>NC_051297.1:0-600000 GCF_900681995.1 Plasmodium vinckei vinckei
GGACATTCTTCCATTTAACAAAAATGCATAATTGGAAAAGCTTTAGATTATTTTTTCCTTCATATATATTTTTAAGAACCATAAAATTAGAAGATTTATGTTAATAAATTGATTTATTTTCATTATAATAATGTTTTGTGTATATAATTTGTTTATGTCGTTGAATATTAAGATATATTTATATGTATTAATTTTGTGAGTACTACAAATATATCGGTTATTATTTATGATTTCCCTTCGTTTAATGCTAATCACTCTTTTTTATTAATATATATAAATATGCATTTATTTGGTGTTTTGATTGTCATTTTTCTTATAGAACTCAAAATTTAAATCAAAAATTATTTATTTCCAAAATTATAAATGTCTTAAAATACATCATACTCATAATAATTATTAATGATTTATTTTATTTTTTTGCTTTCTTAAAGTTTGTCTTTGAAAGCCTTTACAGAACCCAAATAATCAATACAATATAAATATATTAAAATTTACAAATTCGATCATTTTTAATAATTTATTTCATATATATATATATATATATATATATTTAAAACAATTCGTTAAACTAATAAATATTATCAAATTATTAAAAATTATGCAAATAAAATGTAATGTGGTACTTAACCTTAACCCATTTATGGGTTCCACAAACACTATCTTAACCCTGACCCACTACATAAAATCATATACAAATTATACAAAAACAATACAAAAATGCAATAATATGCATATTAATTTTATATTTTATTGATTATATTATTTAATTATTCTTATAGACACAAAAATTATGATCCAAAAATATCGTCAAAAATGACTTGTTTCCAAATAGACATATTCTTAACATATATCAATCATTATTACGATTTTTGGAATTATCACTACTCTTCGAATCATATATTATGTTTCATTTTCTTCTTTATTTTTATTAATTTTTTTCTTATATATTGTCTTTGAAATAGTTTATCAATTCCAAATAATGAATACTAATATAAAAATGGGAAAATTATTATATATTTTTTGATAAACGCATATAAGGGATCACAAAAATATAATTTAAATATTATAGTTTTAATTCCTTATTATTTACCTTATAAGCAACTCCCAAGAAAATTGGTATTGCAAATGTCGATAAACCTGGAATTACAGTGTTTAATATCGATGAACTTGATGGTGTAGCTTCAGGACTTAGTACAGTAGGTTGTTCAGAATTTCCTACAGGATTTTCTTTAGGGGTTAATTCTGGAAGTGATTTAAAATTGGTACATTTATTACCATATTTATTTATTAAATTCTTATAATCATCTGATATTGTAGACAATAGTTGACTAAATGGACTGTCTTTTATATTATTAGAATCATTATTGAGTTCTTCAAAATTTTGAACAAAATCATTAGCATCTTTCGAATATTTTTTGCAATCCAGTTTGTTATTTTTAATTACATGATACAATAATAATAATATACCAAATGGATAATCGAATTTAGATATTTCTTTAATATTCATCAAATCATTATTTGTATCGATAATTTCCTTATAAGTTGAACTACCATTATCTTTTATTTTATTATTATAATACTTATTTGTTTCTATATATTTAGTATAAAATTCGTTTAAATCGGTCAATTTATTTTTTTCATTTTGATTTAGTTTATAACTTAAAAATAAAATAGCGTATTCGGCAAGTTTATCATTTTCTAAACCATAGTTCTTTAAATTTGTTAGCAAATGAATAATACCAGAACTAGCCATTTTTAAATAATCATTTTGACATTTACCATTTCCTGAGCTACTTCCGTAATCACAATATTTGTCGATTGATCCGTGTGCTTCATCAAGTATTAATTGACCTTGCTCCCCCTCATAAAAATAGTCATTGATCTTAAAAATATCATTATACTACAAATATATTTTATGAATTAAACAAAAAAACGTATTAATATAAATGCTAATCAAATGAAAAATAATATAATTTATGGGCAATGGAACATATAAACACATAGTAAGAGAATATTTTATTTAAAAAATTGTATACCACATCCTTAAGATTATCACTTGACTCTGCCATAATTTGGAGATTATGGGGGATAATAATATTTATATATATTACGTAAACATTTGTTGTATCTATTTAAGCTCATTGCATACCAATTATATTTCGTTAAACATGCTATACATATTTTATGACAATTACCTTAAATGAAGAGTTACTTAATATATTTTTGCCATATGTATATATGATACATTTATACAAAAAATGCTATTATTACTATAATCCTTAAAGTATATAAATAGTCATTTTTAAAATATATTAATATTTATATATTTGTTTCTTATAATATATAATGCAGTTTTTTCTATAATTATAACATTTATAAATTAAGTTGCATGCTCCATTTCCTATACAAATTACATAAATTTATATTATTTTTATTTCATATACTTCAATTTAGAAATATATTTTATTGGGTTATCTTATAATATATTTTGAGCATCTTTCTACGGTTTAAAACAAACAATTAGTACTTAAACCGTATTATTGCGCCATTTTAAGCTTAAATAAATCTTTGAATGCAAACCATTTTTAAAATAATACTTAGTAAATATTAATATATAACAATTAAATGACTATTGTTGAAAATTTTTATGTATAATAAAAAAATATGTGTAATTAGGTTGTTACATTACACTTTGAGAGGAAAAAATAAAATATATTTGATCTTTTAATGCATAAATTTAAATAACTATTCGCTAAATGTTATCCATTGCTCATTTATCTTATATATTTTATTTCTATAGTTATCAATGTATATGATCCAAGTATTATATTAAAAACTCTAAGATAAAATAATGCTATTTTAAATTTAAAAAGTTGCAAATTACTAAGAACTGATAATATAACACATGCTAATATGGAATAATAAAAAGATATTTAACATGTTTTGAAATTTTAACCCTTTTCGATCGATCCAGTTTTTTAAAATATAAAGCCGTATATCCCCAAATTTATCATATAAATAATGTTTTCCCTTTTATAATTAAAAAAATAAATTAATAAATGGACGGGATCGGTCTACATAACATTTTCTATATTAATTAATTCCATTTTCTTATCAACTAAATTTACAAATGTTTTTATGTTTATTCTTTACTTCCATTTTCCACACATTTCCTCATAATAAATATTAAAGTATTTAAATCGACGTTATTTTATAAAATCAAATCGATGCTCTGAAATCATCTATCTATATCGATTCCGACATTTGATCGATTGCCCCATAAACAATTAACCACAAATTAACAATAAATATAGAAAATACATAGTTCAACACATTTACCATTAAGTTATATTAATATGAAATTCAATTGTTATAATTTGTCCTATATATATTTAAAACAATTTGTTAAACTAATAAATATTATCAAATCATTCAAAATTATTCAAATAAAATGTAATGAGGTACTTAACTTTAACCCATTTATGGGTTCCACAAACACTATCTTAACCCTGACCCACTACATAAAATCATATACAAATTATACAAAAACAATACAAAAATGCAATAATATGCATATTAATTTTATATTTTATTGATTATATTATTCAATTATTCTTATAAACCCAAAAATTATCGTTAAAAAATATGGTCAAAATTTTCTTGTTTCCAAATAGACATATTCTTAACATATATCAATCATTATTATTGTTCCTGGGATTATCACTACTTTTCGAATCATATATTAAGTTTCATTTTCTTCTTTATATTTTTTAATTTTTTTCTTATATATTGTCTTTGAAATAGTTTATCAATTCCAAATAATGAATACTAATATAAAAATGGGAAATTATTATATATTTTTTCATATAAGGGATCACAAAATATTATTTAAATATTATAGTTTTAATTCCTTATTATTTACCTTATAAGCAATTCCCAAGAAAGCTGGTATTACAGAAAATGTCGATAAACCTGGAATTAATTTGCTTGCTATCGACGAACTTGATAATGTTTTTACCGGTGAAAGGGTTGGAAAATCGCAAGATTCATCTTTACCATATTTATTTTTTAAATTATTATAATCATGTGATAATATAGACAATAATTTTCTGAATGAAGCATTTCCATTAATATTATAATCATTATTAAGTTCTTCAAAATTACTAGCAAACGTTTTAGGATAACTCGAATATTTTTTGCAATTCAGATTGTTGCTTTTAATTCCATTATACAATAAAAGTAATATACTAAATGGAACATTAAATTTAGATATTTCATTAGTATTCATCAAATCATTATTTTTATTTATAATTTCCTTATAAGTCGGACCATTATCTTTTATATTCTTATTATAATAATTATTATTTTCTATATGATTAGTATAAAAATCATTTAATTTGGTGCCACTATACTGTGGATGTTGATTTAGTTTATAACTTAACAATAAAATAGCGTATTCGGCAAGTTTATCATATTCTAAATTATACTTCTTTAATTCTTCTAACAAATTAATAACACCAGAACTAGCGCTTTGAAGATAATCAAAACATAAATTAGATCCTGTGGAACTAATGTAAGGACAATATCTATTGATTGATTGATTAGTATGTTCAACTAATTTTCCACTTTCCGTCTTCACACCAAAATCGCGATCGATCTTATTAAATACAGTATACTACAAATATATTTTATGAATTAAACAAAAAAACGTATTAATATAAATTCTAATCAAATGAAAATTAATATAATTTATGGGCGATATAACATATAAAATACATGCGAAGATAATATTTTATTTAAAAAATTGTATACCACATCCTCAATACTATAAGATGACTGTCCCAATATTTGTTCATCATCTTTTCCATAATTTTCTACAGAACTTTTTGGGAGGTTTACTTTTGAAATAGATGGAAAGTTGCAAGATATATTTTCACCGTATTTATTTTTTAAATTATCATAATCATTTGATAATGTAGACAATATTTGAGTATATAGACTGCCTTCTCTATTCTTAGAATCTTCATTGAGTCCTTCAAATTCTTCAGCAAAAGATTTAGCATATCCCAAATTTTTATCGTAATTCCAATCTTCAACACGATATATATAATACATATGAAATAATATATTAAATAGACGATTAAATTTAGATATTTCATTATTATCCATCAAATATTTATTTTTATTTATAATATCCTTATAAGTTGTTTTATCATTATCTTTTATTTCAATATTATAATTATCATTTGTTTCTATATATTTAGTATAAAAATCATTTAATTTCATGCCACTATATTCTGAATTTTGATTTAGTTTATAACTTAACCATAAAATAGCGTATTCGACAAGTTTATCAAATTTTGAATCAAACTTGTCCTTTAAATTATTTAGCAAATAAAAAACACTACAATTAGTCATTTCAAGATAATCATGACAATCGCCTTCTCCTGAGTCACACCAGGAATGGCAATTATCGTCGATTGATTTGTGTTTTGTATTAACTATTAATTGGCCATTATCCTCATAAAAATAGTCATTGATCGTATAAATGTCTTTATACTATAAATATATTTTATGAATTAAACAAAAAAGGTATTAATATAAATACAAATCAAATGAAAATTAATATAATTTATGGGCGATACAACATATAAAACACATGCGAAGAGAATATTTATTTAAAAAATTGTATACCAGATCCATAATATTAGAATTTGACTGTTCCATAATTTGGAGATTATGAGGGATAATATTATTTATATATATTACATAAATATTTGTTGTATCTATTTAAGCTCTTTGCATACCAATTATATTTCGTTAAGCATCCTATACTTATTTTATGGCATTATCTAAATTACTTTAAATGGAGAGTTGCTTAATATTATTTTGCCATATGTATATATGATACATTTATACAAAAAATGCTATTATTACTATAATCCTTAAAAATATATAAATAGTTATTTACTACGATATATTACAGTTTTATATAGTTGTTTCTAAGATTATAGTATTTTTAAATTAAGTTACATGCTTCATTTTCTATTCAAATTACATAAATTTATATTATTTTTATTTAATATAGATAAATTCATAACCAATTTTAATAAATCCAATAACTTTATTTTTAATCCTATATACTTCAATTTAGAAATATACCTTATTGGGCTATTTTATAATATATTTTGAGCATCTTTCCTATGGTTTAAAACACAAATTAGTACTGAAAACGTATTTATTGAGCTGTTTATAAGGTTAAATAAGTCTTTAAATACATATTATTTTTTAAATAATACTTAGTAAATATTAAATATATAATACATAAATAAGTATTGATGCAAATTTTATAGTATAACATAAAAATATGTGTAATTAGATTGTTATATTGCAGTTTGAGATGACAAAATAAATATATTTGCTCTTATAATATATATGTAATATTCGATAAATGTTATGCATTGCTCATTTTATCTTATATATTCTATTGTTATAGTTATCAATGTATATGATCCAAATAATTTATTAATAATCCTAAGAAAAATAATGCTATTTTATATTTAAAAAATTATGATTCACTAAGTACTGATAATATAATACGTGACAATATGGAATAATAAAAGACATTTAATATAATTGAGTCTTTAACTATTTCTCCATCAATCCCATTTTTATAATATAAAACTGTATATCCCCAAATTTATTATTAACAAAATATATAACATTGATACTTTTATAATGCACTCTTATATGTTATTGATTTATCACTAATTCAATAAAACAAACATTCATTCATCTATTTTAGAAAATATCATTATATTTTTATATAAATTTTTACTGAATGTTTATAGAAATTATTGCATGTAGCATATAGCAAGGATTTATAGTGTCATTGTTTATATTTTTTTCAATAATAAATGATTTTATAAAATATATTTTTTTTAATCATTCATTATGTTAGTAATGTTTTATTCTTAAAATTATATAAATATATTTAGCACTGAAAATTATGTGAACCATTATAACAACATCATATTTATACATATTATAATATATTTTTCTAATTATAATTATATAAGTATATTTTTTAAATATATTTATGATTTTATTTACCTATAATAATAAATGGATTTACATATTTGTCATTTTTAATACTACATAAAGTTTTAAAATCGGATTCATAGAATCTGAACCCCAATAAAGTTATTAATTAAATTTATCATATAAATAATCGTATTTTATTTTATAAACAAAAACAATCAACAAAAAAAGTAAATTAATAAATGGACGGGGTCAGCCTGCATAGGATTCTCTATATTAATTAATTCCAATTTCCCCCGTTTCTCATAATAAATATTAAATTATTTAAATCGAAGTTATCTTATAGAATCAAATCGATACTTTGGATTCATTTTTCTATATCGATTTCAATATTTGATCAATTAACCCCAAATTAACAAAAAATACATAGTTCATCTCATTTACCATTAAGTTGTATTAATACGAAATGCAATTATTATAATTTGTCTTATATATATTAAAAACAATTTGTTAAACAATAAATATTATTAAAAATTATACAAAATTAAATGCAATGCGATATTTAACCCTAACCCATATAAGGGCTCCATAAACAAAACTTAACCCTGACCCACTACATAAAAATCATATAAAAATTATAAAAAAAATAATGCAAAATACAATAAATATATACATATAGCTTTATATTTTATTGATTATATTATTTAAATGTTCTTATAGACACAAAAATTATCGTTAAAAAATATCGTCAAAAATGGTTTGTCTCCAAATAGACATATTCTTAACATATATCAATCATTATTACTGTTCCTAGACTAACCACTATTCTTCGAATCATATATTAAGCTTCATTTTCTTCTTTATTTTTTTTAAATTTTTTCTTAAATATTGTCTTTGAAATAGTTTATCAATTCCAAATAATGAATACTAATATAAAAATGGGAAAATTATTATATATTTTTTGATAAACACATATAAGGGATACAAAAATATAATTTAAATATTATAGTTTTTAATTCCTTATTAATTACCTTATAAGCAACTCCCAAGAAAACTGGTATTACAGAAAATGTCGATAAACCTGGAATTACTGTGTTTAATATCGACGAGCTTGATGATGTAGGTTCAGAAATCTGCGCCAATACTTGTTCAGATTTTTTTTTAGGTTCGATTTTTGGAAGAGATGGAAAATTGGTACATCTACCATGATTACATATATTTTTTAAATTATCATAATCATTTGATAATGTAGATAACAACTTATTATATGAACTGTATTCTATATTATTAGAATCATTGCTGAGTTCTTTAAATTGATTAACAAAATTTTTAGCCATTTCCAAATATACTGAGTCCAGCCAAAATTCATCATGAATTGCATAATACAAATAAAATAATATATAAAATGGGGCATTAAATTTAGATATTTCTTTAATATTCATCAAATCTTTTTTTTTATTTATAATTTCCTTATAAGTTGGACTATCCTCACCTTTTATTTTATTATTATAATAATTATTTGTTTCTATATATTCAGTATAAAATTCGTTTAAATCGGTCAATTTATTTTTTTCCTTTTTATTTAGTTTATAACTTAACCATAAAATAGCGTATTCGGCAAGTTTATCATATTCTAATTCATACTTATCCTTTAAATGTTTTAGCAAATAAATAACACTAGAACTAGTCATTTCTAAATAATCACGACAATTACCATTTTCTGAGTGATTCCTGTAATGACAATATTTGTGGATTAAATTTTTGCATTTTGGATTAACTGTTAATTGACCATTATAGTTCTCCCCAAAATAGCGATTGATTTTATTAATGTCATAATACTACAAATATATTTTATGAATTAAACAAAAAACGTATTAATATAAATGCTAATCAAATGAAAATTAATATAATTTATGGGCGATACAACATATAAAACACATGCAAAGAGAATATTTTATTTAAAAAATTGTATACCGTATTCTTAAAATTAGAACATGGAGTTGCCATAATTTGGAGATTATGAGGGGTAATAATATTTATATATATTACATAAATATTTGTTGTATCTATTTAAGCTCTTTATATAGCAATTATATTTCGTTAAACATGCTATACTTATTTTATGACAATTATCTAAATTACCTTAAATGGAGAGTTGCTTAATATACTTTTGTAATATGTATATATGATACATTTATACAAAAAATACTATTATTACTATAATCCTTAAAGTACATAAATCGTCATTTTTAAAATACATTACATGTTTATATAGTTTCTTATAATATAGATTTTTCTAAAATTATAGTATTTTTAAATTAAGTTACATGCTCCATTTTCTATTCAAATTAGATAATATTATATTATTTGTATTTAATATAGATAAATTCATGGCCGATTTTAATATGTTCAATAACTTTATTTTTATTTCTATATACTTCAATTTAGAAATATAACATATTGGGCTATTTTATAATTTATTTTGAGCATCTTTCCTATGGTTTAAAATAACAATTACCATTGAACCCGTATATATTGATCTATTTATAAACTTAAATAATTCTTATATACATATTATTTTTTAAATAATACTTAGTAAATATTAAATATATAATGCATAAATAAGTATTGATGTAAATTTTAAACCATGATAAAAAAATATGTGTAATTAGATTGTTATATTCCACTTTGAGAGGATAAAATAAAATATATTTGCTCTTTTTATATATATAATATTCGCTAAATGTTATGCATTGCTCATTATATCATATATATTTTATTATTATAGTTATCAATGTATATGATCCAAGTAATTTATTAAAAATCCTAAGATAAAATAATCCTATTTTAAATTTAAAAAGTTGTAATTCACTAAGAACTGATAATATAACACATGCTAATATGGAATCATAAAAAGATATTTAATATAATTGAGTCTTTAACTCTTTCTCCATTAATCCCATTTTTTATAATATAAAACCGTATATCCCCAATTGTATATTTGACAAAATATATAACATTGATACATTTGTAATGCACTCTTATATGTTATTGATTTATCATTCATTCAATAAAACAAATACTTATGTATCTATTTTATAAAGTATCATATATAATTTTTTACTGAATATTTATAGAAAAAAATTGTATGCATATATGGCAAGAATTTATAGTGTCATTGTTTATATTTTTTCAAATTTTATTATTAATTTTTTCAATAATAAATAATTTATAAAATATATTTTTTGCCATTCATTACATTAATATTAATTGCATTCTTATAATTATATAAATAAATTGAAAATTAATGAACCATTATAACAACATCATATTTATACATATTATAATATATTTTTCGAATTATAATTATATAAATATTTTTTAAATTATAGTTATTATTTTAGCTACATATAATAATAGTAATAAATGAATTATTTATCATTTTTAATACTTACATAGAGTTTTTAAATCGGGTTCATAGATTCTGAACCCAAATAAAGTTATTAATTAAATTTATCATATAAATGATCGTATTTTATTTTATAAACAAAAACAATCAACAAAAAAAGTAAATTAATAAATGGTATAGGATCGGAATGCATAAGTTTGTATACATTTAACAATCCCACTTTCTCATGAACTCAGCAGCTTCTTCTTATCTCCATCATTTCATTTATCATACGGATCAGTTGGTGCTGAGGGTTGAAATCATAATAAAATATTTTCTTGCAATTCGAATCCTTCTTCCTTAGTTTATCATATTAAATATTGCAAACATTTAAATCAACGTCTATTCTATAACAAAATCGATGCTCTGGAATCATATTTTTATATCGATTCGGCATTTAATCGATTTCCCCATAAACCATTAACCACAAATTAACAATAAATATAAAAAATACATAGTTCACCACATTTACCATTAAGTTATATTAACATGAAATACAATTATTATAATTTTTCCTATACATGCTTTTAATAACTCATTTCCTATATGCATTTAAACCAATTCCCTAAACTAATATATAATAAATTATACAAAATTAAATTCATTATAGCACTTAACCCTAGCCAGAATATGGGTTTCGCAAACACACCATAAACACTGACTCAGAACATAAAACTATATAAGAATCATGCAGAATACAATAATATGCATATTTAACTTTATATTTTATTAATTATATTATTTAATTATTCTTATAGACTCCAAAATTATATATTTCCAATAGACATCTTTTTAACATATATCAATCATTATTACTATTCCTGGAATAATCACTGTTCTTCGAATCATATATAATTATTCATTTTCTTCGTTATTTTTTTTATCTTTTCTCTTAAATATTGTCTTTGAAGTCGTTTATCAAATCCAAATAATGAATACTAATATAAAAATGGCAAACATATATACATTTTTTGATAATCGTATATAAGGAATCACGAAAATAATTTTTAAATGTCATATTTATAAGTTCCTTATTATTTACCTTATAAGCTATTCCCAAGAAAATTGGTATTGCAAATATCAATAAGGCTGGAATTAATTTGCTTTCTATCGACGAACTTGATGGTGTATCTTCAGAGATACGCGCAAAATTTTGTGTTGTTTTTGTCGTTGGAAGAGGTGAAATACTGCTACAACTAGAGCAATTTTTTTCACAATATTTTTTAAAATTATCATAATCCGTTGATAAAGTAGACAGCATTTGGCTATGTTGACTGTCTTTAGTATTAATATTATTATCATCAAGAAGTTCTTGATATTTATTAACAAATTTTTTAGCTTTACTATTATGTTTGGTGCAATCTGATGGGTTACTATTAATATCATTGTACATGCTACATAATGATTTTAATAAATTATAAAATTTAGATATAATGTCCTTATTCACATTCATCAAATATTTCGTATTATTTATAAGATTATTAATAATGTCAGAATAATCTTTACTCTCAGTTGAAACCAAGCTATGTCCACCACAGTTATTTACATAATTATCATATGTTTCATTTAAATTGCTGATGGTGTTATCAGCTTTTAGGTTTAACGTATAAATTAACCATATGGTAATATATTCGTTAATATTCTTATTCTTTGGTTCATCATTCTCAATCGAATCAGAATTATAAATTGTTTTAATAAGGGATATCCATCCAGCCATAATTTTATCATTATCAGTCTCACAATTGTCATTATCACAATTACCATAACAATAGGTTTCGCAAATTTTATTATCATTAAATTTATAGTTTCCATCTCTCAATGTATCGGGAAAATCCTCCCAAAAAACATTAAAAATTTGACACTAAAAAAACAATTATTAGAAATGTGGATTATTAAAATAAAGTTTAATAATTATTATATATAATACTATGTTAAAAAATGCATATACCATATTTTCATCCATTATAATGAATTTTTATTTTTGATTTGTAAAATGAGTAGAATCATGATGGTTTTATATACATTGCGTCAAATATGTAACACAAATACTTTAACCCTATATATGACAACTGCCTGTAGTTAAATATATTATAAGATGTTCGTTAATTTAATTAATATAGAATGATAAAATAAAATTATTACTAAAGAAACGTTCTATTTGTGTTCATCGTAATTAAACAGATTACCTAAATATAAGGATGCTTAATACTCGTTTTCCAAATGCACATATGATGCATTTTATACAAAAATGTTATTCTTATTAACAACTTGTATAACTTTATTATAAAAATAAATATACTTTATAAAAAGTTTGTGTTTCCTCTATTTATTTTTGACCAAAGAAAATTTATAGGATCTCCTTTTTTAGAACTTTTTCTAAAACTTATATATTGAAAAAATCAAAACAATTAAGAAATCCATTATTGTTATGGTCCTTAAAAGCATATAAATAGTCATTTTTAAAATATGCTAAATATTTATATACTTGTTTCTTATAATATATAATATAGTTTTTTTCTAAAGTTAAATAATTTTCAAGATAAGATGAATTGATCCCTTTTTAATTGCATATCATAATTTCAATATTTTTTTTAATGAATATAGGTAAATTTATAATCCATTTTAATAATTTCGATAACTTTATTTTTAATCCTATGTACATCAATTTTAAAATATACCATATTGGGCAATTTTATAATATATTTTGAGCATCTTTTATACGGTTTAAAACAACAATTACCACTGAAATCGTATTATTGAGCTATTTATAAACTTAAACAATTCTTAAATACATATTATTTTTTAAATAATATATAGTTAATATTAAATATATAACGAATATATAAATATTTATGCAAATTTTAAGTATTATATAAAATAATGTGTAATTAGATTGCTATATTGTCCTTTGGTATGGTGAGATAAAATATATTTACTCTTTTAATATATAAATTTAGTTAAATATTCGTTAAATGGTTTACATAATTCATTTTTATTTTATATATTATACTGCTATAGCTATCAATGTATATACATTCAAATAATTTATTAAAAATTCTATATTTTATTATGTCTATGATAAAATGATGCTATTTTATATTAAAAAAACGATTATTTACAAACATTAATAATATAATGCAATACATGCTAATATGGAATAATAAAAGGCATTTATTATAATTGAGCCTTTAAACTTTTTTCTATTTACCCAGTTTTTCAGAATATAAAACCGTATATCCCCAATTGCATCTTTAACAAAATATATAACGTTGATACCTTTGTAATGCACTATTATATGCTGTTGATTTATCATTCATTCAATAAAACAAATACTAATGTATCTATGTTAGAAAATACCATTATATTTTTATATTAATTTTTACTAAATATTTATAGAAACAATTCTATGCAACATATAGCAGGAGTTTATAGGGGAATTTTTTAATCATTCATTATGTTAGTAATGTTATATTCTTAGAATTATATAAATAATTTTATAATTGAAATTAACCTTTCTAACGACATCATCTTTATATATATATTATAATTATAGTTCATCTCTATTATAATTATATAAATATATATTTTAATTATACTTATGAGTTTATTTATCTATAATAGTAAATGAATTTACTTATTTATCATTTTTAATACTTATATTGAGTTATAAAATCGAGCTCACATAATCTGAACCCAAAAATAAAAGGCATCAATTAAACTTATCATATAAATAATCGTATTTTATTTTATAAACAAAAAATAAATTAATAAATGACGGGTTTGGCCTGCATAAAATTCTTAATATTAATTAATTCCATTTTTTTATCAACTAAATTTACAAATGTTTTATGTTTTTTCTTTACTTCCATTTTCATACAATTTCTCATAATAAATATTAAATTATTTAAATCAACGTTATCTTATAGAATCAAATCAATGCTATGGAATCATCTGTCTATATCGATTCCGACATTTTATCGATTGCCCCATAAACCATTAACCACAAATTAACAATAAATATAAAAAATACATAGTTCAACACATTTACCATTAAGTTATATTAATATGAAATACAATTATTATAATTTGTCCTATATATATTTAAAAGAATTTGTTAAACAATAAATATTATTAAAAATTATACAAATTAAACCCAATGGGATACTTAACCTTAACCCATTTATGGGTTCCATAAACATAACCTTAACTCTGATCCACTAAATAAAATCATATAAAAATTACACAAAAAATATGAAAAATACAATAAATATATACATATAGATATATATTTTATTGATTATATTATTTAAATGCTTTTAGAAACCCAAAAATTATCGTTAAAAAATATTGTCAAAAATGACTTGTTTCCAAATAGACATTTTCTTAACATATATCAATAATTATTACTCTTCGAATCATATATTAACTTTCATTTTCTTCTTTACTTGATTTAATTTTTTTCTTATATATTGTCTTTGAAATAGTTTATCAATTCCAAATAATGAATACTAATATAAAAATGGGGAAATTATTATATATTTTTTGATAAACGCATATAAGGGATCATAAAAATATAATTTAAATATTATAGTTTTTAATTCCTTATTATTTACCTTATAAGCAACTCCCAAGAAAACTGGTATTACAGAAAATGTCGTTAAACTTGGAATTACTGTGTTTAATATCGACGAACTTGATGGTGTACCTTCAGGTGTCTCCCCTAACATTTGGCCAAAACCTTTTCCAGAACTTTCTAAAGAATTACGTCCAGGATTTACTACAATATTTTGTGAAGAACTTTTTTTAGGTTCTATTTGTGGAAGAGATGGAAAATTGCAAGATATATTTTTACCGTATTTATTTTTTAAATTATCATAATCATTTGATAATGTAGACAATATTTGAGTATATAGACTGCCTTCTATATTCTTAGAATCTTTATTGAGTTCTTCAAATTTATTAGCAAACGTTTTAGGATAACTCGAATATTTTTTGCAATTCAAATTGTTGTTTTTAATTTCACTATACAATAAAAATAATATACTAAATAGGGCATTAAATTTAGATATTTCATTATTATCCATCAAATTTTTTTTATCTATAATATCCTTATAAGTTGTACTATCATCACCTTTTATTTTCTCATTATAACAGTTATTATTTACTATATAACTAGTATAAAATTTATTTAGATCCGTCAATTTATTTGTTGGCTTTATATTTAGTTTATAACTTAACCATAAAATGGCGTATTCGGCAATTTTATCATATTCTAAATCACATTTATCCTTTAAATTTTTTAGCAAATAAATAACACCAGAACTAGCCTTTCGAAAATAATCATTATTGCAATTACCATTTCCTGAGTTTTTTCCGTAATGACAATATTCGTCGATTAATTTATTATTTCTTTGAACTATTACTCCACTTACTGCCTCATACTCACTAAAATAGTTATTAATCGTACTAATTTCTTTATACTACAAATATAGTTTATGAATTAAACAAAAAAACGTATTAATATAAATCCAAATCAAATGAAAATTAATATAATTTATGGGCGATACAACATATAAAACACATGCGAAGATAATATTTTATTTAAAAAATTGTATACCACTTTCTGAATATCATAACTTGAATTTTCCATAATTTGGATATTATGAGGGATAATACTATTTATATATATTACGTAAATATTTGTTGCATCTATTTAAGTTCTTTGCATAGCAATTATATTTCGTTAAACATGCTATACTTATATATGGCAATTATCTAAATTACCTTAAATGGAGAGTTGCTTAATATATTTTTGCCATATGTATATATGATACATTTATACAAAAAATACTATTATTATTATAATCCTTAAAAATACGTAAATAGTAATTTAATACGATATATTACATTTTTATATACTTGTTTCTAATCTATATACTAATGTTTTGTTAAAATTATAGTATTTTTAAATTAAGTTCCATGCTCCATTTTCTATTCAAATTACATATATTTATATTATTTGTATTTAATCTAGATAAATTCATAGGCGATTTTAATGTGTTCAATAACTTTATTTTTAATCCTATATACTTCAATTTAGAAATATAACATATTGGGTTATTTTATAATAAAATTTGAGCATCTTTCCTACGGTTTAAAATAACAATTAGCACTGAAACCGTATTATTGAGCTATTTGTAAACTTAAATAATTCTTATATACATATTATTTAAAAAATATTATTTAGTAAATATTAAATAAGTAACACATAAATAAGCATTGATGCAAATTTTAAAGCATAATAAAAAAATATGTGTAATTAGGTTGTTATATTACACTTTGAGAGGAAAAAAATATGATATATTTTCTCTTATAATATATAAATTTAGGTAAATATTCGTTAAATGTATTATATAGTTCATTTTATCTTATATATTCTATTGTTATAGTTATCAATGTATATGATTCAAGTAATTTATTAAAAATCTTAAGATAAAATAATGCTATTTTAAATTTAAAAAGTTGTAATTCACTAAGAACTGATAATATAACACATATTAATATGGAATCATAAAATGATATTTAATATAATTGAGTCTTTAACTCTTTCTCCACCAATCCCATTTTTTATAATATAAAACCCTATGTCCCCAATTGCATCTTTAACAAAATATATAACGCTGATACCTTTGTAATGCACTATCATATATCACTGATTTATTATTCATTCAATAATACATGTTAATATGGCATTGTTAGAAAGATATATATATTTTTTTTTATCGAATATTTATAGAAAAAAATTGTATGTAGCATATAACAAGGATTTAAGGGGGGCAATTATTATATTTTTTAAAAATATTACTATTAATTTTTACAATAATAAATTATTTTATAAAAAATATATTTTTTATTCATTCATTAGTTTAATAACGTTTTTATTCTTAGAATTATATAAATAAATATATAATTGAAAATTAAGTGAACCATTCTAACAACATCATCTTTATATATATATATTATAATAATATATAATTTCGTATTATAAATATATTTTTTAATTATACTTATGAATTCATTTACCTATAATAATAGTAATAAACGAATTTACTTATTTATAATTTTTAATAATTATATCGAGTTTTAAAATAAGGTTCATGGAATATTAATCCCAAAATATAAGTTATTAATTAAATTTATAATTCCAAAAAATCGTATTTTCTTTTATAGACAAAAAAAATTAACAAAAAAAATAAATTAATAAATGGTATAGGATCAGCCTGCATAAGTTTGTATATATTTAATAATGGATCTTTTTTTCTACCAACTGAATTTATAACCGGTTTTAGGTCTTTGTTCCTATCATATGATTTTATAATTATTTGAACCGGTCTTTTTCCTCCAATTGAATTTATAACCTTTTTTATGTTTTTTTTTCTCTTCGATTTGCTTGTCCACCCAAGTGATAGATACTAACATAAAAATGGGAAATCATATTTATGTAGAAATTAAATGTTAAATACATTATATTTACTAATTGGATATTATTTACCTTATATATAATTGTTAAAATAATGGATATTGAAATAATTATAATACTAATACCCGTTATGTCACATTTGGTATTCGATCCTATACACCATATTGATGGTTTTTCGTTAATTTTAACAACAGTTTCAGTGGTCCTTCCATTTCCTGTGTTTGATGGGTCTGTACTAGAATTTTCTGTTGTTTGAATTCCTCCTGCTCCAGGATTTGTATCATGACTTTGTACTTGGTTAATTGCACCATTTTTATCTGTGATTTGTAATTTATCTTGTGTTTTGTTAGACTGCGGTTTTGACGATGATGGAGTTTGTGATAATTGTTGAGTTGGTTGGGGCGGATCTGGTGGAGTTACTGATGATGGAGATGTCGGATTTACTGGTTGTTTCGGATATTGTTGTGAGTGATTAGATGTATCTGTCCCCCCCTCTGAACCACCTGATCCAGATTGATTGCCACCTAATTGAGAATTGCCGAATGGATTTAATTGGTTAGTTATAATATTAACAGCACCACCGATATAATTAGTAGTTGCACTATAAGCACCTTTTACAGTGGTCATAGTGGTGTCATAAGTATTTTTTACAGCAGTTACAGCACTATCATAAGTATCTTTTACAGCGGTCATAACACTATCATAATTATCTTTTACAGCGGTCACAGCACTATTATATGCATTACTGGCTTGATTAGTGGCACTTGTTAAAATATTCTTTGAGGTTTCATATATATCAGGAACACTAGGGATATAATTCATGGGATTTAAACGAGCTTTCCAAAGGTTTGAAAAATATCCATTGGATGCTCCTGATGAATGCATTGTAGCCTGATCCACTGGTGTTTTTGATCCATCACTTGATCCACCTCCCTCTCCACTACCTGATCCATCACTTCCACCACCATCTGATCCACTATCTATACTTCCTTGATCACCTTGCGGATCATCTGATCCATCAGCTGGACTTCCTGTATCTCCTTGTTTAACATCTGGACTTAGTGAATTTTTTGAACCTTCTGGAACCCTACTTAAATTCTCTTTCCCACCACCTGAACTTTCGTGGATAACGATTTGATCATTTGAACTTGATGGCTGACTTATTTGGCCATTGTCTGAGTCTTTTTGTTCATTTCCTTGAGTATCATATTTATCTTGAGAATTTTCTGGTCCGTTATTTATATCTGTTTGTGTGTCGGTTTCACCGGTTCCATCGGTTGATGTATCATCATCGTCACCACCATCATCTCCGTTTTCGCCATCATTATTGTCATCATCAGAACCAAATAAGTCGATTAAATCACTAAATCCGCCTTGTTTCTCGTCTTCTTCTTGTTCCTCGTCTTCTTCTTGATCCTCTTCTGATTTCTCTTTAATCTTGGATATATTTTGTTCTAACTTTTTATGCACTTTTATGCATCCTTTAGTATTGAATTCAGATACAAACTTGGTTATATTTATCGATGAAAGCATTATAAGCTGATCACTTAAGTCTTGGTCTTGGTCATTGTCATGGAAATTAAAAGAACCACCTATAATATCATCATATATTGTTTTTAAATGATTAAATAATTGACGATACGGATTACAACGATTAACAAAATTATAAAGTGTGTTATAAATAATATAGAATTGGGCAATATCGTTTGTGTGTTCGTATGTTTTTGCATTAGGATCGTTATATCTATTAATTGTTTCACAAATTTGCTGAAATAAAAAATAAAATCCATTCATAATACCAATGTTAGAATCATTAAAATACTTTTTATTACGTAAGATGCTCCAATATTTAAAACCTTCGTGACTCTTTAAATATATTTTAAATGCATCTTTTAGAGATAAATTCGGATTTGTTGATAATTTATATAATATATTAGACAATGACATGACAAAAAAATCAGCACTTGGGTCATTTTCACTTTCTAGATCCACATTCTTATTTTGAATTAATTCCTTATATGCATATCCAAAAATAGCGTTAAGTTTTTCATAATTAGTTTCACAGTTTCTGCCCCCATTTTTTACAGGGCAATACTCATTATATGTTCCATATTCATCGTTAAATTTGTCCTCATTGTTCTCATAGTCGATAAAAAGTTCATCAATTTCACGAAATGTATCACACTAAAAAACATTTTTAAAAAAATAATAAAATGTTTATTAACGAACAGTTCATTAAAATGAAACTAATGATAATTAATAGCTCATGTAAAACATGGAATATAATAAATTATTTTTATCTAAAAAAATGCATTTACCGCGTTCATGCCCATTACAATGGAGTTATGTTTTAATTTATAGATTAATTAACATCATTTTATATTTTATGTAAAACATATATACGTGTCAAACAAGTTATACAACTACTTAAGTTATATGCATAGTTAATATCGTAAATCAAACATATTCCTATTATATTTATTATTTAAATATAGAATAATAGTGTAATATTATTACCAAAGATATATTTTATTTTACCACAAATATCCTAATTATCTTAAATTTTTATTTATTTAAAATATTTTGTCTTAGATGTAAAATACAGCATATACACAAAATCACTATTTTTAATAGTAACAGGTATAACCCAATTATATAATTTTGTGTAATCTTTCATGAGTTTAAATAAAACATATCTCCTGATTATTATACACTTTATATAGAAACTATACATTTTCTATATTTATACTAAAGAAGCCACAAATTCTATATTATTATAAATATATAAAGAATTAGAAATGCATTATTACTATAATTGTTAAAAATATATTTGTATCTCATTATTTGAATTCCATGTATTGATATATGTTATTATTCGATTTGAAATATTACGCCTTTTATATTATTTCTAATAAATATAAAACACAATTTGTGTTTAAATTTAATATTATTCCATTTTCTAAATAAATGACATATAATATGCTTAATTATCTTAATTAATATATAAACTAATAATTCATTTTAGAATGCGTAATAAATTTGCTTATCTACTAACATTTCTTTATATATAAATATAATTAATGAATAATTTTGAGTGCATATCTTATATAACTTTTAAAATTAAAAAAAACGTGAAGATAAATTAGTTTTTTGGTAATAGTTAGTATATATAAACTGTATATTATTCTGTTCATTCTTATTATCTATTTAATATATAATGATGAAAAAATGTATTTTAAACGTTAAAGAAAATAAATATAATTGTTTTCGTACAATTTAATTTAAATGTATTAATTTTTATTTAAAAATGGTGTTAATACCTTGATTAGAATACCGGATTATTTGGGGATGCAATATAACATGGGTTACCATTTTAAGTGGACATTTACACTTATAACCTAAACATATATTATGTATTGTATATTTTATAATAAAACTTTATTTGTTTCTATAATGAAATATTTCCATTTTTAATGGAAATTATAGAATTATTAATAAAATTAATGTTATATTCCTTGATTATGTTGATTCTAATATTACCACATTAAAACTTGCTTAAATATGTGTTATAATATTTTATATGATCTTGTATGCATATTATTTTAATTTTATCCACCGTTAAATAATTTATATAATGGATTTATACCCATATAGTGTATCGAGTAAAAGCAATATATTAATCTAATATTATTATTGTTGTTTCAGTTATAGCATTGTACACTACAATGAGATAATTAATGCATCCAAGAGAAATATTTTAAACCAATTAATAATTTCCCTTGTTTCATTGTTTTAGAATAAAATATTTTAAAAAATATATATGTGATTCTCCGCAAAACGAAATATTTAGCATACATATTTATTAATTTATATATGTACAATAACAAACAATATTAAAAAATTCAAATAAATTAATCAAAACATGTAACTCCTATAAATATACTTTTATATAATAGCCATATGATATTTCCATAATTTTAAATAATTTCAGCTCCTAATTATTGATACAATATATTGTTCATTTATATCTATATATTTTAGAATAATAACATAATTCTATATACATAACTTTTGGGAGTTACTAGGAAATTTACTAACGAAATATATTATAAAACATACTTATATATGTTCATTTTAACTATTTTAAAATGTATTATGTTTTAAATAGTTTCATGTTTCCCAATATATATCAAGTATGAAAATATTAATTTATTGTATGAAGAGTCTAAAATTCAACCCCAATAAAAACAAAGCATTAATTAATAAAATATAAATTAATATTAAATGTATAACTTCAAAAAAAAATTATTAATTAAATTTATAATTCTAAATAATTTATTTTTTTTTTATAAACAAAAAAAATTAACAAAAAAAATAAATTAATAAATGGTACAGGATCAGCCTGCATAAGTTTGTATATATTTAATAATGAATCTTTTTTTCTACCAACTGAATTTATAACCGGTTTTAGGTCTTTGTTCCTATCATATGATTTTATAATTATTTGAACCGGTCTTTTCCCTCCAATTGAATTTATAACCTTTTTTATGGTTTTTTTTCTCTTCGATTTGCTTGTCCAGCCAAGTGATAGATACTAACATAAAAATGGGGAAATCATATTTATGTATAAAATAAATGTTAAATATATTATATTTACTAGTTGCATATTATTTACCTTATACATAATTGCTAAAAAAGCGAATATTGAAATAACTATAATACTAATCCCCGTTATGTCACATTTGGTATTCGTTCCTATACACCATATTGATGGAGCTTCTTTCATTTTAACATTTGCCACAGTAATTACGTTTTCGTTTTTTGTATTTGAAGAATTGTTACCAGAAATTGATAATGTACCTTGACCAGAGAGTGGTGTTTGACATCCCATATTTCCATCAGTAGGTGCAATTTGGTGAACTGGACATTTGTGAATTTGTGTAGAGCTACCCTGTGAATCAGGTGATTTTGGTAATGGCGCTAATGGTGGTGGTGACGTTGATTCTGAGCCATTTGGTAAAGCTGGGGGCGGAATTGATTGTAACGGATTAGGTTCATTTCCACCACCCCCTAAACTATTGGACACAGATTGATTATTACCTAATTTAAAAGTACTGAATGGATTCAACTTGGTAGTTACACTATTAACAACTCCACTAATATAATTATTAGATACAGTGTAAGCACTTTTTAAATTATCCACAGCGCTATTATATGCATTACTGACTTTATTCGTAACTTCTTTGACTGTTTGACGGCCTTTGTCAATAAATTGGAAAGCTTTATTAAAAACTTCGGTTCTATCGAATAGGAATCCATTAAATGATGATCCCCAATAAAAATATCCTCCTGGTGCACTTGTTGCAGGATCATCTAGTGTGGAATAATTTGATCCATCATTTGGATTTCCTTTATTGCCATTTGCACCTCCTGTATTTTTTTTATCATTATCTGAGTCTCCTATTTGCGATTTTTGTAATGAAGAATCATTTTGTGAAGACAGTGATGGTGCTGGATGTGGCTGTGGTCCTGGTGATGGTGGTAATATTTCTATTTGTTGATTTTGAGGATTTTTATTTCCCTCTTTTCCGGATTGACTACTTCTTGTTTGAGTTTCTGCTTTCGGTCGATTTTTTGATTCACGTTCTTGTTGTTTTTTCACAAATACAGAATACGAATTAATACATACTTGAGTATTCAAATCAAGTATTTGATCAGACTTATTCGGAAACCTTTGATTCCAATCAGATGTAGTTAGATCTATAAGAGAAATAGTTGAAGCATCCAATACATATCTTAACATTTGGATTGCATCGTTTTTTTGTTGGGTAATACCTTTTTTAATAGTATTATTTCTAATAAGGGCTTTTCTAATAGCCTCTTTTTTAGCTTCGGCGTCTTCAATAGCATCATTTCTAATATCATCATATATACTTTTTAAGAACTTTAATAAATGAAAATATGAATAACAATCTTTAATATTTTCATAAATACTTATAAAATTCTGGTAGCAATTTTTGGACATCGTTTCGATTTTCTCCTTGATCTTGTTATTTATTTTGGTATTTATTTTGTTTTTGTTTTTGTTTTTGTTTTTGTTTTTGATTTTGTTATATTCAATAACTATACTGCATATGCAATTGAGCAAGCTATATAATCCTCTCATATACCAAACATTAGCTATTTTATATTCCTGTTTACTACCTAAAAGGTTCCAATAATTATAATTCCCCATATAATCCATTAAATGCTTTTTATAAGATTCTTCCATAGTTGTTTTATAGTCGTTTTCTAGATTATATAATTTATCGCCTAGCCACATCATAAAAATTTCAATATGCCGGTTACTATTATCTCCTTTTCCTTTAAAATCATTAGAAATACTAACCAATTTGTTATATAAGTATCCTCCCAAAGCGCTAATTCTTTCATTATTATCTTTACATTCACGAAGTATTTGTTTTTTCCCCCGTTTTTCATAAGGACAATAAGAATGACATGCCGTGAATCCATTATATTTGGTCACATCGACGTTTCCATCGGTAAATAAATCATCAACTTCACGAAGTAATTTACACTAAGAAAAAATTTTTAAGCAATTAAATAAAAATAAATATCAATAAAATGGTGTTGAAATACAATTTAATACTAATTTATAGGTAGTGGAACATTCAAACAATGTAAAGACAAATACATATACTTACTGCTTTCTCAGCCATTGTAATGATATTTTATCTTTAATGTGTCGATATTTGGCATCATATTATTTTTATATAAAATATATATATTGAACCAAACAAAATCTCCAGTTAAGCACATTCTGATTATTTTGAATATTTAAATTAATATGTAATAATGATATCATATCATTATTAAAGGAACATTACGTTTACTTTTTATGGCAATTTATCTAAACCGCCTTAAGTTTTAATTAATTTAAACATTTTTCATCATATATCTCAGGCCATTATTTTTAATGTAGTTTGGAATTATCCAATTATATAATTTTGTGTAGCCTTCTAATGGTTTAAATAAACACGTATCCTTACAATTATAAGTTTAAACATATATAAAAACATATGCTATGTTCCCTTTTTAATAAAGTAATTTCATAAAATATATTACTATAAATATATAAAGAATTAGAAATATATGATCACTATAATTGATAAAAATATATTTGTATCTCATTGTTGATATCATATATTGATATAAGTTATTATCCCATACAAATATTACATTTTTTTAGCGTTAATCCTAATAAATGTAAATCAAATTGTTTATTTAAATTATAATATCCAAAAATAAATTATTATTATTATTTTTCCTAAATATATCATATTTATTGGCGTTTATATTTTAATTAATAGTGTAAATGAGTACCCCATTTAGAATGTGCAATAACTTTGTTTGGATATGAATATTCCTAATATATAAATAAATTTTAATAAATAAATTACACATCATATGTGTATCTTTCTAAGATAAAGCACAAATGTGCAATTAAAATCGGCGTGACACCTAAATGGGTTTTAAAATTAAATTAGTATATATAAATATATATTATTGCTCTTATTAACTATTTAATATATAAATAAATACGAGCTCCAATTTAACCTATAAAAAATATTTCAATATAATTATTTTTCTATTATTTAAATTTGTTACTTTTATTAGTTTGAAATATGCTCTTTATTTAGTGGTAATAATAAACTTTTAGGACGAATATAAGCAGGTTTACCATTTTAGTGCATATGACTACTTAGAACCTAAACATACTATATACTACATATTTTATAACAAAATATTTAGCTCAATATAAAAAATTATATTTTTTTCAAATTATTAATAGAATTATAATATATGATTTTTCCGTGCTAATATTACTACAATAAAACTATACTCAAGTATAAATTATAATAATTATTTTTTTTTTTCCGCATCTTTTCAGTTCTAAATAATATATATAATTAATGTATATCAATGTATTCAGATAAAATGGATTTAGTGATTTTTTCGTATTTAATACTTTATTGTTATCATTGTTACTTCCTTCTATATCGCTGTATAGTACAACGGAATATTTAATGCTCTTAATAAAAATACTTTAAATCAATTACTATTTTTCCTTGCTTCATTGTTTTAAAGGATACCATTTTATACCATATGTATTATTTCATAATAACAATATATTTAAATTATTTTAAAGTTTGTATATATATAATAGCCTAATATAAATATTATTGGTTCAAATAAAATTTATTATTATTTGCTTTCTTTACAAAATTAATATTAATTTTAATTATGTGAAGTTTTTCCAATAAAACCATATTTCAATAGTATTTATTAGTAAAGTATTTTATTATATGTATAGGGGATATAATAACAACTTTAATTTTACCTGTTATATTATTTATAATTATTATAACAAAATTTTATATAAATTTTATTAATATGGTTATATTTATTTTTGAACTATTTTAAAATATAATTTATTTATACCTCAAAGTTATAAAACTTAAAATATTGTATATATAGTTCGGCTTTTATTGTATTATTAAAAATGTTAGATGCATAAAACATCTTTTATAGATATCGTTGTGTTGTCGAATCTCGATCGATACTTTGTGAATCTATATTTATGATTACATATTATATGTTGTAATATGCTTAATTAATCTTAAAGTCACATATTAACCTGAAGTTATATTATAATGTAGATAAAATTTACAAATGAATCGAATTATATATTATAACTTCATATATAATATTATTATATTCTTCGGTTCAAAATACAATTTAAATCAAAATAATAATGACACAATTAATATGTTTTACTAAATAAAATGCTTCATCAAATAAAGAAAGCACAGTGTTATTCATGATTCAATATAACTATGGGGTTAACATGCCTTACATAATAAATAATAAGGGGTCTTATATATAGTTATCCAAAAATTACCAATAAAATATAAAATGTAAAGTTACAATATTGCCCCATTTAATATATATGAATGAATTGGATGAAAGTATTATAACTTATAAGAAATATTTTATTTGACCCCTTTCATATTAATGGATATGCCCCTTTTTTGGTGCATATTTAGACATAATCTCGAGAATAAACATACGGGAATGGTAAATATATTTTATCAACATTTACAGACACAAAATATTATCAAACTATAAAAAATTATATTATAATATACTCTGAATCCTAACTCATAATGCATAACCTTGGCCCATAAAACATAAACACCTCGGTATCAAGAATATTAGAATCGAAAAAATTTTAATTATATATATTTGTTGATTTTACAACTTTATGTTTCATTATTTTATTTGTATTTTTTTAAATCATTTTTATATAAACAAGAAATATTATTAAAAATTATACAAATTAAATGTAATGTAGTACATAACCCTAACCCTGACCAACAACATAAAAATCATATAAGAATCATATAAAAATTATACAAAAACAATACAAAAATGCAATAATATGCATAGTAATTTTATATTTTATTGATTATATTATTCAATTATTCTTATAAACCCAAAAAATATCGTTAAAAAATATCGCCAAAATGACTTGTTTCCAAATAGACATATTCTTAACATATATCAATTATTATTACTATTCCTGGAATAATCACTGTTCTTCGAATCATATATAATTATTCATTTTCTTCTTTATTTTTTTAATTTTTTTTCCTATATATTGTCTTTGAAATACTTTATCAATTCCAAATAATGAATACTAACATAAAAATGGGGAAATTATTATATATTTTTTGATAAACTCATATAAGGAATCACAAAAATATAATTTAAATATTATAGTTTTAATTCCTTAATATTTACCTTATAAGCAATTCCCAAGAAAGCTGGTATTGCAAATGTCGATAAACCTGGAATTAATTTGCCTGCTATCGACGAACTTGATGATGTTTTTACCGGTGAAAGGGTTGGAAAACCGCAAGATTTAATATTATCATAATTATTTATTAAATTGTTATAATCATCTGATAATGTAGACAATAATTTTCTGTATGAAGCATTTCCATTAATATTAGAATCATTATTAAGTTTTTCAAATTCAATAGAAAAATTATTAGCAGACCTCGAATAGTTCGTGCAATATTTTTTGTTTGTTTTAATCCCCCTATACAATGTACATAATATACTAAATGGAGAATTAAATTTAGATATTTCTTTAGTATTCATCAAATCTTTTTTTATATCTATAATATCCTTATAAGTCGGACCATTATCTTTTATTTTATTATTATTATAATGCTCATTTTTTTCTATATGATCAGTATAAAAAACATTTAAATTGGTGCCACTATACTGTGGGTGTTGATTTAGTTTATAACTTAACAATAAAATAGCGTATTCGGCAAGTTTATCACAATCTAAACCATTCTTATCCTTTAAATTTTCTAGCAAATTAATAACACCAGAACTAGCCATTTCAAAATAATCATTACATTTACCATTTCCTGAGCTACTCTTGTAATGACAATAATTGTCGATTGATTGATTAGTATGTTCAACTAATTTTCCACTTTCCGTCTTCACACCAAAATAGCCATCGATCGTATTAATTTCTTTATACTACAAATATATTTTACAAATTAAAAAACAAAACGTATTAATATAAATGTTAATCAAATGAAAATTAATATAATTTATGGGCGATACAACATATAAAACACATTCGAAGATAATATTTTATTTAAAAAATTGTATACCACATCCTCAATATTATAAGATGGCTGTCCCATAATTTGTACAGAACCTTTTCCAGATATTTCTCCAGAACTTTGTTCAGAAAGTTGTGGTGTTTTTATCGCTGGAAGAGATGGAATATCTTTGCAATCACTACAGTTTTCAGCACAATACTTTTTAAATTGATCATAATCAGTTGATAAACTAGACAATAATTTTCTATGTGAACTTCCTTCTGTATTATTAGAATCGTTATTAAGAGTTTCAAAATAAACGGAAAACTCTTTAGGATATTTCGAACAGCTTGTGCAATTTGGGGTGTTATCATCAATTTCATTATATATTTTACATAAAATTTTTAATGCTTCATAAAAATTAGATATTTCTTTAATATTCATATTCATCGAATTTATTTTTTTATCTATAAAAGTTTTATAAGTCTCATCACTATAATTTATTTGATCATTATAATGGCGATTTGTTTCTATATGCTTAGTATAGAAATCTTTTAACGTGGTGATTTCTATATTTCCATATTGCTGAATTTTATAACTTAACCATAAAATAGCATATTCACCATATTTTCCCATTTCACTTACAAAATTTTTAGCATCACAAAGATGCTCGAACGTTGTTAACAACCACATAAGTCCAGCGCTAATTGTATCATTATTTGTGTCACATTGTTTCATTCCTGTCTTTGTTTGTGTAGGGCAATGATTAGTGAGTATATCGCCATTATAACAAACACTTCCTGTAGATATACCTATTGGTAAACAATTGTCAACCTTTTTAATTCCTTCACACTACGAATATATTTTATGAATTAAACAAAAAAACATATTAATATAAATGCTAATAAAATGAAAATTAATATAATTTATGAACGATACAACATATAAAACACATGCGAAGATAATATTTTATTCAAAAAATTGTATACCACATCCTTAATATTATAATATGGCTGCCCCAATGTTTGTTCAGCACCTTTTACAGATTTGTCTACAGATTTTTCTAAAGGAATTTTTTTAGGGGTTAATTCTGGAAGTGATTGAAAATTGGGGCATTTATTTTCATTAACGTATATTTTTTTTAAATTGTTATAATCATCTGATAATGTAGATAACAATTTATTATATGGACTGTTTTCTATATTATTAGAATCTTCATTGAGTTCTTCAAAATCTTCAGCAAAAGATTTAGCAAATCCCAAATTTTTTTGGCAATCCCAATTTTCACCATGATATACATAATACAAATGAATTAATATATTAAATGCGTGACTAAAATTAGATATTTCTTTAATATTAATATTCATAAAATCTTGTTTTTTATTTATAATTTCCTTATAAGTCAGACTACCATTACCTGTTATTTTCTCATTATAATACTTATTTGTTTCTATATATTCAGTATAAAATTCGTTTAAATTGGTAATTTTATTATTTGCCATTATATTTAGTTTATAAATTAACCATATAATAGCGTATTCGGCAAGTTTATCATCTTTTAAATTATACTTCTTTAACGCTTCTAGCAAATGAATAACACCAGAACTCGCCATTTTTAAATAATCATTATGACAATTATCATTTCCTGAGTTACTCCCGTAATGACAATATTTGTGGATTAAACTTCCCCATTTTGGATTAACTATTAATTGATCTTTATCATTCTCATAAAAATAGTCATCGATCGTATTAATTTCTTTATACTACGAATATATTTTATGAATTAAACAAAAAAACATATTAATATAAATGCTAATAAAATGAAAATTAATATAATTTATGAACGATACAACATATAAAACACATGCGAAGTGAATATTTTATTCAAAAAATTGTATACCACATTCTCAATACTATAACTTGACTCTGCCATAATTTGGGGATTATGAGAGATAATAATATTTATATATAACGTAAATATTTATTGTATCTATTTAATCTCTTTGAATAGCAATTATATTTCGTTAAACACCCTATACTTATTTTATGCAAATTATCTAAATTACCTTAAATGGAGAGTTGCTTAATATATTTTTGCCATATGTATATATGATCCATTTATACAAAAAATGCTATTATTATTATAATCCTTAAAAATATATAAATAGTTATTTAATACGACATATTCAGTTTTGTATAGTTGCTTCTAAAATTATAGTATTTTAAAATTAAGTTACATGCTCCATTTTCTATTCAAATTACATAAATTTATATTATTTTTATTTAATATAGATAAATTCATAACCAATTTTAATAAATCCAATAACTTTATTTTTAATCCTATATACTTCAATTTAGAAATATATCTTATTGGGCTATTTTATAATATATTTTGAGCATCTTTCCTATGGTTTAAAACAACAATTAGTACTGAAAACGTATTTATTGAACTGTTTATAAGGTTAAATAAGTCTTTAAATACATATTATTTTTTAAATAATACTTAGTAAATATTAAACATATAACACAAATAAGTATTGATGTAAATTTTAAAGCATAATAAAAAATATGTGTAATTAGGTTGTTATATTGCACTTTGAGAGGACAAAATAAAATATATTTGCTCTTTTTATATATATAATATTCGCTAAATGTTATGCATTGCTCATTTTATCTTATATATTTTACTTCTATAGTTATCAATGTATATGATCCAAGTAATTTATTAAAAACCCTAAGATAAATAATTCTATTTTAAATTTAAAAAGTTGCAATTCACTAAGAAATGATAATATAACACATCCTAATATAGAATAATAAAAAGATATTTAATATAATTAAGTCTTTAACTCTTTCTCCATCAATCCCATTTTTTATAATATAAAACCGTATATCCCCAAATTTATCATTAACAATATATGTAACATTGATACCTTTATAATGCACTCTTATATGTTATTGATTTATCATTCAATCAATAAAACAAATACTTATGTATCTATGTTAGAAAATTTCATATATAATTTTTTACTGAATATTTATAGAAAACAATTTTATGTAGCATATAACAAGGATTTGAGGGGGGCAATTATTATATTTTTTAAAAATATACTATTAATTTTTACAATAATAAATGATTTTATAAAAAATATATTTTTTATTCATTCATTATTTTAATAATGTTTTTATTCTTAGAATTATATAAATAAATATATAATTGAAAATTAAGTGAACCATTCTAACAACATTATCTTTATACAAATTATAATAATATATGTTTTCATATTATAATTACATACATATATTTTTTAATTATACTTATAAGTTCATTTACCTATAATAATAGTAATAAACGAATTTACTTATTTATAATTTTTAATAATTATATCGAGTTTTAAAATAAGGTTCATGGAATATTAATTCCAAAATAGAAGTTATTAATTAAATTTATAATTCCAAAAAATCGGATTTTCTTTTATAGACAAAAAAAATTAACAAAAAAAATAAATTAATAAATGGTATAGGATCAGCTTGCATAAGTTTGTATATATTTAATAATGGATCTTTTTTTCTACCAATTGAATTTATAACCGGTTTTAGGTCTTTGTTCCTATCATATGATTTTATAATTATTTGAACCGGTCTTTTTCCTCCAATTGAATTTATAACCTTTTTTATGGTTTTTTTTCTCTTCGATTTGCTTGTCCAGCCAAGTGATAGATACTAACATAAAAATGGGAAAATCATATTTATGTAGAAAATAAATGTTAAATACATTATATTTACTAATTGGATATTATTTACCTTATACATAATTGTTAAAATAATGAATGTTGAAATAATTATAATACTAATATCCGTTATGTCACATTTGGTATTCGGCCCTATACACCATATTGATGGAGCTTCTTTCACTTTAATATTTGCTACAGTAATTACGTTTTCGTTTTTTGTATTTGAAAAATTGTTACCAGAAATTGATAATGTATCTTGACCAGACGGTGGTGTTTGAGATGCTATATTTCCACCAGTAGGTGCAATTTGTTGAACTGGACATTTGTGAATTTGTGTAGAGCTACCCTGTGAATCAGGTGATTTTGGTAATGGTGGATCTGATCGAGTTTGTGAATCTGATGGAGACTGAGATTGTGGTATAGATGGTGATGGTGGCGATGATGGTGGTGATGATGAAATTGGATCTGGAATTTTCGTTGTGGTTGGTGGATTATTGTCTGTTGGCAAACTATTCCCTGAACCACCTAAATCAGATTGATCATAGCCTAATTGAGAAAAAGAACCCAATGAACTTAATTGGTTAGTTATACTACTAACAGCACCACTAATATAATTAGTAGTTGCACTATAAGCACCTTTTACAGTGGTCATAGTGTTGTCATAAGTAGTTTTTACAGCAGTTACAGCACTATTATAAGTATCTTTTGCAATGTTCATAGCACTTTTATATGCATTGTTGACTTGATTAGTGACATTTGTTAAAATGTCCTTTGGAGTTTCATAAATACTGGAAGCATTATGAATATAACTCATTGGATTAAAATTAGTTACCCAATTTCCTAGCCATCCCTCATTGGATTTTTCTGATGGATCCGTTACATCTTGATCCCTTGGTCCCTTTGCCCCACCATTTGCCCCACTACCTGGAACTCCTCCCCTACTATCTTTTCCACCTCCTGGATTTCCATATGATTTTCCTTGATCACCTTGTACTCCAAATGATCTATCTCCTGAATCTCCTTTATTGGCTTTTTCATTTTCTTTTCCACGATCTGGATCCCCTTTATCACCGCCTTCACTATTCGAATTTCCTTTCTGAGTTCCTGAATCCGTTTTCTCACTTTTAGAAGCACCTTGTCCTTTGTCTGAACCCTTTGTTCCACTTTGAGGGCTTATCCCTGATTTTTGAGGTTCTTGTAATTTAGCGTTGTCTTGTGAAGATGATACAGGGAATGATTGTGGTGATGATAATATTGATGTGGAGGTCGTTTCTTTTGATTTGGTACGTTTTTTTTTTGTTTTTCGTTTACATTTTTCATCACTAAAATCAAATGTTTTAAAATCTACCGACAACATCATCTCTACTCCATCTGGTGTTGTAAGTGTTTGAAGATGCCCTGCTAATTGTGGATTTTTTTTTTTAATTTCCTTAAGAGCAGGGTTTCTAAATTTATCATATGTACCTTTTAAATTATCCAACAAATGATAATATGAACTACAATTAGGAACACTATTGTAAAGGGATAAATATTGATTAGAACAATTAGTAGAATTCTGAAGAAGGCTTGCACTTTCGGCACCGTTATTTTTATAATCTAAAATTGTATTACATATGTGATTAAGTAACTTATAAAAATCTGCCATATGCTTAAGATTAACTTCTTTCAAGCCCTTTACATTATTTAAAAGACTCCAATATCTAAAATTTCCCAGATCTTTCTCTAAATACATCCTATAAGCCATATCTAAAGTAATTGGATTTTTTGTTTTGTTTTTTTCTGTGTGCATCTTAAATAATTTATCACTTAGCCACATCAAAAAATATTTTGCATTTTCGTTGTTATAAAGTGCATTGATGCCCAAAAATAAATACGTGGTCAAAGCACCAATTTTATCCATATTTGTTACACAATTTCTGTTACGACAATGTTCATAGAATTTTGGGTTTTTGCTCAATTCCTCCAATGTAGTAGAGGCCTTTTCACCATTAATAATCTTATCATAGTCAAGAAATTTCTTACACTAAGAAAAATATATATAAATTAATGAAAATATACATTAATGCAAAATTTATTCAAATAAAATTTAACATGATTTGTAGACAAATCAAACACAATAAAATTAAGGACAGATATGTTTTATTTTAAAATAAAGTTATTTACTAGTTCTTGGATCCCCATTGTAATGGAATTTTGTTTTTAATTTGTAGATTGATATCATATTGTTTTTATATAAAATATTTATACTGCAACAAAATAAGTTAAACAATGCCTCAATTCTTATATATAAAATTGGAAGTAGTTAAACGCACTATTAGTATTATTCTCAATAATAATATTAATTTTAAATCAATATACAATAATATAATGAAATAAAAATTATATTAGCTTTTATTGCATTTTAGATAAGCATCCTTATTTTGTGACTTGTTTGAAACATTTTTATCGTATGCGAAGTATCGCTACTCTTAATAATATTGGAATAGATTCATTGTATAATTTTGTGTAACCTTTCATGAGTTTAAATCAAACATATTTTCCAATCATTATACGCTTTTATATAGAGAATTATGTATTCTCTAGATTTATAGTAAAGAAATCACAAATTTATATTATTATAAATATATAAAGAATTAGAAATATATTATTACTACAACGGTTAAAAATGTATTTGTATCTCATTATTTGAATCCCATATATTAATATACGTTATTATTAAACGTGAAATATTACACATTTTATATTATTTCTAATTAATATAAAACACAATTTGTGTTTAAATTTAATATTAAGAAATAACTTAATATTTTCCTTTTTCTAAATAAATGACATATAATATGTTTATTTATCTTAATTAATATATATAAATTAATAATTCATTTTAGAACATGTAATAACTTTGCTTATGTACTAACATTTCTTTATATATAAATATAATTAATGGACAGTTTTGAGTGCATATAGTATCTAATTTTTAAAATTAAAAACACATAATATACAAATTAAGTTAATTGAGCTATTACAATTAAAATTAATATGAATATAAATTAGTTTTGGGATAATAGTTAGTATATATAAAATGTATATTATTTTTTTCATTCTTATTATCTTTTAATATATAATTAATTATAAAAGATATTTTAAACAATAAAGAAAATAAATATAATTTAATATATTATCCTTTAATTTAAAAGTTTTATTATTGCTTGGGTTAAAATAATTAATTAATTTAAGAAGCAGTATAATATGAGTTACCATTTTAAGTACACATTTATACCTATAACCTAAGCATATATTATGTATTGTATATTTTATAATAAAATTCTATTTAGCTTTAGATATAAAAATTTATATTTTAAAGGAGAATTATAGATTGGTTAATAAAATTTATGTTATCTTACTTGACAATGCTGATTCTAATATTACCATATTAAGGCTTAAATAAATATTATAATTTTTCATTTGATTTTGTATGTATACAATTTTAATCTTACCACCCGTTAAATAATTTATATAATAGATTTATACCCATATATTGTATCGAGTAAAAACAATATATTTGTTCATATTTAATAATATATTAATCTAATATTATTATTGTTGTTTCAGTTATAGCATTGTATACAACAATGAGATAATTAATGCACTCAGGAGGAATACTATAAACCAATTAGTAATTCTCCTTGTTTCATTGTTTTAAAGTATAACATTTTAGAGCATATATATTGTTTTATAATAGCAATATACTTAAATTATATATTTAGAGTTTGTATATATATAATAACCTAATAAAAATGTTATTAGTTCAAATAAAATTTGTTATTATCCGCCTTTTCTATAAAATTAATGTTTAATTATATGAAGCTCTCCAATAAAACAATATTTCAATATTATTTATTAGTAAAGTATTTTATTATATGTATAGGGGATATAATGACAAATTTAATTTTACCTGTTATATTATTTATAATTATTATAACAAAATGTTATATGAAATTTTATTAATATGGTTATATTTATTTTTGAAATATTTTAAAATATAATTTATTTATACCTCAAAGTTATAAAACTTAAAATATTGTATATATAGTTCAGCTTTTATTGTATTATTAAAAATGTTAGATGCATAAAACATCTTTTATATATATCGTTGTATTGTCGAATCTCGATCGATATTTTGTGAATCTATATTTATGATTACCTATTATATGTTGTAATATGCTTAATTAATCTTAAAATCACATATTAACCTGAAGTTATATTATAATGTAGATAAAATTTACAAATGCATCGAATTATATATTATAACTTCATATATAATATTATTATATTCTTCGGTTCAAAATACAATTTAAATCAAAATAATAATGATACAAATAAAGAAACATGTTATGTTATTCATGATTCAATATAGTCCCCGATTAACAAGCCTTATATAATAAATAATAAGGATTCTTATATATAGTTAGCCAGAAATTAGCAATGCGATATAAAATATAAAGTTATAATATTTCCACATTTAATATATATGAACAAATTATATGAAAATATTATAACACGCGGAAAATATAATATGCGCCCCCTTTCATGTTAATGGCTACGCCCTTTTTTGGGCACGTATTTAGACATAATATAGAGATTACCCATAAAGGGTGGAAAATATATTTAATCAAATTATAAAAAATTAAATGAAAATATAACCTTAGCTCAAACCATAGATTTCTTAGAACAAAACTATAATCCATAGTCCAAAACCCTAACCCCAAATATGGGTTTCCCCAAACACAACTCTAAATCTGAATCCATATCTCCAATATAGCTTATAATTTTATTAATAAGTGTGCTCAAATCAAGTTTATTTAAAATATTATAATTATTAACTAAAAATGTGTATATTTAAAATCCATTAATATATAATATATATGCATGGAAGGGGTAAATGTGTTTTGACAAACGCTAAGCAAAGGTAAATTAATTATATAACGTGGTTATATATTAAATTAAAATGCATGTAATAATAACATTATGAATAAAACAAACAATAAATCAAATTTAATTATTCTATAAAATGTAAAAAACGTAACTTTTGTGCTATAAAATATTAAATATATTATTTTTAACCATTTAATCGAGTACGATAAAGTTTGGTTTTTAATAATTTTTTAAATTCATAATACAATGTTTTATTTCCGATAATAATAATTATGAAAGACGCAAACATTCCAAGTAAGATTGTCTGCACCGTCATTCCTAATGATATTATTACACAAAGTGATGCAATCAACAACATAGCCCTTATAGTTATATTTTTTTTTGATTTTATAGACTTTGAAATTTTTTTTAATGTCTTATAACAATTGCTTAATGTAATTTTATTATATTTATCGTTAATTTTATCTTCATCAATCTTAGAAATATGTTCACTTTTTTTTATTACTCTTTTATCTTGTATCGGCTGTATTGATAATTCGCCATTCCTTTCATTATCGAGCTCTTTTTTTGCTTCATTTAATTCTTTTTGAATTTTATGAATTAATTTTTTCGTTTTCCCATCTAAATTATTTAAATTGGGTCTTGTATTACTTTCTTTATACTTCTTTACATGTGAATCTATAATATTTCGAAGATGTATTATTTCTTCGTCATCATCATTGTAGTCATTAAATTGATTTGCAAGACTCAAGGTTGACTCATAAAAATTATTTAAATCGAATTGGTTGTCTGTATCTGCTAATATCCTATTATTTTTAAAATTTATTATATTCCTTTCAAGATATATCTTTCTTTCGTTTATAAAGTATAATTCCTGCAAACAAATGAAATATTCATTAACATATATATAATTAGTTTTAATTGTATCGTTAACTTAGCATAAGCTTTTTGCCAATATATGAAACAATAATATAAGGTTAATGTAAAACAAATAGATACGGAAACTATAATAAAATATTATGTAACTTACTTTTTTGGCATATTCAAAAGAACAAATAATAATTGAAAACAAAACAAAATTTAAAATATTGACTTTCATTTTTAAAATTATTTATCAAATAAACAAAATAATATATGTAGTTTTATATAATGATGATAACTTCATATTTATTAATTTTTTGTTCTAAAATATATTTATAAAAAACTATGACATTTATTAATTTTTTTCGTTTTCTATAGAATTAATTAATGTAACTGTTGTAATAACCTTCGTCATATTCATTAAAACCATTTATGGATATAAATATTATATTATTTCTTTTTTCAAATAAATATTAATTTTTCTCTAAAAAATAAACAAATTTTAATATTTTAATTATAAAAAAAATATTTTTTTGGAAATTTTGTATACAAATATGCTTTTAATATAATTTATAATATATTGGTATATTTATTGATACGGTTGTATATTTATAACTTATATTTTTCTATTATTTGTTTACATACGAAAAAATTAATAAGCATCAATTAAATAATAAAATATTAGATACATATATTTTTTTTATATGAATAAATACAAACATATAATGAGAACATAAACAAATCGTCGTTGTTATTTACATTTAAAATGGTTTTTAATTTATTATATTTTATTTACCGCTTTTTTGCAATTTTTTTTTTCATCGATTAGTATGTAATAATTTGGTATATAAATATATCCCAGAATATACAACACATCAAATTTAATATTTTTATTAAAATCATATAAAATATTCATATCAACTAATTCAATACAAGCAAATAATCAATTTACATATTAATCACAAAAATAATACATATATAACCAATTATCGAAAAGGATACAAATTCATTTTATTCCAAATCGAAAAAAAGAAATATATTTAATGCTATTATCTTTTTTTTTCATCATATTAATTTAACAAATGTTAAGACACTTTTTATATTTAAATAATACAATATTTAGACTTTTATAAATAATAATTAAAGGCAAATAAATATTATAATTCAGTTATAATAAAATTTTTTTTTATGTTTTGTTATAAAATATGAAATCGATCCTTAACCTGGCTCTCGTTTATAAAAATTAATTTTATTAATGGAAAAATTTAGTATTCTTTAAATATATATATATTTATTTATTTAAAAATGACTAAAAACATAAGTTAATTGAATTTATAATTCGAAATAATTTAGTTTTCTTTTATAAACAAAAAAAATTAACAAAAAAAATAAATTAATAAATGGCATAGGATTGGCCTGCATAAGTTTGTATATATTTAATAATGATTCTTTCCCCCACGAACAGGGTTTATAATCGGGCTTATCATTTTTTTCGTATTAAATGATTTTATAATTATTTGAACCGGTCTTTTTCCTCCAATTGAATTTATAACCTTTTTTGTGTTTTTTTTTTTCTCTTCGATTTGCTTGTACACCCAAGTGATAGATACTAACATAAAAATGGGAAAATCATATTTATGTAGAAAATAAATGTTAAATACATTATATTTACTAATTGCATATTATTTACCTTATACATAATTGTTAAAATAATGGATATTGAAATAATTATAATACTAATACCCGTTATGTTACATTTGGTATTCGGTCCTATACACCATATTGATGGAGCTTCTTTCACTTTAACATTTGCTACAGTAATTACGTTTTCTTTTTTTGTATTTGAAGGATTAATACCAGAAATTGATAATGTACCTTGACCAGACAGTGATGTTTGAGATCCTATATTTCCATCACGAGGTGCAATTTGTTGAACTGGACATTTATGAATTTGCGTAGAGCTAGTCTGTGAATCGAGTGATTTTGGATCTTATGGAGATATCGGTAAAGTTATTGATGGTGGTAGAGATTGTAATGGAGGTGGTGATTTTAGTTGTGATTGATCAGATGTATCCACCCCACCCCCTAAACTATTGGATCCAGATTAATCATCACTTAATTGAAAAGTACCGAATGGATTAAATTGGTTAGTTATACTACTAACAGAACCACTAATATAATTAGTAGATCTAGTATAAGCATCTTTTACCGTGGTCACAGTCTTATCATAACCACATTTTACTATCCCCACAGTGTTATTATATGTATCACTGATTTTATTAGTGGCATTTGTTAAAATATTCTTTGAAGATTGATATATACCGGAAACCCTGAACCCTAAACCCTGAAATCAACAACCAAAAGCATAAAGAAAAACAATTTATTAACCATTTTATTTACTATTTTGTGTTTAATTACGTTCGTTCTTAATTAATAGCATTCCTCAAACCTAATTTAATGCATTTTATATAACGTAAATTTTTATGAAAAAATATAGCATAATGTTTTTATGGCTATAATATATCGACAAATATTAAATAATAAAATGTATTAATAACATTTGTTTTTTCACGTCTCGAAAATTTAAAATATTACGAAAGGTAACCCTTAAAAACACTATCTTATATCATTTTAGAATATTTAAAAATATAAATTGTGCTTTTTTTGTTCTTTATTTTAATCGTTTTTATTTTTTTAATGTATATTAAATGTAATAGCATATATATTCTCCAATTGTGATAATAATCAAAATATAAACACATAAAATGAAAAAAATCACTTTTATATATGTTTATAAAATTTACGGTTAAAATTATATCATAGTTTTTAGCATTATGCTATTAATTTTATACAATAATTTTACGATAAATAAAATGTTTATTATTTGAAATAAAAAAAAATGTAAATATTTTTATGGATTTTCTTATAATGTATATTAACGTATAAATCATTAACAGTTGTAAAGTGATATATCTATTTGTAATATTTTTTTCGCGGGGATGATTATATTTTATACTTGTTGTAATTAAAAAATTATATTAATAATATATATATTTTTTATTTATACCAACTTAAATATATTTGTTATTATATCGAAAAAAAAAAATGTTTTGGTTGTCGTTTTTTTTCGTTAGCTTCATAAATAATATACTACACATATTGTGCTTGCTCATTATTATTTTTTGAGTAAAAGAATTATATAAATCAGTTATTAATAAAAAAATAATAAATAAAAATTATATATTTTTTCTTAGATCAAATTCGAACTATCAAAATTAAGAAATTTAAAAAAAAAACAAAAATAAAATACTGAAAACAAACAATATATAATAATTTGTATTCATCTATTATATCAATTGAAATTTCATCTGGCTGCATGATATCTCGAAAAAACTTCAAAAATAAAATAAAGAACTATAATTATATATTCTTTCTGTTTCTTGTAATTTGTTTATGATTTGTTATATTATTATAATATACATCCAATTCTATTAATATTATTTGATATTAATGTAATATGATGTAGAGTTTGCATATATAAATTTATATACAACCATAATATTATTTAGTATGATACATTTGCTTGTGTTAATAATCTATATACATATGTTTGAAAAGTAAAATTTCAATTATATATATATGCATATATTTTGTCTAAAAAAAAATATATATTTTTAGTTATAATATAGATTGTTATATTCCATAATATTGATAATGGATGAATTTAAATTTAATAATTTATTCAGAAATGAAAAATACAAAGTAGCTGGTAAACCTAAGGAAGGTTGGTTATTTAATAAAAATGGTTTACTTTTAAAAACATATAAATGGCTAGTTAATAATCCTATAGGAATTGTACTGTTAATACATGGATTCCAAGGTAATACTCAATTAACTTATATGAAAGAAGCAAAAATACCTGTATATTCCAAAAATGGATTGACATTTTATGATAAAGGCTTTACGTATAAAGGTAGTTGGATTGAAAAATTTAATCAAAATGATTATTCAGTGTACGGGATAGATTTGGAAGGACATGGTAAATCACAATCACCGGGAAAAATAAGAGGCACTGTTAATTGCTTTAATGATGTAGTTAATGATGTAATACAATATATGAATGAGATTCAAGATGAAATCTCAAATGATAATCAAACAGATGAAGAATCTCATAATATAGTACCAACTAAAAAAAAAAGACTTCCTATGTATGTTATTGGACATTCAATGGGTGGAAATATTGCTTTAAGAATCTTACAATTACTAGGGAAAGAAAAAGAAGATAGAATTAAGGGTGAAAAATCAAAACCCATGTTATGCAACTTTAATGATATTAATAAAACTGATAATGCTGCGGATGATATGAATAATGCTAATGATTATGATTCCGATAATTCCGGTGCTAGTACTTCTACTATGGCAAATAGTAGTTCTTGTTCTAATAATAAAGATGAAAGATGTTATAATTATTTAGATAATTTAAATATTAAAGGTTGCGTGTCTTTAGCTGGTATGATAAGAATAAACATACCATTCGATTCTGGAAACAAATCATTTAATGATTTTTATTTACCTATAATAAACTTCGCGTCTCAAATCGCACCAGATGCACGACTTTTGGTAAATTTCCGCCGTCATAAACCCCCCACATATTCTGTTAATATACATGATACTAATAATGATGGACTAGAATTAAAATGTGTATATGAACTTATAAAAGCAACAGTCACATTGGATTCTGATATTAATTATATGCCAAAAGATATTCCTTTCTTAATTGTGCATTCAAAAGATGACAGTATGTGTTCTTATGAATGGGCAGCTTCATTTTATAATAAAGCAAAGGTTGATAAAAAAGAATTATATTCTCTTGATAACATGGATCATGTTATAACGACAAACCCAGGATATGAGAATGTTTTGAAAAAAGTTTCTGATTGGATTTCTGATTTAAGAATGAATGATAAAGATGAAATAAAAGATGAAATAAAAGATGAAATAAAACATAAAATAAAACATAAAATAAAACATAAAGTAAAACATAAAGTAAAACCTAAAATAGAAGAAAAAAAAGAAAATGAGATATAGAATATGCTTTAATAATCCTTATATTAATTATTGTTTTGTATTTTTATAAATATAAATGTAACTTTTTTGATGAATTTTTTAAATTAAAACAAGAAAAGATAATAATAAATATATTATATCTTTTTACATTATATATGTGTTTTTTGTTATTTCAACTGTTTTTTAAAGTAAATTTGTATATAATTGTTTTAGTTGCAATTTGAAGGTATATATATAATGTTAATTTGTTAATTCATACGAATTAAAACTAATTATATAATAACTTTACTTTTAATTAGTTTTTATGTTTTTATAATTACTAAAAGGGTAATTAAAATAATAACAATTTACTATTTACTGTTTCTTTATATGTAAAGCAATTTTAAGGACAAAAAAACGAAGAATCAAATTTAGTATTGAGTGCCATTTTTAAATAAAATACTGGCGAAGCAATTTAAATTGGATAAGTATTATTACGTAAATTTGTGGAAAAGCATTCTTTAGATGTGTATATATGTTTTTTTCTACGATAATAATTCTTAATGAATATATGTATTTCATAAGGAAAATAGACAACCAATTTCTTAATTTTATAATATTACTACTTTGCATATGTAATATAGGTTCATTTATAATGTATTTATATTAATTTGGTGTGTCGATGTTATTCTATTTACTGTGTTTGAAACAAATATATTTGTAAAATTATCAATAATAAAAAAACAAAAAAATTAGTTATAAGACAGAATATACATTAAAAATGCATATAAAATATAAGAATACGTATATAATATAAAATTATACGCATATAAATAATAAATGCTATGATTATAGGAAATGAATCAATCGTATTTCAATTATTAATTATTTTTCGGAATATTTTCACAAATTATATACAATAATGTAAATAAACCAAAATGTTTTCCATGTAAGTAAATATATAGATTTTATATTAACAATTTATAATAAATAAATTGTATTTGTTATAACATTTATACAGTCAGCCATAAACTTAAAATATTGACATATAAATATAGAAATGGAGAGCCTAATACAAATCATCACCTTCTAAATAAAACAAACCACAACAGTATGATTCTCGCTTGCGCAATTTACCCTTGAACTTACGGTAATAAGTAATACTATCAACTATCTCATGATTATTACTTTTGTTACTGTTATTATTTGATTGGTTTTCTCGTTGAAGTTCTATATCATTTTTTTCGTTCCTTTTGTTTTTTTCTTTGGTACCACGAACCCTTTTATTTCCTACAGCAAATGCCTTAGATCGATCACTCTAGAAATAAATATAATAATATATATATATACGTCACAACATGTAAATAAACACTATTATATAATTTTCTATATACTAGTTTATATTTTGTTTTGACAACTTACTTTCTGTTCCGAGCAATGTATTGATACAGTCAAAAGGACATACAAGATGATACAAACTAAACTAAATATCCTTTTATTCATTTTTTCATTAATAAAAATTGTTTTTCGAAACAGATGCTTTAAATAATATATATGATTTATTCTTTTTAGTTTCCTTTTTATATATTATTGTTGTAAAACAATAATGCTATTATTTAATATTACAAATTGTTTCATTTTAATTTATATAAACAAGTTATATGCTATTATGGAAATATATGTTTCTGCTATTTTAAATCATCCACAAATTTATGATCCTGCAATTATAACAAAATTTTAAATTTTATTTTTATTTTAATATAAATAATAAAAATAAATAATATATTTTAAATGCATAAAAATATATATATTTCTTCGCGAATATTTTTGTTTATTTGAACCATTGTATTTAATATAACAAAATTATTTTTAATATTTAAAATATAAATAAATTATTCCACTAATTTATATACAGACATAATTATATAAATATATAATAACTGCTATCATCAAAGATGTAATATGCAACTGCTAAAATTTTTATATTTATGTTTTTTTTCAAATACAACCCCATTTTCGTACAGAATATATTATTTTAATTATAAAACCAATGCATTTATGTAAAAATTTAACCTAAAATATTTTTTTGCATATTTTTATAAAATAAGTCTTTAGTTTAACTTAAAGGTTCATTTAATAATATGCTTGATACTTTATAAATTTATATTTTTTATTTTTGTATATTTACATGCAAATTAATATATATTAATTATGGCAATAAAATATTAGATGCAAACATATGAAAAACAATTATCAAAAATTATTATTTGCATCTAAATCCATTCTTATTTGTTATACTTCTCAAATGTTTAATATTATTTAATAATATTTTATATTTTTTTATAAAAATAGCTGAATAAGCCTTAACATGGCTCCCATATACTAAACCCCGAATTATTTATACTAACAAATGCAATATGGTTTATTTATTATTGTTTGAACTTTATATTGTCTTTTAAATACGAAAATGAAACTTATTAAAATTATCATATAAATAATTTCTTTCTTTTATAAATAAAAAAAATAAATTGATAAATGTACGGGACCGGCCTGCATAATATTCTCTATATTAATTAATTCCATTTTCCCCACAATTTCTCATAATAAATATTAAATTATTTAAATCGACGTTATTTTATAAAATCAAATCGATACTTTGGATTCATTTTTCTATATCGATTTCAATATTTGATCAATTGACCCATAACACAATTAATCCCAAATTAACAATAAATACATAGTTCAACACTTTTACAATTAAGTTGTATTAACACGAAATACAATTATTATAATTTACCCTATACATATTTTTAATAACTTATTTCCTATATATATTTAAAGCAATTCTTTAAACTAATAAATGTTATCAAATTATTAAAAATTATACTTAATTAAATGCAATCTAGTACTTAACCATAACCCATATATGGGTTCCATAAATATAACCTTAACCCTGATCCACAAAATAAAAATTATACAAAAAATATGCAAAAATAAACAAAATACAATAAATATATATATGTAACTTTATGTTTTATTGATAATATTATTTAAATATTTTTATAAACCCCAAAATTTTGTTCCAAAATTATGGTAAAAAATTACTTATTTCCAAATAGACAATTTCTTAACAAAATATGTAACGTTGATACCTTTATAATGCACTATTACATTCCATTGATTTAATATTCATTCAATAAAACAAACATTTATACATTTCTGTTAGAAAATATCATTATATTTTTATATAAATTTTTTACTGAATATCTATAGAAAGCAATTGTATGTAACATATAACAGGGATTCATGGCTATTGTTTATATTTTTTGTAAATTTCATTATTTTTTTCAGTAATAAATTATTTTATAAAATGTATATTTTATATTCATTCATTATGTTAGTAATGTTTTGATTCTTAGAATTATATAAATAAATTTATAATTGGAAATTAAGTGAACCATTCCAACAACATCATCATTATATATATAATAATAGTTGATCATTTAGTATTATAATTATATAAATCTTTTTTTAATTATACATATGAGATTATTTGCCTATATTAATAATAATATTAATAATAAAATTTACATATTTATAATATTTCTATTCATTCACAAGCAAATTGATGCACTATATATATTTATTCATTCTTTCCTTTTTTCGTAGATTTATGATGACAAATCCCTTCCAAAAAGTTTACGTGACAGAAAGCTTAGAGCAAAAAATATGTTAGATTTTATCAATTTAATAAAAACTAGTTTTAAATATTAAACGTATAGCTCATATAGTAGTTTTACATTTTAATATTGGAGTATATATATTTATAATATCAAATTGTTTTCATATATCATACTTATTTTAAATTTCCATCATAAAATGTCTTTTATATAATTTAAGATTGTATCCTTTACATATATTTCCTTCATCATTTTATTATAAGGATACATCTCATGTATTTAATTTTTGGAATAAATAAACCAAAAATGTTGTAATTTATCAATTTTTTTGTATGTCTGCCCTTTATATTGATGCATATCATTTTTTTGTGCTAAAAATTTGTGTTTCGTTATTTTAACTATTCTTTTAATGCTATAAATCCGCTAAAAACAAATTATCTACAAATATAAAAATATCTTAAAATATATTAACCAATACATCCGATTGATATACTAAATGCTTATTTCCTCTTCCATTTTTGGTTTATTAAAATGAATTTTTTAAATTCCTTTCGATGTCTAAATAATGAATGCTAATATAAAAATGTTCAAAAATATTAACTTAAACTTGTAAGATCGTGTATGAAATGATGAAAATGTTTTTTAATAATATATTTTTTAACTCATTTATTATTTATCTTGTAATTAATTCCTAAAAAAATTAGCGTTACAATAAGTATCGGTAAAATTAGAATAAATTTTTTAGTAACTATAGGCTTGATGGTTCCATATCGAATTTTGTATTCCATTTTTTTTATCGAGGATGATTCTAAAAAAATTATGCGTCCATCCTTATTATCATTATAATATTCATTTTTAAATTATTGTATTAATTTGACACTATAATGAATATTTGATGATATGAATTGCTATTATTATGATTAAAATTGTTAATAATATTACTTTATTTGTTAATAGAATTATAAACATCTTTTAAATATGGCGCGATGTCTGAGCGCATTCATTATAATTATCAACGTAGTATATAACATTTTAAATACATCATAAAATTTGGCCATATATTTAATACGAATATTCACAAGTTCCTTTTTATTATTTATAAGATTCTTACAAATATTATATATCGTACCATTTTCTATAGGAGTAGTATAATCTACATCTATTTCTATACATTGTGTATAAAACATATTTAAGGTGATAATTTTACTCGGGATTTTGATTTAATTTGTAACTTAACCATATCATAATGTTTATGATAATTGCATTGAAATATTTCGTTAAAATATCGCGTAAAAATTAATTTTTAATTATTCCTATTAACTTATTTATTTTCTTAATGATGAAAAATACAGATGTATCATTAAAAAATGAAATCCTACATATGGATGATATCAAAATCGAACGGAGTCACTATTTATAACCATCATGAAATATATATACGAAATTGTTTTAAATGATTAATAAAATTATTCCTTGTCTTTTATATATAATAAGTTCATAATTTTCAAATAAAATGATATAATGGTATATAATAACATTAATAAACATACAAAGACAAACCAATATCAAATGCAAATAAATTGAACTCAAAGCAGACAATGTTCGAATTTTTATGACAAATTTCACATTACATACAAATGCATTAAATATATCAATATATGGAAAATATACAGTTACTCATCGATTTTAAGGGAAAACATGCATGATAAATATGTTGTTTACATAGTACATATTTCTGGGAAATATATACAAATACTAGTTTGTATTATCATTTTAATGCCGTTATTGTAAACCGTAAACAAAATTTTAAATATACAAATTATGCATCGGGCTACGTAAAACACGAATATTTACAATTAAATGTGATTGTATCAATAGAAATTATTTATTAATATTCACCAGTTTTTATGCATGATTATAATTTAAGGCTCCAATGCATGTATCTGTTATGTTTCATTACGTAAATGAATTTTAAAACGCCCTTAAATGATATTAAATATTTACTTTTCTAGTCTTAAAAAATGCGTTATATATTAGATTGCCGATATATACCATCGCAGATCCGGTTAACCAATAATTAAAAATCTCAGCAGCAGCAAATTTGTTGGTAGGATTCAATCCTTGATTAATTGGATAACCCACCCCAAAAGCTGTAGGACCAACAAATCCTGATTGCATATTAGGATTGGTCATATATTTTTTCATTTTCTTTTTATTAATACCCAAAAAATATTTGGGATTTTTTTTATGATCACCTATTAAGTGATCTCGTTTACTGTATGTTCGGTAATTCGCAGAATATCCTTCTTCCTCAAATTTTACCTCATCATTATCATCATCGTCATCATCATTCATATTATTATTATTCATATTTTCTTTTACATAATTTTCTAAATTAACAATATCGTTTTCATTTATATTTATTTCCAAATCTCCTTTTTGTGATTCGGTATTGAATTCCTTTTCTTTTCGACGATGTGAACTTAGAGGATTCGTGCTTGGTATTGCTTCACATTCTGTTAATAATCTATTAATTCTTGATGACAGTGTAATTATTGCATTGTGATTTTTAAACATATGTTCGCTCTTATTCACCTAAAAATAGTGCACATAAATTAAATATATATTGGAATAATAATAACATCATAATAATAGAATCATATTGTCTGCCATATTTATTCTTACCTCATTTTGGTAATATTCACAACATATTATAAGGGCATATATAATAGGTTTAACCAAAACGATTAAACTCATTTTTTTAGTATTATATAATAATATTTTAAATAATTAAATAAAAGAAAAATATAGTCATGCTTATTTATCTCTTAAATAATAACACTATAGTATATTACTATTCGAAATTTATTTTATGATGTATTTATTAAACTAATTATATTTAAGAAAATATAATAAAATATACTAATATAATTTATAATACCCAAAAACTATAATAACATTTTGTTATAATTATATTAATTATAACAGGTTGCATAAAGAATTTTCAATAAATGTATAATTAATATATTGCTGCTTATTAATTAAAAAAAATTAATTAAAATTACCAAATACGTCAAATAATATAAATAATAATTAGAATATTAAAATAATAAATTAATAATAATAGTAAAAGCACCATGTTGTGAGGTATAGCTGTAATTAAAGGAGAAAAAATGCATTTTACTTGACACTACAAATATAAATAAATAATTTTTATAACATATTTTTTCTTTATAACTACATCTAATGCACTAATTATATTTATCTTATATATTAATATAAGTATAATTTCTCTAAAAAAATATTCCTTTGTCAATTTTATATGCAATAACCATAACAAAAATATTAAGTAATTAAATCATTAGGAAATATAACATGCAAAGCAAAACTATATAAAATAAAGAATTATAAAATGGCGTCTATTAGATAAAGATTACCAAATTAATGAAAATAAAACCCTTTGAATAAATTTATTTAAATTTAACAAAATAATTGATATAAATAAAATCAAATTATTATAATAATGACAAAAACATATAGGAATATGTTGTATTGGTATTTCGTTTATAATAACATATTAAAGTTTTTAAATGCCAATTTTAAAATATTACAAAAATGTTTATGCATATAAAAGATTGTTCTATTAATAATTTTAACCTTGAAACTGATTCCAATATTTAACTTAAATACAAAAATCCGATATCTAAATAATACCATTATTTATATATGGCTTTCTAAAGTTGGAAATGATAATATGGTGCCTTAATACAAATAATTATTACATATTTTATCCTTCGATAATATTAAAACATAATATAATTTTAAGTATAATATAAATGTCATAAATATATGATACAATTCAAGCATAATAATAGTTTGGAGTTTTAATATAAATGCTATCCTATAAAAAGATTAAAAATTAATGTAATATTTTTACTATAATATTATTTATGTAAGCATATACAAACGCCTTTTCCTAGATATAATAACTATTATTATTTTCAATGATAAATTGATATAATAAAGCACTTTTTTATGGCATTGTATAACTATAAATTTTCCTAAATATTTGTAACATAAATAATTCTATGGATTTATTTCAACAACCAGTGTCATTATCATTTATAATTACATAATAATACATGAAATTTATGAACCACTTGAGATACAATGATGATGTCTAAATTATAGCAATTTTATTTACTATTATGATGTTTGTTGTTTTTACGACCCATTTAATGCATAAATTTAAATAATTTATATGTATCTATAATTATTTTTTAAAATTTACTCATCTTCAATACCTTAAAATATTTAATTTTAAAAAATGTTCAAAGAATTTTTTGTAGACATTCCCCTTTTATGTTAATATTTTAACAAAATTTAATATCAAGTATATAAAAAAATAATTTTCACCCTTTAAAAAATTACCCAAGACAACATCATTGTAGAACTATACAACTGTTGTATTATTTATTATTTATAAAATTATTTTAAAATATTTTTATATTTTACCTATTTTTTTTTAAATAACATAATTTTTGTTATTTATTCATTATTTCATTCAATATATTAAAGTTTTCATTTCCCATTTGTGCATAGTTAAAAAATGGCTAATTTTATTTTTCTCATTTAGGCCATATTTAAACAAAAATCCATATATAATAAATATTTCTATATGTAGAAAATTGAATTACTTAAAAAATTCAAAAATTATTCATATAAAATAATAATAATGAGCAAAAAAAATAAGACCAAATTCAAACTAATTATTTATTGGCCATTATCCATAATGTAAACAATAGTATAGATTTACTAACATAATATATAATATTAAGGTTTAATATGATAATCAAAATTAATGATTTGTTTTCATTATCCAAGCTTTTTATATTTACATTATTAATATAGATTGCGTAGCTTTCCATTAAAGTACCATAGAAACATTTATAAGATAAGAATCATATTTTTGTTTAAAAAATATGTGAAGCTATATGTTGTATACATTCAATTATGATTGTACCCTTTTGCATAGCATGTTATTATCAACCTTTTACATTACAGTCTATTATTTTGAAAACCTAATGGGACGTGACTATCCAGCTCATCACTTCATTCTCACTTAAAGTTACAAGGGCATTAACTAATGTAATATCAATGCCGAATTAAGTTAATGTCATATCTAGTGAACTCTGCAAACTTAACAAAAGTCACATTTTCAACGTCTATAGTAAAGCCCTAATTTATATTAAAAAATTCTTAATTTTCACAAAACGATAAGACACATAATCTAAAAGCAAAAATAAGTGGTGTCAAATATGGTATTAATCTTAAAAGCATAATTCAAAAGCTACAAGGATTTAATTCTGTTGGTCCTATAGTTATTCAATTAGAAAAAAATAAAAGTACTAAAAAAATCATTTGGAAATTATAGGGTTCTAATGATTCGAAGATTTAATTGGCATATTAAAATATTCAGAGAATCCAGAGTTAAAGAATTATTTACTTCCAATAATTTATAGAAAATACTTGCTGTATTACGTTATTACACCAACCTATGTAACAATGAAAATAACGTATGTCTTTCATCGCCCGAGAAAAATAAAACAACTTTCATACACAAAAAAAAATTTTAGTATGATCCTTTTTATTTAAAATAATAAATAATTTGTATGATAAAATTATGACTACAAGTTTCCTAAACATATATAAATCATATAAGATGAGAAGCTTTCTTAATAAAGCAATTTCAATATTAATGAGGGTTGTACAATAGCACATTTCCCTTTTGTAAAAGGAATCATATATCACATAACATTCATCGCTATTATAATTTAATCATTTGCATTTTCCGTGAATAATCTAATCAAAGGCCGCAATTTCATCATAAATAGCTACTATAATATACCTTTTGGCACCCTCTTCGAATAAGCACCCCAAAATTCAATTGACCACGAAAAAAATTATGTATAACAAAATTTGATCATATCTTCAACAGTAGCGATTTTTTATGTTTTTAATGGGGTATTTAACCCTTGGTTATTATACAAAATGGATACTATAAAAATATTTCTTATATTTTAATAAGTCGATAAGTTTTCATGCTAATTCTATATTTTAGCATTTTCATATATTCAATCATTCCTCCTTTGATTATCGTATAAATAATGTATATAAAACAATACAAAAGAATAATTAAAAAAAAATGCCGCAGTTATCCACTCATGAAATATATAAACCTGTTTATGTATCAATCATATTAATATATAACACGTTTAAAAATGTGTAAGATCATAACAATATATATATATATATATATGTAATTTCAAATTTTTTAAGTTTATGCTCCCTTTTCCATACATATTGTTTTTTTATTTTATGTTTAAATCAGAAAGTTGTGTAAAAAAACATGAAACGACGAATCATTTCCTATAAAACAAATGCTATAATAAAAAATAATTATTTCGTTTCTTATTTTTAATAGTTTTAAAAGTTTATTTCCTAAAACTTAAAAAACCTTCCTATCAAAACATTAAATTTGTTGTTAAATTCAATTATTAAAACGATTTAAGACGTTTTAAGGCTGGTTAAAATTTGAATAATTCCATACTTGTTTCCTTAAAATAAAAACGATAAAAATATAAGAGTTCATACAAAAATACAAAAAAATATACATTTATGTTATCCCAACTCTCTAACTTATTTTGACATCATTATCAGAACAACCGACAACGATAACATAAAAGACATACATCTTGTTATATTTTCACATAAAATATAAAAAATACAAATAAATATACATTTTCGTTGTTTTTTCTCTCCGCACCAATCACCATACAGTTTTTTGCAAATCAATAAAGTGTATGCAAAAACAATATATCGTTAAAAATATTTTTATTGTCTAATAAATTACAAACAATTATTAAATATTTAATGTGAAAACTTATATACTATCATATTTATAAAAATAAAAAAATTTATGTGTGCGTGATGAAAAAATAACTATATTGCCAGCGGCTTTTCTATATTTGATGTAAGTGATAAATATTTATTGGTGTTGAATGAATTTGTAAAAAAAATGATGAATCTTTATAATTATTTTAATACAATTTATAAGAACCAAACACAACCATTATTTTATTTATATGTATATAATAATATTGCATATACCATCAATATTATTAAATACTATAAAATTACCCAAAACAAATCAGGGTACATACTCGAACAACCCCCCCTGAATCATAAATCCGAAATTACAACATGCACATAGCTTATAATGCATCCATATTTATTTAATATGGTAATGACAACAATTTGCTAAAAGTGTTGTATTTATTTATATATCAACTGTGTATATATTTACTTATTTATTCGTTTATTAATAATTTTCTTTATATTATTTACGTAGGATGATTGCATTTTTCCTATTATTATAAAATGTGTCCCCATATTAATTTTATAAAACTATTAAACATGTCATAATATGCTTAATATATATGAACAATAATAATTAGCATTATTTAAAAAAGAGAACCACAGGCTGTTAATTATTATAATTCATTTAATTTATCTTACTTATATAATGTGCCATACATATTATATCATTATAACAGTGCTATGTTATTATATTAATCATTTATTATCGCTATAAGTTCCATGAGAGATATTTATGAATTAAATGTTTTCAAAACAAAGGATAATAATTGAAATATTTCCAAAAGTTTTAATATTATATACATATAATATAATATTTAGTTAGCTAGTTATAAATTAATTTTTCAATAACATCTGCGAATTTAGCTATTTAAAAAAATGCTTTATTACATTTTTGTTTTCTTATTTAATACAGAAAGAAGTAAATAATCATAATTTATATAGAATATTTAAAATTATTGCTATATAATATATATATATATATACGTGTTTTTTTTATATATACAACAATTGTTTTTTCGTAATTATTTCTATTTTAAAATTTTTACAACTGTTGTCAAAAAATCCCCAATATTTACTATTATAATTTTAATAATTAGCTTTAAAATAGTATAAAATTGTCCCGAAAATAATTATTATAAAAAACCTAAAAAGTTAGCAATTAGTAAACGCATTATAATATATTAACACACAATCCAAAGAATACGTGAAAGTTTTATCAATAAAATATTCAATTAAATTCAATACACATAGTCAAAATATAAAGCCAATTAAGAAAAAAATAATAGAAAGCTAGTAAAACTAGCTAATGTTATATTAAGGATATAATTCTATATATAGCTTCACAAAAATAAAATATTAAATTTTAATTTAAATATATAGTTAAAAAAAAATTATATTTTATAAATCCAATTATTTTTTTTTTAATTCTAAAAATTTTAATATTGTTATCTTAATATTATTTATTGTATTTTATTTTTTTATCTTATTATTATAATAAACCCTTACAATTGCATTAATTCGCTTTACATATTTACTCCATTTTATTATTATTAATATTATTATATTATAATTTTTTTAATTTTAATTTTACGAAAATGAAATTAGCAAAAGCATTCTATTTTTTTGCCTTTTTATTGGCCATAAACGTTTTAGTCCCAGGATCTAATAATTATGTTGAAGCTAAACCAAAATCAAAAAAAGTTGCCAAAGGTGGTAATGGGTTTATTAGAAAAATTCAAAATAACAAGGTTGCATTTTTATCTACATTAGCTGCAACAATAGCATTAGCAATTGGTACTACATTTGGTGTAATGCATCTTCAAAAGAAAAATGATGGAAAACCCACAAACACCAAAGCAGTCAAAAATACCCCAGCCAAAAATACCCCAACCAAAACCCAAAACGCAGCACCAGCCAAAAATACACCAACCAAAACCCAAAACGCAGCACCAGCCAAAAATACCCCAACCAAAACCCAAAACGCAGCACCAGCCAAAAATACCCCAGCCAAAACCCCAAGCCCAACACCAGAAACTAATACAATATCACCATCACTATTTGATATACCTCCAAGAACATACATACCAGGAACATACTAATTGTAGTTTCTGATTGATATTATATTTTTTTATATCATATTATGACAGTAGATCAAAAATTCAAATATATCCATACATTGTAAAAATTAGTTGATATAATTAAGCAAATCAATAAGATGGTAATAATTCGAAACATTTAAATATTTGCCCTATCAATCTGATTTTTTAGAACATTTGATTTTAATTTTTATATACCATATATATAAAATAATATATTGGAATTATTAAAGTATCAATATTTTATATTGAAATTCTAGAAATTATATATATTCGCGTGGTTGCTTTATGATGATTTAATTCCGATACTACATTGAAATAACTTTTTGTTTTCCGATCTGTTCCTATTTATTAGCATAAAAAATATTTTTTTATTTTAAGAATAATTTCATGTTTTAATATTAAAAAATATATTATACATATAATACACATAATATGCTATGTTACTCGAGCCCTTTGTAATAAAAATAAACCATGTTTTATTGTTTGTTGCAAATAGGCCATGATATATATTTTTATCTGTAAGTGATATTTGATTTGAGTACCATTTATAGTAACAAAATTAATGGTATGACTAGAACGATTCAATGCAAATGGTTACATTGCATGTAATATTTTTTTTATGTTTTTATTTAAAGCATATAATGTTAATACATTTTATGCACATATATATGTAATATTAAAACAAACTATCTAAAACTATATAATTATAAAAAAATAATTTGTATGTATTAATAGAAAAATTACATAAAATACAACATAAATATAAATGATATAGCGATAGTAATTTATTTATATATTTTGCTATAATACTGTCTGGATAAGGTAAAATGTAATATTAGGTTTAAAAAATATATGAAATATCAATAAAAACCTTTGTTAAATAAAATTGTTCATCAAATAAACTAAGCATAAATGTATTGTGATATATAATTCGATATAACTCGGAATCATCATTACCATTTCTTATACAATAAACACTTATACTATAACATATTAAGAGCTCATATATATGGTTAGACAATATTTAATATTAAAATATAAAATACCGATATTATATTTTAACCATATTTAATCTTAATAGACACAAAATATATGCCATCATTTATGAAAAATATTTTATAATTGTCTTTCGTATTAATAATTCTCATTTTTGTGTTTTTCATATTTAAGGTTAATGCAGAATATAGAAACCCATGAGATATGGTACATATAATTTATTATTTTAATAAGTTACTACTTATATATACTTAATGATATAAAAGCAAACCAATAAATATTATAAAATTATAAAAAATTCAATCAGGACAAAATGTTGAACTCTAAGACAATATAACAAATTTACATATCGACGTTTAAAAATAATATATCTGGAACACTAAAAATTTTTATGAAAAAGTCTTTAGGAAATAAATATAAAATTTATACAACACTATATCCCTTACAGTAAAAACAAATTATATAAAGTTATATTTTAAAGGAAATTATGTATATTTATTCAAAATTGAAAACGTACTTTTATGCATACATATGTAAAAAAGTTTGCATATACAGCTGTTTTCATTCATATTTTTATTTCACTGTCTACAAAAAAGATTTTACAATCGTTCAAATAATATGCTATGAAGTAACTCTCTATCCTTAACAAAATGTACAAATTATTTAAAAATAACAAATAAAACACTAAAAATTACTCTCAAAAATCCATATAACGCTCTTTCGAACAAAAATAATACACACATTTACAAATATAATTATCAGATATATTATATATAATTTTTTTTCTTCTTCGATTTCTTTTCGAAGCCAGATTTATTTTTATTTGCTAGAATCCGTTTTCATTTCTTGAGACAATATATTTATATTTTAAAAAATTATTTTTATAAATTATTTGTATACTACAAATTAAAGGAAATATTTATATATACGCTCAAAATAAACAAATATATTGTAAAAGCTTTATATCCGCATAAAGTAAAATAATGATTAAAATGCGATTTTTTATAACGTGTTTGCTTCTTTTCTCTATAACATTATTTTTCCTTGTCTCTTACTTTTTATTTTATAAACATATTTACCACAAAACAATTTGTTCTATTTCTGGATTACACTAATAATGAATTATATTATATGTATGGATCGAATGGTTTCTCATCCATGCCATAAGTTTCTTGTGCTTCTTTCATTAAATCGCTTAATTCATCTCTATATTCTATAAAGTCAACTATTCCTTCCTTATTCTCATCTACAAATAAATTATTATATGATTCCTGAGTATCTGATGCCATATAATATGTGTTAAACGTTCCATCTTCACTGGGGCTATAACTATATGTACGATCGCTTGGTATTTGTTCTGAATATGGAGGATTTGGGTAATGTTCTAGAAATCGTTTTGTATAGTGTTTTTGATATTGTTCTAGATATTGTTCTGCGCTTTGTTCTGGGTATTGTTCTGGGGTTTGTTCTGGATATTGTTCTGGGAGTTGTTCTGGGAGTTGTTCTGGGTATTTTTCTGGGTATGGATTTTCGACTGGGTTTATTAATGATATATCTCTAGGGGTGTCTATATCATCAAACTCGTTAAAACGTTTTTTAATTCTAAATTTGTTGCGGACTTCAGGGTTCATACAAGCAAGTGTTAAAGCAAAGGCGAGTGTTGATCCTACAATAGAAGCGGCTATAGCTGCTATCTTTTTGTTTCGTTCATTCTTAAATACTTTATTTATTATGTTTTCTAAGTTAGCATTATTAGCTTTTGGAGTATTTGCCTCATCAACTGGTGATACCTTATCATCAACGGGTAATTCTTTATCATCAACTGGTGATACTTTATCATCAACTGGTGATACTTTATCATCAACGGGTAATTCTTTATCATCAACTGGTAATGCTTTATCATCAACGGGTAATGCTTTATCATCAATTGATGATGCTTTATATTCAAAAACACCGCAAAATAGTAATATGAAAAAAAAGAGAGAAACGTATGTGGCTTTCATTTTATTCAGACGTAATTATGTGCTAATATCAATCTATAATATTTATTATTTTTTGTCTAGGTATTTTATTTCTTTTATGTATAAATATGTAATAATAAAAAAATTTTAAGGTTTCTGTCGTTTTATTTTTTGTTCGTTTCTTTTTTATATACTTATTTAATTTCTTTTCAGTTAAAATTCAAATAACTGATTTTCCTTATAATTATTTATGATGGTGTATATCTCTATATATATAACTAATTATATATATTGGACTCTATAAAAAATTTTTCTGTGTAAAGATAAAAAAAATATATAATATATATAATATTGTATTATTTAAAAATAATTATATTTATTTTATTATATTTTTTTATAAAAAGAATTTAATATATTTCAAAATTCAGTCCCCTTTGTTTATTGGATTATATATATAGCTCAACAAAATTTTTATGAAACACCATAAAAGGAAAGAATCAACCATAAAATATAGCTATAAAAGAATAAAAGATCCTATGTTTTGAGGACTATATAAACTATGAATATGTATAATTTAAAAATAACAAAAAATAAATCATCTGACAATGATAATATCAGCATGTATCCAAAATAATATTAAGAACCACTAATTCGTTCAGTGTCTATTTATGGCATATTCCGTGGATCATCCACAACAACATTTATTTTATAAAAATTATAATAAATTTTATTTATTTATTATTATTTTTTAGCATATTTATATATGTATATATCCATATAATTTAAGTTTTTTCATTACTTTCATGATATAATAATTCATCTGTTGTTCCCATTTTTATTCACCCTATAATGAACCATATGTGGATGTATGCACTTTATATATGTTTTTTTTAATACCCTGAATAAATTACAAATTATTTAATGTGGTCTATATAATAATGCATATATTATGAAACCAATATAATAGGGAAAATAAATAAATGAGTAAAATTTTTACAAAATTGTCACACCAATTAATACATTAAAAGAAAAAATTGCATGCATAAAAAAATGAATCCATTATATTTAATAGTAAATACAAGAAAAATTCAAAATATTATTAAAATTAATGGGATTCATATCTTTATTTCCCAAACCTTTGGTACATGCAAAAGATATGTTTAATACAAATTAGTGAGTACCATAATTGTACTAATAAAATGAAAAGGACATAAATTAGCCAAAATTCAATAAGCCTACTCCTTTTTTATTGTAATTTGGTATCATTAATTCATTTATTTTATTAACAACAAAAATATGTCAACCAATTCAATGCTTTTGTATAGTAGCTCTTAAAGATATTTTTATGGACACAAAAAATATTTTATTACGTGCATATATGTCCACGGTTGTATACAAGCATTTCCTATTATTCAGTATTTGCTCAAAGAAACAATATTGAAAATATTTTATGATATTTTAAAAAATAAATATATAACATCATAAAATCGAAGAATAAAAGACAATGATACAATAACCAAACAAAAAAAACTGCATTATCACAAATGCAATTTTTTCATTCCAAAATTTCATAAAAATTTAAATGATTAACAACCAAACGAAAGAGTTAAATCTTTCAAAAAAAAATAAAGGAAAATTTATGAGCTTTTAATTAAAAAAATCATCATAAATATTCGTTAAATTTTAAATTATCAATCAATCCCATTCTACACTTAAAATATTACATACACAATTATTTGTATGAGTCACTTTTTAATGTTTTTATTTCTTTTTTGTGTAGTATAAAAATCGAATGAATTGTTACATTTAGGAAAATAAACAAGGAGCCAAATGTGTTGATTTTTTTATGTATATATTACAAAAACTCTTTAAAATTGTTTTTTATAAAAATAATTCGTATTCGCTTTTTGCTTTGTAGAATACTATATAAATGTGTGTATTATTATTTCAATATATTTACAATTTACATTCATAAAAAAATATATATATAGAGATCTCAAAACTGTATTTCCTTTTAGCGTTATGCATCTATTATTAAAGTCTTCTACATTGACAGTTAAATATATATATATATAGCAATAATAAGAGTAATCACAAATTGCATATTAACAATAGCTTATTATGCTGTTTTGAGAATTTAATTAATTACATAAAAAGGAAAAAACTCAAAATATGTTTTTATGTCTCGCAATTTTAATATTGTGTATTTTATTTATTTTTTTTATTTGGGATTTTATTATATATGAATAAACTTGTGGGAAAGCACGAAAAAATTTGCTATGTTCATTTTCCTCTTTTTTGGTATATAAAGAAAAACAAAATTTATAAGAATGTTTTATAATTTATAAAATATTTACATATAGGGAGAGAAAAAAGAAACATATATTTTTATGCATATGCCCACACGGTGCTCCTTCGAATTTACACATAACATAGTTATAACAGCATAGCACCTTATTCATTCCTTTCTTTTATATAATTAAATAAATTCCATTAAAACCTTTAAATGTAAAACATTCATTCACAAATAAAATTATAAACGATAAAAATAAAAAGTAAAAAAATTATTTAAACACTTTGTGCCATTTTCCTCACATTATTTTTTCACACTTTCTTTTTTTACTAATTCGAAAGCAATGCTCTTCATTTTTTCAAATTGATAAAAGACGAATTTTAAGCAATTTTTTAAGAAATAACATAATTATGCAAGCATTTTATTATATATATAGCGTATTTATTATATGAACTATATTTTTTTTTCGAATTTTTTTTTTCCACATATATTAATCTTTCTCTCCAAATTAGCTAATGCATGAATAAAAAAACTACACATCCATTGAATAACATTATAAATAAGCAATTTTTTTAATTCATTTTTTAGCATCCCTTCTTATTTCATGCTATATCATCTCGCTTATTTGTTTGTTATTATTTTTTTTCATTTTTTTTTGGTTAGCTATTGTCATTGCTAGCATATGTATTTTATAATAAAAAATATATTTTAAATATTTTAAAATGTTTTGTAAAATAACTTGTCCTGGCAATTAAATTATGCATATTTCTCATATGAATGACGCATAGCTATTACACATAAATAATACATGTGCATCTTGCATATGTACACAAAATACACATATTTTTTATAGCTTAATAAAATAGCGAATTTTTTTATATTTGTTTCTCATTCACGTCAATACATTCCATATATTAATGAACTAATTAGGACTACAAAAAATGGAACAAAACATATTTTCGGTCACAAATGTAATTCCTTATGGCCCTCTTTACGATAAAGTAAAAAAGGTGAAAAATAACGATCAAGATGAAAATTATCCCGTTGTAGAAGAATACGAAAAGTTACTAAAAATATATGAGAGACCAAATCCGTATGATTCAAATGGCTGTTTAAAATTCAACAACAATGATGATTTGATATTATTTCAGATCGACTTAGATTACACTGTGGAAAATATATTTCGAAACGTGATTTATAGTAATGAAGGTTCTACTAATAATAGCGATTCTAAATGTGATAGTATCTATGAACCATATAAAGCAATCCTAGGCACAGAAAAAAATTTCGTATCTGTTCCAATTATTCGAATATACACCATCACAAATTGCGGATATAGTGTTTTAGTGAATGTTCACAACTTTTTCCCATATTTTTATGTAGAGAAACCAAACGGTTTTAATAATGATGATATGATAAAACTTGAATCGATGCTAAATGAAACCCTGAGTCTAAATAATCAATTTAAGATGTATGAAAATAAAATATTAAAAATCGAAACTGTTCAAACAGAAAGTATTATGTATTTTAAAAAATCAGGAAAAACGGATTTTTTAAAAATAACTGTCTTATTACCTAAGATGGTTCCATCATTAAAAAAATATTTTGAAAATGGTATAACTGTTAACAGTAAGCATTTTGGTGGTATCGTATATGAAGCCAATTTACCATTTATTTTAAGGTATATTATTGATAAAAAAATAACTGGTTCATCATGGATTAAATGTGAAAAGAATAGTTATATTATACGAAGTAAAAACAAACAATCGTCTAATTGTACATTTGAAATAGATATACATTATGAAAATATAGAACCTATGCCGTTAGAAAATGAATATCAAAAAATTCCCAAATTAAGAATCCTTTCCTTTGATATTGAATGTATAAAATTAGATGGAAAAGGTTTTCCAGAAGCCAAAGCAGATCCTATTATACAAATATCATCAATTTTATATTTGCAAGGTGACCCAATTGAAAATTGTGCAAAATTTATTTTTACACTTTTAGAATGCGCTAGTATACCTGGTTCAAATGTTATATGGTTTAATGATGAAAAAACAATGTTAGAAGCATGGAACGAATTTATTATAAGATTAGACCCTGATTTTTTAACAGGCTATAATATCATAAATTTTGATATACCATATATATTAAACAGAGGTACCGCTTTAAACTTAAAAAAATTAAAATACATAGGTAGAATAAAAAATATTCCAAGTCTTGTTAAAGACGCCAATTTTTCTTCAAAACAATTTGGGACACATGAAACAAAAGAAATTAATATTAATGGAAGAATACAATTCGATGTTTACGATCTAATTAAAAGAGATTATAGATTAAAATCGTATACATTAAACTATGTGTCATTTGAATTCTTAAAAGAACAAAAAGAAGATGTGCATTATAGCATAATGAACGATTTACAAAATGAAAATTCGGAATCACGTAAACGTATAGCCACTTATTGTATTAAGGATGGTTTATTACCCTTACGGTTAATTGATAAATTATTATTTATTTATAATTATGTAGAAATGGCTAGAGTTACTGGTACACCATTTGTTTATCTATTAACTAGAGGGCAACAAATTAAAGTTACTTCACAATTATATAGAAAATGTAAAGAATTAAATTATATTATCCCTAGCACATATATGAAAGTTAATAATAATGATAAATTTGAAGGTGCTACTGTTTTGGAGCCAATAAAAGGTTATTATATAGAACCTATTTCGACTCTTGATTTTGCATCTTTATATCCATCTATTATGATCGCCCATAATTTATGTTATTCTACACTCATAAAAAATAATGATGAAATTTCTGACCTAAATAAAAATGATATAACAACTGTACCAGGAAAAAATAATTTTAAATTTGTTAAAGGTAATGTAAAACGGGGTGTATTGCCATTAATTGTCGAAGAATTAATAAGAGCCCGAAAAAACGTAAAAGCTATGATGAAAAATGAACAAAATCCAATTACAAAAATGGTGCTTAATGGAAGACAATTAGCACTTAAAATATCAGCAAATTCAGTTTATGGATATACTGGTGCAGCGGCTGGAGGTCAATTGCCTTGTTTAGAAATAGCTACCTCAATTACTACATTCGGTAGATCTATGATAGAAAAAACAAAAGAAACCGTTGAATCATATTATTGTAAAAACAATGGGTTTGAACACAATGCAACTGTTGTATATGGTGATACAGATTCTGTAATGGTTAAATTTGGAACAAATGATGTTGGAGAAGCAATGAGATTAGGTAAAGATGCAGCAGAAAGAATAAGTAAAGAATTTTTAAATCCTATTAAATTAGAATTCGAAAAAGTATATTGCCCATATTTATTACTTAATAAAAAGAGATATGCCGGCTTATTATACACTAATCCAAATAAGCATGATAAAATGGATTGTAAAGGTATTGAAACCGTTAGAAGAGATTTTTGTATACTTATACAACAAATGATGGAAACCGTTTTAAATAAATTATTAATAGAAAAAGATTTAAATAGCGCTATCGAGTATACAAAAAGTAAAATTAAAGATTTATTAACAAATAATATAGATATGAGTTTATTAGTTGTAACCAAATCATTAGGAAAAACTGAATATGAAACTAGATTGCCACATGTTGAATTAGCAAAAAAATTGAAACAACGAGATGGTGCTACGGCCCCAAATGTTGGGGATAGAGTTAGTTATATCATTATAAAAGGTACAAAAGGGCAAGCACAATATGAAAGAGCTGAAGATCCATTATATGTATTAGATAATAATTTATCAATAGATCATAATCATTATCTAGATGCTATCAAAAATCCACTATCTAGAATATTTGAAGTTATTATGCAAAATTCAGACTCTTTATTTTGTGGAGAACATACAAGGCATAAAACTATCCTAACGTCAAGCCACACAGCTTTATCAAAATTTCTTCAAAAAACTATTAGATGCATAGGTTGTAATAGCTCAATTAAAAAACCACCATTATGTAACCATTGTAAAACGAACAAAGAATTCTCTATCTATATGCAAAAAATCAAAGATCTAAAACTTAAACAAAATGAGTTTTTTCAACTATGGACCGAATGCCAAAGATGTCAGGGAAATTTACACATAGATGTCATTTGCATGAATAGGGATTGCCCCATATTTTACAGGAGAGCAAAAATTAAGAAGGATGTAGCAAATCTTCAAGAACAAGTTGCATCCCTCAAAACTGAATGGTAAAAAGAATAAAAATAACAAGGGGAAAGAAAAGCAAAAAAATAAACTATTTTTTTAATATTTATTTTATCCGCCGTTTCAATATTTATGTAAAATGTGCAACAAACTTTTGATGTGCACCCAAAAAAATTAATAAAAACCCCGAATATTTTATGTTATTATTTTTTTTGCTAAAATGCAAAAGAGTTATAATACAATGGAATATAATTGTTCGTACGAATTAGAACGATCACCTAACCTCGAATGCTACTAACATCATCCCAATTAAAAACTATACACAAAATAGCTACTTTAAGTTATCCCCCATACAAAATTTTAATCGTTTGCATAATTTTATCAATTTAAAAAAGAGGATTATATATCTCATATAATAAATGCAGTATCTCCTTTTCATTTTTAAGCTTTTAGAGAGACATGGACATAAATTCCTTTTTTCTAACTTTTTTCTACATAATGCATTAAAAAAATCCTCGTGGTAATGCTTTTTTAAATCACTTACAATAATACCTTTATTTCTTTTAATATATGTATAATTTCCGCAGGAGAATACATTCTTTTTCCTCTCGTTGCTCAATGCAACTATTGTATTAAATATTCAGCATATCCCTTTTCTTTTAAGACACAACACATGCTTATACATATGATTTATCTATTCCAACTTTGTGTAAAATTAATTTTTAATTGACATTTGTAACTCTTTAAGGTTTTAAGTTTATTTCACAATTTTAAAACAAAATCACAATATGCACTTAAATATGCATATCAATATAAATTCACATACACAGATACACCATTAAAAATGATGTAACTAACAAGCCAAATAAACAAAAAGAAATAACACATGAAAAAAATTACGTATTGATATTCGATTTTTTTTAATGCGCATTATTTGTATTTTGCTTAAAATCTAAAAATTATAAAAAAACGAAAAAACAAATTATAATATCAAAAATAAATCGAAAACATACATCACTATTTGTTATTTGTTCCTATTTATTATTCCTTTGTGTAGAAACGCCCTATAATTGATCAAAGGGAATTCATTTTCTTTACACAGTTTCATTGTTTCACCAATTTTCTTAAATAGTTCTTATTAAAAATTAGGTATTTTATTCGGTCAAATCTGACACATTTTCTACAAATTTATTTTTTGAATATTCTGAACCAATTAAATCATTTTCTATATTGTTAATATCGTTCAATTCTATGTCATTTATTTGGTTATCATATTGGTTGATATCAAGAGCATTATCTACTTTTAATATATTAGCACAAGCTAATGGAATACCACCAACACATAATTTTTCAAACATATATAATATGGAAATTTTAGGATGATGAGCATCATTTTCAATAACAATTTTTTTATCGCCATCATTTTTTAAAACTTTGGATTCAGATACTTCTTCATTTTCATATGAAACATTTGTAACATCATCATATAATTTACTGCTTGTGTTTTTTAATTTTAGTATATCTTTGTATAAATGTGTCATTGCACAAAAGTTTTTAAAATAATTGTTTTTCATAACAATAAATTCACAAACTTCTTTAGAACTATCAAGAACGCTTTCGGATATCAATATATTGTTTAAAATTTCATTTTCATTGTTTCCATTCTTCAAATATGGTACCTTATTTTCATTGATTGTGGATTTTTCATTATATATATTTTTATTTTCTAATTCATTTTTGCATTTGTCGTCACCATTATTACATGTCTTTTCCTTTAAATTATAATTTACACCGTTGAAATTTTTGGTGGCATGCTCCTTAACAGTATTATTAAATGTCTTATGCATTCTCAAACTTTCTACATATTTATATACAACAAATATGTATACCAAAACCAAAAAGGAATATCTATTAATTTTTGCCATTTTTCTTGCGTATAATTTTTTATTTAGATATAAAAAATATATTTTTTTTCAAAGAATCTATATGTATATATATTATGCATATACGTATAATTATTTGTATTCACATGAATATAGAATTCAGATACATAAAAAATCACTTTGTATATTTCTCTATTTAAACAAAGCAGTATCCAAAACGTTTTAATTTAGGTTAAAAAATTGCAATGATGTAAAAAAAATAATTTTTAGAAAAAAATAAGTGATGAAGATAAACTTAGAATTTTAAAAATCAAACGCTAAAATTTAGCATAAATTCGAAAAAGACAAAGTTTACATATTTTTTAACTTATCACCATAAGAAAACTTTACGCAAAAAATAAGCAAAAGACATATATAAAAGTATGCATATTGGTGCTTCGTATTTTTGTGGTTTTACAGAAACATACTAATTTGTATTTTAAAAAAAAATAATATATACATGTATGTATATTTATTTCGAAGCATTTTCATGAATTAAAAAAAATTACCTATATAATGCATATTCTATGCTGCACCTTTCTATACTAATTGTATAGACTGACCAAATAATTGGTAACACTATTTCATAAAAATATGTACCTTTCGTTAATCTATAAATATAACCAAATCCATTTCAAAAATTATTAAAATGTATTTATAAGACTCTTAAAAAAGTTGTTAATTTACTAAGAAAATGAACAAATTATAAAAATAATAGGCATTTCCTTTATCATCCATATAAACCATCACTCTATGAAACCTCATAAAATGGGGGCATTAAAGGGAAAGGGATAATAATTAATAACATAAAAACTAATAAAACTGCAATTGTAAAATGATATGATATTAATACGTGTGAATATAAAAAACGAATCAATACCTAGGCAATGCGGCTAATAAATAAGTAGATATATATATATACATAAAACACGAAACACCATTTTCCAAGCACACCACCTTAATACACATCTTTACTATATTAATCTCTCACAAATATTATGATATGTTACATATGTGTACCCATATCATTTCTTATAAAAATTTTATTATACCCTTAAAATTTATATTAAAACTACAGAAAATGGTAACCCTAAAATTTACAATGTTCCTTGATCTTAACTTGTATACTTATATCATAGTTCCTCTAAAATATACAGTTTCACAATGTTTGGTCACACTATTTTTCTAATTCTCTACTATAATAATATATACTTTCCCAGTAAAAAAACAAAAAAAATTACCACAAAATAAAAGTATATTTGCTCTAAATTTTTATAAGAATATAAAAATTGTAATTCATTTGACTTATACAAAAATGCACTGTGCAATATTTTTTTTTTTTATTTCATAAGGAATACTGAAACCACGGTATGTATTTATATGCATCCATTAAATGTAAATATACTAATAATAACTGAAATATAACTTGAGAATATAAACCATATTTTAATTTAAAATTTATGCATGAATGAAAAATATTGGAGGTACACAAAAAAATACGTAAATGCGTAAAATGTTAAAAACATACTTATAATCCATCATGATATACCTATTCCACATTTGCCAAAAATGAATTAGCATAAAAAAATAGATAAGCTTCAAATTAAGTAATAAGAAAAAAAAAATAGGGACAAAAAGGAAGGATTTAAATATTGTAGTAAAAAACACACCATATATACTATCACCCAAGAAATATCTTTAAAATTATGCTTAATAATTTGAATTATATTATAAGAAAGAAAAAAATAAGCAGCGTATTGTTGCTACCAAAAAAGTTTAATTCTATTCACAAAAATTATATAAAAACTAGTATATTTAAAGATGATGATATATATATAGATCCTCTTGAAGTACACAATGAGCAAAGAAACAAAACAAATTATCTTAGTTGTGGAAATCCAGACGAGTGTGTATACAACAGAAGTAATGTAGGCATGAATACAATTATAATAAATAATAAATATATTAATATAGAACTTGTAAATAAATTATATAAAATCCTTAGAGATAGTGAAGTTAATTATACTAAGAGATTCATATTCTTAACTTCGTTATATAATGATACATTTAATTATAGCTATAATTTATATGATATATTAAAAATATTAGAAATATATCAAAAAACGAAAAATAACCATTATTTAAACATTTTTAAAAAAATATTAATAAATATTAATGAATTAGCATATTTAATATTTTCATATAAAAAACCATTTATATCTTATTGTAATGGAAAAATACAAGGATCTGCTGGATTTTTAACATTTCTTGCTAATAATAGTTCATCTTATTTGCATTCGTCTTATTCATATAATAATTTAAGTTACTCATTCTTACCATATGGTGGCATTTCGTATATACTAACACAATTAAGAGGATCGTTAGGCTTATATTTAGCATTAACTGGTCTCGAAATAAAATCATCTGATTTAATTTGGTCTGGTTTATGTAAAAGATGGATATCAGATGATAGCTTAGAATTAATGGAAATAACATCAGAAAGCCAATTAGAAGTTTCTGAACAAAATGCAAATATATTACTAGAAGAACATTTTTTAACAATCCCAGAAATATACACATTAAAAAATTATGAAGAAATTATACATGACCATTTTAAATATAATAATTTGTTATATATATTAAAGAAATTAAATGTTTCGAGAAAAAGTGAAAATAAAAAAATTAAAAATTGGGCTGATCAAACTTATCAAAAAATTACTTCTTTACCTCCATTAGCAACTCACATCACATTTGAAATATTAAATATATTAAGAAATTATAAAATGGAATTATTAAAAAGGGCACAAATAACAAATAAATTATGGAATGATCTTATAAAAAACAGTTATAAAATAGCATATATAACAAAAGAGGAAATAAGCATGGCTGAATTAAAAAAAACAATAGACAATGCACTTTTTATTAAAGCTTTAAATATAGAGACAAATGCTCTTTTAAATTTTGTTTCTTGCCCTGATATATTAAATGGTATAACATCATACTTAGTTAAAAATACCGATCATTCATTTAATTCAAATTATATTAATAACAATATATTCGAAGTCAAAAAAGATATTATTCAATATTTTATTTTTTACAAAAATAATTATGAATATTCCCCATATGATAGACCTGATATAAGTTTCTCCAGCTTGAGTGTTCTTGATAAATATAATCAAAATTATAATAGTCAACATGGCAATTCTCATGACAAACTATTCTACCAAAATGAGGTAATTCCATTATTATTTATTTTATTTTTTCGTCTTCGATAAAATAATTTATACACCATTTATGCATGAATATGCCTGTATTGTTTTTTCCTATTTATATTGTTATTATATACATGATTATTATTCTTCCTATTACATCATTTTGAATAAATTCATATAAGTTATATAGTTAGCTAATATTACACACATTTTCGAACGGATAGAATCTATATTATTGCATTTTTTTACACTTTATCAGGTCAAAAAATGGAGCGACGATTATTTAAAAGATGAATTAAACAAAATTAACGACCAACTTTTATAGTTATTCTATATTTAACTGCAATTTAGTAAAAAAAATATATATTCCTTTTTTCTCTTCACAAAAGTAATTCCCAATGTCTATAATCTTTACTATACACACATACATATGTATTTATATATATACATAGATCGATGGATAGTATAGTCAGAAATTGAGAACATTCCATTGTTCTATAACATCTCAATGTATTATTCATATTATGCTGTTTTATATATCATTTTTATATTTTTTTTCAGGTTCCTCATAAAAAAGGATGCAAATTACACGAAAAATGTTATTAAAAAAAACAAAAAAAATTACAATACATACAATGAATTTTGTTATTAATTGAAAATGTATATATGTGTTTTTAAAACTTTTAATATAATATTTAAATGCTTGCATTTAGACAAATCAATAAATCATTAAATATATTGTTGTGACTATTTTTTTGTGTTTTTTTCTATGTTTAGTTATACACTAAACTTTTTTTCGATAATTTATTGTTGTATTCTCTGTTGTGTAACATAAAAATAACAAATTAAAAAAAAATAATTTAAAATAATGTTTTAATATTTGTTAAGCGCTATTTTTAGCACTATAATCTTTTTATTTTTTTTTACTGAATATATAACAATACACCTCTTTTTGTATATATAAATTTGGTTGTATCTGCAACGATTTTAATTGTTTCCCATTTAATGTAGATATCGTTTTTCATTCCTTATTCTTCACATATCATCATTGTTAATATTATTGACAGAAGTATTGCTCAAGGTGTTATTGAATGCATAAATTATTTCATTACACATTTTAAGGCATTATATTTTGACTACTACTTATATATGCATATCAGGTTTTATTGTTTAGCTTGTAAAAAACATATAAATTAATGTCTTAACAAAAATCAATATGCTACATAATATACTTCACTGTTGTTTTACATAATTTTATTATAGCCATCTAAAGAAGTTTCCAATTTGTTCATTTGTTTTATATTATTGAGTATTTCATTATTTCTTCTCATAGTTTCATATATTTCCGCCATTTCATCAGTATATATTTTCATGTTTTTGACATATTCCGAATAATTATTCTTTCGTTTGTCGCCACACTCGCTACTGTCACTGGCATTATTAAACTCTTCTTCACTATTCACAATTCCACATCTTTTAATTTCATCTTTTTCAATTTCGATCGTTGAATTTTCATCATAACTATTCTTATTATCATTTTTTACATTCATGGAGATGTTAGTTTGCTGATTTGTATAGCAAAAATCCTCAACTTCGCTAACTTCATTCGTATTTTGAGGGAGCAAAATATTCTCAGTATTATTGTCTTTACTACATACATACTCATTACTCAATTTTTCAGATTTATGGAAATCTATAATGCGATTATCATTATTATATTCTGAATTTGTTGAGAGCGAAGCCACATTCCTACTATTGAAATAATCAAATTGATCTTTCTTTTGGCTTTTCATCATTTCTTTATCATATTCTACCGAATATTCATCATTACCATGTTCAAGTTTCTTTAATCCATTGTTCTGGGGAAAACATATTTCTTTGGAATTATTTTCTTCCGTTATATTATTTAGATTTTCTTTATTACAAATAGGAATTGCTTGTAAATGCTTTGTTTTAATGCTATCCTCAACAAATTCTATATTTTGCCATATTTCATCAAGATTTATTTTAATTTTGCGTATCTTTTCAGTGTTACTATTATATATATACATCTGCGATTTACATAAATCGTCTTGGTTTTTTATATTTATATTATTATCAAGATACTCCGTTAATTCTTTTTTATTTCTAATTATATTATTCTCGTGTCCTATTATATAATCACTATGCTCCATTAAATTGCATTCGAAATCTGAAGGGTTATTAAACGATTTTAAAATACTAACTCCTTCATATAATGCATTAAAACGCTCATAGTTTATATTTATTCCTAATAATCCATTCCCACTCCATTTCTTTGGTATAATTTTTATTTCCTTCATTTTTGCATATCGACAATTATAAACATATAAAATTAATTCCTTATTTTCATAACTTTTAACCTTGTCTATAAAGTTGTTATATGTATTAATAGACTCATCCAGTAATATTACGTCATCTATTTTAACTATGTAATCAAAAAATATTTCCAAATTGCATTTACTCGCTGGGCCATTTTCGCTTATTTTTATTATTCTATATCCTTAAAAGGAAAACAAATATAGGATGTTATGTTTCTAAATGCATGAAAAATTAAAAAAACACGCAACTATTATGACAAACAATACGATTATTCAGTTATGTAACATATAAGAATTCACTAATAGATTCAGTTAATATATGCATATATAAAGAATAAGACAATAAGTATGTTTTTTTGTATTAGAATCTCATTCCTTAACATTTCCTCTTAATGTTGTCAGATTTTTTCTTTTCATAAAACTTACCCCCATTGTTTTCCTTAGTTTGTCCTGCTCCCATTATATTTATTTTATTCCTTTTTTATATTGTTGTTTTATTTTATTTTTTTATTTATTTTAATTTTTTTGCAAACAAAGGTGACCAAACATTTTCTTGATACATTCAGCAATTTTTAAAACAAATACAAATTGCTAAATGGATATTACAACACTATTATGTAATATAATAAAGCAAACAAGATACGTATATTAAAAATATACAATCGTTAAAACTTTATTTAATTATTCAAATGCACACATAAATGAACAAACAATTTAAAAACTTATATATTTTTTTTAACAACATATCCCTTATAATTTTGATTTTAAGTTAATTCGTATAATTTAATGCACAATAATAATAAATCTATGTGTTTAAATATTTATTTTTTGGATTATGTTATTTCTTTTTATATTTTTAATTGTGTCCCCATAACATCACAATCAATAACGCCAGACATATTTTTATTTTTTTTTTCTATATATGCGTATAATGGCTATTTTCTTTCTTTTTTTATATATTTATTTGCACAACTTAAAAAAAAATCTTATAACACCTGTAAATTATTTAACATTCTTTTTATATATTTTTATTCTGTTTTTTTTGATGTGTTGTAAAATGGTCAAACTGTTGACACATACTCTAATGTTCTAATAATGGTAAATATAATTTATAAATATAAAAAAAAATTAAACGAATAAAAAATAAATATATAGCTTAAATAAATTCATATAATTTCAAGCAAAATAATCATCATATTAATTTTAATCGGAAAAAAAGAAAATAGTATTATAAAAAAATATAATTTTATTTTTATATTACTAATTTTAATTGGAATAAATTCATTATACCCATATGTAATATACCATATTGTATTATACATATTTTATGTCCTTATTATGTTAAATTTTACAAATTTAACTTTATAACAACAACACAAAGCTATATATATTCCCAGACACATAAATGTAAGATCGGTCATATAAACACTTTTAAAATGAAATAAAATAACATCACGAAGCTGCTAAACTTCAATTACTAAAAAATATAACTTTCCCTTTTTTCTATCATTTTTTTTAACTGTCTAAAAATGTCCTTAGGACTTTAATAGTGTCATCTGGGCATGTAACTGAATAACCACGCACTCTTTTGTCGTGAAATATTTCATAATCATTTCCCCCCTAGTTAAAAATCCATGGTGAAAAAGGGTTACAATATATAAATAACATATGATAATTATAAGGAAATGTAGATATTCATTGCTTTTGCACTCTTACTATATCTGTTTTATCTCCAAAAAAATATATTTCATTGGATATCCCTTCTATGTGTCTCAAACAAAATGTCTTATCCCATCCCTGAAAAAGACAATTTATTTTATAAGCCAACATATAGAAATTATATAAATATATACAATAAAAAATTATATTCATTCACTTTTATTGGCCAATACACATTAAACATAGCGAAACACCATAAGTAAACATATATACATATATATTGCTTATATTCATAAATTGTGAATTTATTTGCTTCTTTCTTAGTACTGTTGGAAAGCAATCTATTGATATTTGTCCTCCTATTGAAAACGCGAGGTTATATTTCCCAAACCTTTCAATATAAAAGATAAAAACAGATATAATAAGGTCGGGAAAAATAACGAATCAAAACATAAAAATCGAATGTTTAAAAAAAGAGACAACATTATTTCACCACAAATTAAGATTACTCGTTAATTAAATTTGATCGAAATGTCTTAAGAATGTCATGCTTGGAATTATATGCACAAAACTCTTCTCTATCTATATATGAACAATTCCGTCCAATGGGACTAATGTTTATTATTCCATTTCGTAGCTCAATGAAGGTTCCTCTAAAATGTTAAAGTTTTAAAACGATAAAACAATAAAAAATAATGATAATTAGACATTTTGTAATATCACTTTCGATCATCTATAACATCTTATTTTTTTATTTATAATTTTACCTCTTCTTTGGAATATCTAAATTGGCAATATACAAAAGGCAATAGTTTATAAGATTTTTTAATTTGCTTTCTCCCAAGAAATTTACAATATTCTGTTAAAAGAGATGTAATAAAACAAAATTAAATGAAATAGTATCTTAATATATTATTTATGCGCATTTTGATGTTTACCTCCGAAAAGTATTGTTCATTATTTTTATGCGCTATTACTCCATTTTCTGAAAATATATAATCAAAAATTTCAGGATCTAGATTAAAAAATAAAAAAAATTAGAACAAATCGTAAATTAATACAAATTGAGGATTATATTTTTATTAATGCTACATTTAAACACAAAAAATGCTTGTGATTATATAAATGATAAAGAAATAATAGCCATACTTTATTTTTATTACTTACATTGTATTTGCTCTATAATTTTTTTATAATCAGATCCTCCAACTAATGCCAATAAACATTCCCCTTTAGATTTTAATTCCAATAATGTATCAACCATATCTTTTTCGATCGTCTAATATGCGTACAAGTTAAAAATATGGACTCATGCAAATATATTTACATATATTCAATCTTTATTATTATTCTTTTGAATATATAAAAATTGCTATATTATATGTATTAAAAAAACATCCATTTGGGAAACAAATATATACAAATTGAATGTTGCTTTTCTTATGTATTTAAAGAGAATCACATACTTTTCGAGACTTTGTTAAGGTTCCATCTACATCGAACAGAAAAATTTTGCTTTTTTTTGTCATACTCATCATATAAATTAAATCCTTCAAAAAACAGATAATCAGACTAATTTTGTGTTAGGCTTAATATACATTATTTCTCAATCAAATAAAGCCAATTTGTATAAAAATACGAGGGTCATATATTTAAATAGAAAACCGAAAGACATAAAAATCAAATAAAATGGTAATTATAGTTTAGAATAAAAAACATAGTCAATAATTGTAACGTAACATATTAAAGATTGTGCATATACATAAATATGATATTTTTACATTAACTTTTTTTTGTTTTCTTGTTATCCAAGTTCAAGGATATTTTTTAGTAACGATTTTTATGAAAAACATGTTTATCAAGCAATTTAAAAAAATTAACATATATTCATTTATAAAAATATGTCAAAAAAAGATAAATATTTTATTTGCTTAATAGTAAACATAAAAAAATATATATTACTATATACCTGCACATGAAAATAAACCTTATTATTTTTTTTCATTACACAATTTTTGTGTATAACATATTAAAAATAGTTTTCATAACTTCCTAATTATAAATCTACAAAAATGGTGATTAATGAATTGAACAAATGTACTTAAAGAACAATATCGTAATATATAAAACTTTTTGTGTGTAAACATTTTATTTTTTTGGGGATATACATTCTTAACTACTCATTTATATACATATAGCTATTAACAGCTGTGTTAACGATATATATCTTTACTAAATCCTTCTAAGGTAAACTATATATTACGCAAAAAAAAAATTTTAGGAATTAGTAACACATATATATTACCGGAAATATTACATTTCATAAAATACAACATTTTCATAAATAATATGTTTAATGGAATAATATTTCTTTGGCTGTGTGCATATAATGAAACATATGTATGGGATGTTATCATTTGCTTGTGAATTTGCTCATTATATACAATAGAACATACAGAATTGGCATGTGTAGAAATGCATTAACATTCTGCCATTTTCATTCTACAATGCCTTAAAAATATCGAATTTTCCAAATGCTATTTTATATTTAAGAAGAGACAATGATAATATAAGAATCATTTTAATCTGTATCTATTTTTTTTCACAACCCATTTTTTTCCGTTATATGATTTATTTTTAAAAATTAAATAAAATAATAAAAAAAATATATACATGTTATATAAATTTTTTAAATAGTTAATACGTAAATAATTATATACTATTTTTCTCTAATTATTTATAAAAATATAATATACACCCCCAAAAAAATAAAAAGGATTGTACTAACGTTAAAATATATGTTTAAGTGTACGTGTACATATGTACGCCCTTTAGTAATATAAAAATTAGCATATTATTTAATAATAAAAAATAGAGGGAAAAATAAAAATTTATAATAAACCATAAAAATACAACCTATAAGGCTAAAATCAAAAAAACAACTGAACAAATTAAAATTTAAGCCAAACTTGTTCTGTTAAAATTTATATATAACATAAAAAACCTTATACCCATATTGTTAAAACATAATATAAGCATCTATATATTAAAATAATTAAGAAAAAAAAAATCCCTTTTTAATTGCACGCAATTATATGACCTTCTAGCTATTAATATTTTTTTTGCAACATTATACGCAACTTATGTAGAATAAAAATTTTAAACAACACCAAAAAAAAAAGAAAATTATATGAAAATTAAATAAATTAATTAAAATAAAAAATAAAAACAATATATAAAAAAACATTAAATAAAGAAGAAATCTTGAACAAAAAAAATATATCTATATATTTTTTTTTTTTTAATTTATACAACCCCCCCACGAAAAATTATTTTTTTGTTTCCATTTACCTTTATTATATCTTTTACTTTTTTTATTTTATCATTTTTTTAATTTTTCATTTCACAAAAATTATCATATTATTTCCAATTTACTGCAAAAATGGAAGATAAATTTAGAGAAGCTTTCATCCTTTTCGGTTCATGTAATGATACTCTTGAGTTATACCAATTTTATGAGTTGGCACATTCCTTTGGAATTGTACTAACACCAGATGAGAAAAACGATTTACCAATGGTGAGAAAAAAAAATGAAAAAAAAATTTTTTGTTATCTATGAAACACACACTTGTAAAGACTTTATATTTTATTCACTCACACATTTTTATTTACACTATGTTGCATTTTATATTAAAATGGGATATTATTTATACCATTTCTATCGCATAATATTCAATATATATTTTTTTTTTGAAGGTCGTTGACATGAAATATTGGTTAGACTTTGCAAAAAAACGCTACAACAGCGAGAACCCACTTAAGCAGATTAAAAGTGCAAATGAACAAAACGCTAGCGTCAAAATAAAAATCGATAACTTTATTGGAGTAAGTTATATTATATCATTTTTTGTATCCTTCATACAGTTTTGCATTTATTACATGCTTTACATTATTGTACAATTATTCTATAAAGAATTTACCGACTATTCCGCATTTATTTCTTTCATTTTAAATTACTTCACATGACATTTTTACACACATTTTTATTTATTTTTTCTTTTTCTCATTCAATAATATAGATTATGAATGCATTAGATACAAGATTATCTGATAAAGACATCAATTTATTATTAAAAATTACTAACCCAAATAATGAAGATACCATAGACCTTAATTCCATTTCACAAAGATTAGAAGAAGTTATGTAAATCGCTTTACTATTACTTTTTTTATTTTCCGAGACCTCAAAAATATCACTTTTTGTACAAAATTCACATAATCAATATATTGTGTGTGTATAATACTTTTTATTTTTTGGATACCGAAATTTATTTATTATATTCAAATTAAGATATTATTTTACTGAACTTTACATGTTTTAGTTTCTTAGTACTTTTTTCCGTAATCAAGTTATTGCAAAACATGCATACATAAGTGTATATAATAATATTTATACTCATTTATTAATTGTACAAAACGAATTTTATTTTCCTTATATCCCAAATGCTCATGTTTTTGCTAAAAAAGTAATTTTTTTCGTTAAGAAATTTTTTAAACAAAATATGTTGCCTTGTTTCTTTAAAAATTTCCGTTTATTGCATAATATGTAAATCAGTAGAATGATTGAAATATTTTTCAGTAACTAAATAACATACATATTATAACCATATATGTGTAATTATAAATTGAAATGAGCAAAACTTTCCCTTAAAATGTAATAGTTAATTCATATAAATATGTATATAATGCCTATACTTTTGAAATGTTGCTCTATGTAACTGTCAATGGACGGATATATATATGCAACTCATCATTTCATCCTTCCCCTCATATAAAAATTTATTGCAAGGAGGTAAAATTGAATGAGTTATTTCAATATATATATAGCATATTTATAAACAAATATACCCAAAACTTCAATTTTCCAACATACAAATTATCCTATTTTCTTAAAAATTGGAAATAAAATAAAAATAAATATACATAAATAAGAATAATAAAAAAATATAACTTGTAAAAATACAATTGATCTGTATATTTATATATTGCATATTTTCCTCTTTAACATTAATATTATGGAAAGCATTTCTCATTTCTTAATTATTGTTCCTCTCCCATTTTATTTATTTTTTTTTCATTCATTTTTAAACATATATTAGCAAATATAAATATAAATAAATGTATATTATAATTAACTCTCTTAATTTTCATTATTATAGTGTGACTTTATTTTTTACGTAATTTATGGGCATATACAAATTAATTTTATATCAAAAGCTTGTAATTTTAAAAACCAAGCAAAGGTTAATGCATATATCAATCACAAACCATATTATTGTCATTATAAAATTATATACGTAAAAACGCATATTTACATATACATACATAACAATATATCCAATAAAATAAATATTCACTGATTTCATTGGAACAAATGTATTTCCCCTTAATCATAATTATAACATATAAATACCAAAACTAATATGGCTTTTCTTACTTTCATAAATTCGTAATATACGTATATATTATATATAAAAAAATTAATGTAATAAACATGCCGAATTATAAAATTTTGAAACTTTTTGACTAAAGGAACGTTATATATATATAATATTTTTTTTCAGTTCCTTTATTTCCCCGCTTGTTTATGTAAATTAATCATTTAGAACAAAAAGAGGGTTGATTTTATTTCTGCGTATCCATTTCCACATTCGTTACATATTTGGATGGAAATTTTTTTTTCAATTTTTTCACTGTTGCCAAGATTCTGTGCTTTCCAGTAATTTTATTCCATTCAAAAAGTTGCAGAACCATCTTTTATTTTTGATGCAAAAGGTTTATCATTTGCATTCCTTTTTTTGGCAAACAGAAAAAAACGATGATATAGGAATACCACTCATATGCGCATAATCGAACGCATATTATCAAACAAATCGAGAAAAAAAAGAAAAAGGGAAGATATAGGTGCCAAAATATTAAGTACAATACTGGATGTCATATATATATGGTGAAGTATATGCCAATGTTCTTCCATAAGTATATTAATTCAATCATGATATTGCAGCAATTTACATATTCCCAGAAAATACTAATTTAAAAAGGTATGAGAATTTAATCCAATATATATATATATATGTATGTATGCATGCACATGCTTAGAGCGATTGGAAGAACAAGGAAATGTTAATACTTTCATGTAAAAAATTGTGATTATTTTTTTTCCACATACATGTGTATATCGATATGATCATTTTCAGCCACTGCATTATTAATATACTTTTTGGGTTTTACCTATTTTGTTTCACTTTTTTATGTTTCTAGAGGAAGGGAAACAATAGCTGCCGGTATTATTGACTCCATATTAAAAATAATTCCAATTAAGAATAATATGTAAAAATATATAATGAAAATAAATGAATCGAATTAAATATATAGATTAAATAAAAATGCCAGATTCCGCACATGTATTTATGGAAAATGTTTTTCATTTAACGGGATATTTGCATCGATTACTTTTCCTTATGAAAGAACTTGATATAAAGGAACATGAAATTAGCAAAACTATTGAAGAAAAAGAAGAACTTTATTTAGAAAATTTAAATTATATTCATAAACAAACTATAAAAAAACAGTCTATACATAGCCAAAATGATACCCACAGTGAATATTTAGATAAAAATGATCACTCAATTAATCAGCAATTAGTAGACGAAAATGATCATGAAATTTCTAATAATAATATGAACACCCATATGGATACATTTTCGAAAAGAGAAGAGAATCTGAAATTAGAAATTTCACCTGATGATAATAAAATAAATAATGATTTTGAAACAGAATATGTTAATAATGAAAAATTAACAAAATGTATAAAAACAGAAAATGATGAAAAACATATCAAAGAAACGGAAGAAACATCATTTAGTAGTGAACAATTAAAAGAAAAAAATATTCCATCACAATCAGATAATCCTAATGATGAATTAAAAAATATAAATAAAATACTCACAGATGATCAAATGGAAACAGATATGATGGTACACAATATTGATGATAATTTAGATAAATACGATAATATAAAAAATTGGAATACTAAAGAAGAAGATGAAGACAGTGATGATAGAAAACCTGAACTTTTATTTAATGAAGACGAATTAAATGAATATTTAAATATAATAACAAACGATAGAGAAAGCTGTATGGCTCTATTAAGAGAAAAGATATGCATAAATAACCAAATATCTTATATGATCAAAAGTTATTATGAAAAATTAAAAAAACAATATGATAAATTATATATTGAAATGGAAATGAATGGAGAAACGCCTCCTAATATATATAATACAAATAAAAATAAAAATGAATATCCTGATTTTGATGATAATGTAAATATAAATAACAATATAAACGTTATGAATAATACCACAACCAGTGGAAGAAACAAAGGCAATTATGCCAACTCAGCCGTAGGTGCATCATCTGTTGCTAACTATACAAATGAAAATTATCAATATGATGCTTACGACTTTGAATGTACTAAAGAAGATGATAATGAAATTTTGAATAAAATGAATAACCGAAAACATAGTGTTAAATATGATGAAGATTATAACCCATATAATAGTGAAAAAAGTAAAAAAAGTAAAAAAGCAAAAAGAAATAGATCAGATAGTGCACATTCAAATAAATTATCAAAAAATAATAGTGCAAAATCTAGTCAAAATATTGGGACAAGTAAAAATGTCAATCCTATAGAAAATAAACCTAATAAAATGAGAATAACAATTGGATCTTTGGCAGATTCTCATTTGAAAAATAATGAAACTTTAAAAATAAATAAAGATAATAAACCAGAGAAAACTGAAAACAAAGATCCAGAAGACCTCCTATTTAATGATGGGATTAATGGTGATGATCATATTTCCGAACAGGACGATAAAAATGATGAAAAAAAAAATGAAAAAAATACCCATAAAAATAAAAAAGCACAAAAATAACGAATGACAAACATATCGTTCATCATTAATTTTTTTTTCCTGTTGTTTGTACCTTGTTGAAAGGGTTATCTCTAGATTTAATTTTCCAAGAGTGATATATACAAATTAATATGAGAATATTAGATATATGATATATATGTATATCATACTGTTTTTTTTTCAAATTCATTGTATTATGCATATATATATGTGCAAACTTTTGCAAAAAATATATTAAAGGATAATGATGAGCTTTCTAAAACACTCCTAGATAATAGGGCAGCAAATATTTTTGTGTCATTCATTCTTTGCCAAAGTCATTTGTAACATTTTTAAGGGAAATATCTATATAGATGGATATATACGATATTATTCTAATACCTATGAGGATACACACATAGCACAGAAATAGTTGTGAATTCCTTCCCCATAATGAAATTCTCAATAATATAACATACCAAATAAAATATGACAATTTGTAGGACCCTTTAAAAATTTACAAAAATTATCTTATCTTTTTTAAACGAGAAAAAACATAAAAAAATGACAACAAAACAAATGAGCAAATGGAATAATGAACACATATATTAAAGATATTTTTTGCAAAGCTTACAACATTTTTTTTTCTTTATTTTACATATTTTTTAATTAATTTTTTAGTTAATTTTGTATTTAAAAATTAAAAAAGTTTATTTTATTTTTTTTTTAATTCCCCTTCATATGAAGATTGATATATAATAGTGTTTTATTCTAGTATGAGAGGTAATTCTATATATATGTATACGTGCATATGTGCATGAAAAATGTATACATTATGTAAACTATTTTGAAACAATGTCTTTTTTATTTTTTTTTTTTCTACACTATTTACCCTTTTTTTTAATAAACTTCCCTAATTTCTACAACTATATAAATATAATTAATACTTTTTAATTTCAAAAAATATTTTTTATCTTTTCCATGCATTTATGGAAAAACTATTTAAATTGTAACGTTTAATGTAATTCTTGTAATTTTTAATGTTCGTTTTATCCTATTTATATAACATATTTTTTTTGAAAAAACCATTGTTTAATTCACACATATTAATACTTTGTACTAAATGTCTGTCCAAATATAAAAAATTGTTCTCAAATATATACACCAAAAATCCATTTATTTATTTACCTAGTGACTAAATTTGTGACATACAATTTGTATAAATTGCCAAAAAAATATACAATACTTTTTTAAATATATCTACTGTTTTCTATAAATTTTATGAATTTCTCTTACTATCACTTTTAGTATATGTGTGGCTTCAATTCGGTTTTAATATTAAATCCACATATATACATTAAAAAAACAAACAAATAAATTTGTATATGCATATACTCACGTGCCCCGTGAATTATAAACCATGAACTTCCCCATATATCCCAACGAAAAATATTTTAAATTAATAGACTTAGCAAAACAATATGACCAATGTCAAAATGATTTATTGTATTACAATAAGATAGACAAAAAAGGAACCGAAAATAATATACCTTCTTACATAAAACATAAGGAAAAGACAGAGAATATAAATATAGATCCAATCGAGTTAGTTCAGAGGCAAATAACTTTTAGACCATTTAATATTCATGATGAAGAAAAAAATGAAGAAGAGAAAAAAAGAATATCTATATCCACTAATAATACAAAACAGAACTTTAAAATGTCGAGAAAACGCCAAAAAATTACAACACATACTAGTTCTTTCATAGGTGAAAAAAAAAACAAAAATAAATATAGCCCTACAAAATTGTTTAAATGTTATTCAAGTCACCCATTTAAAAAAATAAAACGGGAAAAAAAATATAACATTTCGAAAATACCTGAAAAGCGTTTATTAAAGCATCATTTTCAATTGTCTCATTATTGTAGAATGGCAAAAAATAAGGGCCTTAAATTTTCAAAACAAATCCACGATGGAAAAAATAATAGACAAAAAAAACAAAGTACAAATATTAAAAAAGAAAAGAAAAGAAGTAGTCTAAACAACTATCAACAAATTGATGGCAATGATGATAAGATAAATAAAGAAAATATAAATTTACAAAAAAAAAAAAATAATCAAAATGGTACATTTAAAAGTAAAAAAAATGAATATATGGATGAAAAAAACAACCCATTTAAAATAAAGAATAGCAATGATAACAAAACTGATCAAGTTAATGAAAAATCGAATGTAACTCCACATATAAAATCAAATCATTCTCTTAAAAAATATACAAAAATCAAAAATACTAAAAACAAAGATTCTTCTATCCTACATATATCTTATGATCCAAAAAAAAAACCTTCTAAATTAAATGCTAAAAATATTCTCAAAAAATACGAGGATAAATTGGATGAACCTGACAATAGTAAAATAAAGCCCTCAGATAAATCACTCGAAAATGACAACATAACAAAAAACGATACTATTTCATATAATGAATTAAATGTAGATCCTAAAATAACAGGATCTACTAATAAAAAAAAAAAACAAAAAAATATAAATATAAGAAAAAGTATGAATGAAAAGTCCACGATTCATAAGAAAGACAACCTTGAATTAATCTCTTCAAAAAAAATTTTAAAAAAAAAAAAATGTTTGTCTAAAAGTTTTAAATACATAAAGAATAATTCTGTGTCTCCTCAAAAGGTTCATACACACATTAACAGCAATAAAAAAAATAAAATAAATAGTACCCAAGATAAATGTTATAAGAAGGGAAATAAAAAAATAAATCATACAATTGTTGGGAAGTTCAATGTGAATAAATATAACAAAACAGCTAAAACTAAAAAAAATTTTATAAAAGAAAATGTAAACAAAGAATTACAAAATGCCAATGCTAATACTTATAGAGGACTTTTAAAGGCTCTAAATAGAATAAGTGTTATTGTTTCTACTAAATGCCGAAAAAAAAAGTCAAGGAAAAAACTAAAAAATGTAATACGCAGAAATATAAATTAACCTTTTTATAAAATTAACAAAACTATAAATTATATCATTATAATGTCATTCCATCAAATATTAATATAATATCCTCAATACAACATCATCAATTTTATTCGATTAATTTTGTTGCTTTACTTTTGTTCAATGTCGTATACAAACTGTGTGAGCACTCGTTTTTTTTTAAATTATATACATGTTGAGCTATCAAATTTGAAAACATATATTATTATGTTTTTATCCATTTTGTTGAATTATTCAAATGAATTTTCAATGTTATAATAAATAACAAACACAACTATATTATTATATCATAATATGTTTATATAAATATGAAAATCAAACAAATACAAATATAATTCTTAATTAAAAAAATAATATTTTTGCACGTATAATTGTGCACTTAAAAACAATTAGTTTAATATTTTGTTCAAAATTGTCATGCAAATATATAGGTATGTTCATATAGATGAGTGTAAACATTTCACCTATCAAATAAAAAAAATACAAAAATATAAAATCAAATTTTAAAAAAGGAAAATGATATCCCCCATTTATTCTAAAATACAATCCTGAAAAGGTAAATAAAAAAATAAAATATATATAAGAACATATAAAAATGAACAAAACTATATTATAATTTATCTTAAGTTTTCTTTTTTCTAACTAAGACAAATGGACCCACTATAACTTCATTCCTTTGCTTTATCTTTTTCTTTTGTTTCTCATTCATATTGCTGATGAATGCCCTCAAAAAGCTTGATATGTCATTATGCATTTCTATAAAAAAATTATTTAAACAATCAATTCAAATAAAATATTAACATATAATAAGATAGAATATGTAGACAAATATCCAATGCAAATAGTTATAAAAAATTTACAACATACTTGATGTTATGGATATTTCATTTTGTTGATAATTCTTTTCCATTGCATGATCCAAAAATACGGCAATCTTTTTAAGAATATTTAATGAGATAAAATGGAATATTGTGCAATTAGGTATTTCCTTTGTGCTCATTAAAATGGTATTTATATTTTTCTTATATAAATCTAAATATTTCAAATCGTTTTTGCAATACTCTTGTAAAATTACATTACCAAGTAGTAACAAATATTTTTTTTTTTCATTTTTTAATTTTATTTTTGCTAAATCCCATATATTAATTATGTTCAAATGCAAACATAAAATGCATGTGTATATCTGTCTAAGTGTAACTTCATTTAACGTCTCATATTTCATTTCGTTTAAAACGTGAAACAACATCCTTGAACTAAAAGACATGCACAGCCGAGATACTTCAAAGTTGGGTATTTTCACCTTGGGGCAATGATCCATTTTGGTGTTTTTGTTTATACAATAATTGTAATCTTCATTTTTTTGAGTATTTTCATTTTCATAAAACGAAAGATGGTTATTTATTTTTTTTCCATCACCTTCATAATTTACCAAATAAAAATAATCCGAAATATTTATTGAAAAATAGGAAATTAAACATTTATATTCAAATGGAAAAATGTCCAAATGTTGAAAAAGAGAAAGACATAATGTCCTAAATGATAATCTTTTAACTGTCTCATATTTTTTATCAAAGTTGTCAAGTAAGGGAATAGATGAGTTACTAGATGATTCCAATTCGCTCCAAAAGCACTCCTCTTTATTGCTTCTATTATTTTCACCATCACTAATATTAAAATTTTTTCCCATAAAAACTGACTTTTTTATTTGTTTTTGTTTTTCCTTACTTTTATATAACATAAGTGCATATTCAAGACAATATAAATGATCATAGCAAGTTTTGAAATCCTGATTTTTCAATGAACTATTTTTTGTATCACCTTTGCAAAAAGACTGGAATATTCTAACAATTAGTAAGCAATCTCTAGTATTTAATATTTTTAATTTTTTATAATTTCTCTGAAAAAAATATATACCTTCTTTACTTTGTTTTATACTATTAATATGCTTGCCATGCTTGGAATATATTTTTTCAAATTCTTCCATATATTTATGAAAAATTATTTGAACAAATTTATAAAATAATAAAAAAAGGACATAATCATTACTCAAATTTATTTCATACTTTGAATATAAATAATCAGCAATACATCTTAAAGAAAAATCTTTCCACATTTCAATAACTTTATAATTAAAACTATGAAAAATATTTAGCGAATTTATTTTTAATTTTATAAGTGATAATACTATTGATGATATTTGGATGCAACTAAATTTATTTAAGACCTTTTCTTTTTGTATATGTTTTAATATTTTTGTCAAGAGAGAAGAATAATATATTTCTCCTTTTTCACATATCTTGTTAATAAAATATGATGAATCCCCATTATCTATCTGTTCATTATTGAAATATAACTTTTCAATATTGCATAAATTTTCACCTCCACATTTTTTATTACTACTATAAAACTTTTCATACTGCTTAATACCGTCTACAATATTTCTAATATACGATACATATTGCTTATCGGTTATTCGTTTTAAAAAAATATATTTTTTATACTTTTTTTTAAGCAACCAATCACTATTTTTTCCAAAGCTATATAATATATTACATATATCAATATTATTTAAATATTCAAAATTTTTATTAAAATAATAACAACAAATATATAGAAATTCTACATGTGTAACATGAGAATTAACTAAAGAATGTAAAATAATTATTAATTTTGATATATCATATTTTTCTATAAAACATATATTTTTTGTTTTTTCGATATCTTCTTGATTTGTTTCACTATAACACATTTTATTATTTTCTTTATTTAAACATATTTGTGTATATTTTTCAAAATTTAGCTTATCTTTTAAAAAAGTCATAACAAAATAATCCGAAAAATAATATGATAATAAATTATATTCATTCAAATTTAATTTGGAAAATAAATTTAAGATACAACTTATTTCATCTATATTCAATCGTTCTACATCGTATAAAAATCGTATTGATATTTCATCATATATTTTATGATACCTTTTTATATTACTATTACTTTTTTTATCCAAATATGTTTTGCCTCGTTCCCTATTTAACTTCACTGTTCCATCAAAGTTTATACGAGAAAATTCGACGCCTTCAATTATATTTTTTATTTCACTTTCTTTTTTCACTTTTACATGTTCAATTTCTTCAAACATACCAACCTCATCTCCAATACTCATACCCCTATCATATAGCACCATTCCTTTACTTAACGCATTAGAAATAATATAATAACTTTGTGTATTTATTCGATGTATCATAAACCCTTTAGTTAATCTGTTTGCACATTTTATCCAAAAAATATGTTCTTTAAAATAGTTTATTTTTGATAATATATTCATACAATAAGATAAATCCCTACCCATCATTTTACTAAAATTCATTTTTTTTATTACACTATCATATTGCCTATATATATCTTTTATATCCTTTATGGCAACCTTATCACATTTTTCATGCTCAGTCGATTTATTATTTTTTTTTTTTAAATTATTATTTATGTTATTAAATATACGACTAACACTTGATGAATATTCTCCTGTGCTATAATATCGATGCCATTTTTGATATCTTATTTTTGATTTGACACCCAAACATTTCTTAAAATATATATTAAGTGAAAACATACTTATCCTATCATTTTCTGCTAACTTTTTTTTTTATTCATATTATTTTTACACTACTTTGAAAAAGAGTTTATCAGTAAAACTATGTCTTTTTATGACTAAACTGGAAAAATAGAAAATACACAAAAATACTAAATGCTAATATTTATATACATTATTGAATGAATGAAAATATAGGCATATATGTACTGAACATATATAATAGTACATATCTTTTCCTAAGCCTAACACCCATTTCGAATAAACATTAAATTGAAAATATTTTCTCTTCTATCCCTTTACCATTTTTAAATATTATCATATAATAAAATATATACATTCCCATAAGAAAGTATACTATTTATATAATTCATGTTGTAAACCTATATACTATTATTTTATATATATATATATATATATATATATATATATATATATATATATATCAATTTTCACATAGCTATTCTACATACGTATTTTACATTATTAATTATGTACCTTCGAACAAACAACATATTTTTAATTTGTAGTGCATTTTATATTATACAAAAAAAATATTTATAATGTTGCATTTTTATATATACATAGTTTGATGGATATATTTTTTTTGCAAATATTTTATATAAAAAAATTTTCCTAAATTGAAATAGGGCAACACAAGCTTTTTCTATTTATATGTGAAATATCCCTACATTTATTTTTTTTTATTACGCCATAAATATAAGGATATAATAAAGCGCATATATACATACCAGCAATCTCCATATTTTATTACGCATACATAATATGTGTATACATTCCTTTATCAATTTGAAGTGCTTATTGATATATTTTATAAGCAATTTTTAAAACACTGCTTGTTGAAAAAACTTTTCATATTCTTATTTTTTCTTTTTTTAAACTTTTTTTTACATAATAAAAGTTATAGTAATATTTATTTTATTTTTTTTTGAAACTTCACAAACTTTCCATGGTATTATTCCCATTTGCATATGTGTACCGATATTCTTTATATACCAAATTATATAATACTTTATATACCTTAACAATTTTGCAGTTATTTTTTTTAATTCACTTACTTTCTTTACCCCCAATAATACTCATTGTTACATGATTATGGAATAACATGTATATATGTTATGTATGAATATAGGTACTATATCACCATAGAAAAAATAAAAAAAGAAATAACAAAATAGTGAAACATTCAAGTATAAAAATATAAAAAAATAAAAATAAATAAAAAGGGATAGCCAAAAAAATAAGAAAAAAAATCCTCAGTTTGTACGAACAAATACAAAATGGAAGATACAGCAGCTAAAATTATCGGATCCAGCGATGGTCTCTTGACTGATCCAAGAATAGCCCAGGACTTCAGCCCAGAAACGGATGAACTACTAGCTAAGGCGGAAAACTACTTTAAGGTATCAAAATAAATAAGAACATGTTTTATAACAACGAAAGTGATATATCTCCATTGTGATACCATATATACAACTTTTAGCACCAATTGCATTCCTTCATCTTGTTTTCATTTTTATTAACACAAAATAATATACTTAAATTATACATTTGCATTCATATTATGTAATTTCATTTCCTAGGTGGGAGACTTTGAATTAATCATAGAAGAACTCATATTACTTGAAAAAAAATGCAGGCAATCATACGATGGAATATCAACAAGTAAAATTTGCTGCTTCATTTTGAACAAATACAAATTAATGGAAAACTACAAAAAAGTAAATGAGTATTTAATATTTTTTAATAAAAAAAGAGGACAATTAAAAAGGACTATAATTGATATAATAAATTTATGTAAATCATGGATTGTTGATATACAAAATAAAGAAGAAAAATTAAATTTAATAAATACTTTATGTACAATTAGTGAAGGTAAAATATTTGTTGAAGTAGAACGATCTGAAATTATAAGAATTTTATCAAAAATAAAAGAAGATGATGGTAATATTGAAGAAGCTGCAAATATATTACAAGATGTTCATGTTGAAACATTTATATCTATGGACAAAAGGGATAAAACAGAATACATATTAGAACAAATGAGGTTAGTACTTTTACGTAAAGATTTTATTAGATGCCATGTAATCAGTAGAAAAATTAATCCTAAATTATTAGATACAGATGAATTTGCTGATCTTAAATTGAAATATTTTCTTTACATGATTCAATATTACATTAATGAAGAATCTTATTCAGATGTTGCTAATTGTTATGAACAAAGGTTTAACACAGAGTGTGTTCAAAATGATCCTAACTTATGGATTGATGAATTAAAATGTTATATCATTTTTTTAGTACTATCTCCTTTTCAAGAACAACAAACTAAATTTTTAAACTTAATAAAATTACAAAAAAAAAAATTAAAAGAAATACCAACATATGAACAAATGGTTAACGATTTTATTAAACAAGATCTAATAGAATGGCCATTATCATATGAACAAGAATTACAATCTTTTTATATTTTTAATGACTCTGTTTTTGTAGGAGGGGAAAATAGATGGCACCTTTTTAAAAAAAAAGTTATGCATCATAACATACATGTTATTTCAACATGCTATAATAAAATATCATTACAAAGATTAGCTCAATTAATAAATTCAACAAATGAAGAATCAGAAAATTTATTATTAGAATTAGTTTCAAACAAAATGTTAGATGCAAAAATTGATCGTTTATATGGGGTAATTAAATTTGGACAAAAAAATAATCCACAAACTTTATTAAACAAATGGTCATCTCAAATACATCAAATTGTTGACATACTCGAAGAATCATCTCATCTAATACAAAAAGAAAGGATGGTACATGAAGCAAAACTTAAACGAATGCAATTGGAAAATAAAAAAATGGCTCTCTAATTTTTATCCTAACAAACTACAAACTTTTCCCACCTCATTCTTGTTCTATATTAATTTAATAAATAAAACCCGTTCATATGATGAAGTGACAAAAATTAACTTATTTATTATTTGCATGGGACTTATCCCCTTTTCTTTTTATATTTTTTTAAATCCTACATACTATGAAATAAATCATATTTTATTTCCATTAATATATTTTCGTAAAATATATGTCACAAATATTACACACGAATGTGTATATATTCATAGTGTGTCAGTATTAATTTTTTATGCATAGTGAAAAAAATTATATTCCTTTTTTTCTCTGTGTTGTTTTGTAAATCTTATTTTACATTACTTTTGTACCGAACCAAAGGGTGTACGGAATACATCGTGGGAACATCCTACTTGCAAGAAACTGATCATTTACATAATGCTAAAAATTATATAATAAATATTATAAAAATTATTAAAAAAATTACTAAATAATCAATATTTTCTGATTATATTTCTTTCTCAATCCATAAAAAATAAATATTCTTCATTTTGTTTAAATTATTTCATAATGTCATGACTGATGAACAAATTTATATACAAACTAAACAAAATAATTGTAATAATAATAAGAAATATACAAGAGGGTCATATAATTTCCAGGTATCCATTTTTATATGCCTCTCCGTCACCCTACATAATATATGCAATTTAAAGGTCCCCGTTTTATATATTTTGTAATATATAAAATATTTTTAAATAATTTATTCGAATATATATATATGACAATTTTTAAAGATAAACATAAATTATGATATAAATTTTGCTGCAAAAAAACAAGTTGATATCACAAAGGAAAAATAATACGATGATTGCAAAGGGAAAATTATAACAATAGCATCAAAAAGGAATAAAAGGGGCTAAGAGGCATGAATATCCATTTTACAAGCACACAAACTTATAATAATACAAAGATGCCTGAAATATGCAAAAGCAGAAATTTAAGATATTACGAAAATACCCCATCCTATTGTTCATATTCTACATGTTAGTCAATATATGTATGTGTAACAATAAAAAAAGTAAAAAATTATTTTATCTAAACCCAAATAAAGATAATAAAAAATCGAGAAATAACATAAATAAATATTCAAAAAGCCATATTAACAAATATGATAACATATTGAAATATTATTTCGTATATCCACATTCTGATCCCCATAGTAATAGTAAAAGAAATATAAAATGTGATAATTTTTTTAATTCAAAAGAAATAAAAACAGGTTGTATTGGCGATAGAAGAAATAGTAAAATATATTACGAATGGCGCATTACAAAAATAAAGGATATCTCTAAAAATAAAAAAATCAAAAATGTAAACCCTCATCTTTATTATTCCAAAGACAATGATAAAAATGGTAGTGAACAAATAGAAGAAAGTAATCTCAAACACAAACAAGTTGTAGAAAATTTGCAAAATAACTTAAATTCAAAAATAGAAAAAAAGGAAACAGCCAACCAATTGGACGTAAATATAAAAAGTGAAACAAATACTTCTGATCACGTTATCTCGAAAAATGAAGTAGATATATATATAAAAAAATATGAAAATGTTTTTTTAAATAGTAACAGTAGAATAATGACCTTAACCCCAAGTGCTGTACAAAATAATACAAAAAAGGAAGCAACAATTGATGATATATTATATGGAGGGTTTTTAAATATTTATAAACCTGTCAAATTATATTCTATGAAAGTATGTGAAAAAATTAAAAAAGTGTTAAAAAATTATTTTATTAATATAAATCAAAATAACATTAAAATAAAAGTAGGACATGGAGGAACATTAGATCCATTTGCAGAGGGTGTTTTAATGATAGGAATACAAAAAGGTACAAAAGAATTGTCCAATTTTTTAAAATGCTATAAACAATATTTAGCAGTTTCTGTATTCGGAATAGAAACCGATACGTTGGATAGAGAGGGAAAAATAATTAAAATGAAAGACATGAAAGAAATCAAAAAAGACGATGATGATACCACTGAATTGTTACAAAGTTATAAGGAGTATGCAGAAAATTTAAAAAACGAACTATCTAAGAGTATAAATAAATTTATTGGATGGAAAGATCAAGTACCACCTATTTATTCATCCAAAAGAGTTAAAGGATTAAGATTATATGAATATGCACGAAAAAATATACCCGTCAAAATAAAATCGAGTAAAGTTCATTTAAAAAATATAAAATATTTAAAAGAATTGGAACTCCCATTTTTTGATTTGCATATACATTGTTCAGGCGGAACATATATAAGAAGCCTAATACGAGACATTGCACATTCCATAAATCAATATGCTACTCTAATTAAATTAATTAGGATAAAACAAAATGAGTATTCCTACAAAAATTCTTTACATTATGATGACATAAATATCGAAAATATTAAGAAATATTTTATTAAGCTATAAAACTCTTTGCTATGTATTTCCCGCATCTTTTTTTGCTTACCTTTTTTACCTTTAAAAATTTTTACACAAAAATTTACATAATTTTCAACAGGTAAGCGATTTTTCGCGAACTTCTTTTCCTCATATATATTTCGAAAGCATTATTTTATTTATCCTATTCATAATATTAATAAAAATAATAATAGTTATTATTATTTTATTTTGGCCCATTACCTATACGAATAGTGATACACCTTTTCATCGCAAAAAAAATTTCTATAACCCCAATGTCAAGATATACCCAATAGTTATATATATATAAATATAAATTTACACACATATATATATATACTTTACTAACTATATAGAGACCGTCATTTTGTATGTTTTTCTATTCCCACGATATTTCATATGTAAACCTTGTAAGTAATACCACATACAAATGACAAAAAAATGGTGAAAATTCAGAAAAAGTTGAAAGGATTTACAGATGGAATAAAAATATTAGGGACTTTTCATAATGACAAATATGTAAGTGATGAAAATGAAAATGATGATATAATAAATAATCCTTTATATAAAAACATTAATGACGATAGACAAACAAATATTAATCTCGATTTTAATATTAAAGAAGTTATACAAAACCAAATAAATTACAAAAATCTTAATTTATATTTAAATAAAAATGATACATCCATTCTTTTATCAATACTTTTATACAAAATTTTAATGAAAAAACCACAAAATATTGTTGAGTATATTATTAACGAATTAAACGTTATACTTAATCAACATACATTGGAAAAGGATGAAAATATAAATTCTCAAAGTAGTAATAATAATACTTATATGGAATTATCAAATTGTGACGATATTAATAAAGATATAAAAAATTCCTTAGACAAACAACACACAATTATAAATCCAAAACCAATGGAATTAATAAATAGTAAAACATTTTTAGGAGATGATATATTGAGCTTAGAAAATTTATTAAGTATTGTAAATTTTACTAAAATTCAAAATTCTGATCAAATTTATTTTTATAATTTATTAAAAATATTAAAACAATTTAAAAATTTTAAAAATGATTGTATACTTTTAAATGAAAATATTAATCCTAGTGATATTATACCTATGAACAAAGCTTTTCATTTAGCTACCCTTTTTTACACTAATCATTTTTCGAGCTCTTTCATTAATTAGTTTTCTTTACACACACACACACAAAACAACAACATTTTATAATTTATTTTTGTTTATTTCAAAATATAGAAAACAAAACTAGTCTTATTAACTGTCAAAATTCATGTTTTAGTATATCTTTTCCAAATGTCTATATATCAAATGCCATTTTTATCTCATTATTTTATTATGTACTTTTTTTTTTTTCCTGTAATTAAACTAAATATCGGTATTTGACCTGACCGGCAAGGTTGATAAAACAATTTATAAAAATAATACAGTTAAATATTTATAAATAATAATAAATAAAAAAAAATTAAAAATGGACAAAATAACAATAAAAAACAAAAATTTATAAAAAATAATAATGTACTTAAAAACAGTTTTCGAAAAATGTAGCATTTATACAAATTTTGAGAATAACAAAAAAAATAAAGCTGAAAAAAATGAGGATAAAATAAAAAAAATAAATTAATCAATTAAACTCTTCAATATTGGGAGTCATGTAAATCATCTAAACTTTTTTGGAGAGATATTTTTGTTTGTGGTTGAGGGTCTGGAGGCAAATGTTGCATTTCTGCCCTAAAAAATTAAAGTAAAATAATCAAACTATAATTACATAAAATTATAAAACAGAGAAAGTACAAAGTTAAACTATTCTGATAAATAAAAAAAAATTAATAACTTGTTCGTAATTTACTTATTTATAGAATCCATAGTGTTGCTTTCATTTCTTGTGTTTCTCATTGTTGCTGAATTATGTTCTCTAGTGTAACTTCCATTTTTCATTTGTGTTTTATTTGTTAGGGCCAAATCTGGGGGCATCATATAATTTATTCTTTTATAAATCAGTTCATCATCAATTTCATCCATTGAATTTAAACCTTCAATGTTATAACATTTTCCAATATTTTCATTTGACAATGAACTTTTTTTTGAACAGTTATCATTTTTAAAATTGTCTTCATTTTCCTTTGAATTATTAACTTCATCATAATTAAGAAATATATTTGAACTGTTTTGTTCGATTGTTTTTTTATTTTTGAAAAAACTATTTATAATAGAATTTGTATTATTTCGGCTGTTTGTACTGTTTCGGCTTTTTTTATCAAAACTTTCTTCCATTATTTCATCTGCATATTTATCTGACTCAATTTTATAATTGCATCCTTCTAATATTTCATCTTTCATCACTTCATATTTTTTTTCATCTAAAAATATATCGTTATTCTCACTTTTTCCCATTCCCAAATCATCAAACTTGGTCATATCATCCACACTTTTACCATTACAATAATTTTCAAAATCGTTAAAAATTTCATTTTCTTTATTATTGTAAAATTTGTCATATGTCATGCTTTCTTCTTTTTCTTTTTCCTCATTTTCTTCGCTTCCTATATCCTCACTACAGGGGTTTTCGAAAAGAGGGTTCCCGCCATTTTTGTCTGTATCAGACTCTAATAAATTATCTTGCTTCTTATCATACTCATCTTTTTCACCATTACCATCACTACAATTATCTAAATTTTTTTCATAACTCAAAACTTTTAACATTTCATTCATTAAATTATTATCATTTAAATTATCATTTTTTTTTTCACATACATCTGTACCATCTGCCAATACATTTTCAGCATTATCATCATTGCTCATGTTTTCAGAATCTTTATTAGCATAAAATTGGGGTTCTATTAAATCATTATTATTTTCTGTTTCCTTATTTTCATTTTCAGACTTTTTAGAAGATATATCCTCATGTTTGGTATGATCAAAATTGTTTGCAGTTTTATTTTCATTTTGAATAATCTCTGATTTGTTTAGTTTGTCTTCTTCAAGGTTTTTGGATACGATATTAGCTTTTTCTTTGTTGTGACTTTCATTAAGATTTATATTTTCACATTCAGGTTTCAAAATTTGATTAAATATTGTAATATTTTTATTTTTTTTAATAATTAATGCACTTGATGCATTGTTTTTATATTTATTACAATAATTTGTAGCTGAAAATAGAGTCAATATTTTTTTGTTAAAATCATATTTATATCCTTCAGGAATACATTCATTTCCTCTTATTATCATTTTTATTTTATTATTTTTTAGAAAACTAGATAATCTATATTTACCAAATTTTACTGTTATTTTTCCTCGACTTGATGGAATTATATCATATTTTTTACAACTCTTCAACAATGTCATATCATTATCATCTAAATAATTTATAGGATCAGACCATAATGTATCTATAATAATTTTTTTTAATATTTCACTTTTATTATTATTATTTCTATCAACATTTTCTGGTATTATAATTGGTTTTTCAATATTTAAATAATCCTTTACATTTTGAATACTGTCACCAATACCACTATGTATACATAAAATTTCATTGTCTAATAAAACAGATAAAGGTAAAAATTCTAAAACATCATTAATTCTGTTAAATACTTCATATGAATATGCACATATAACATCATCTTTATAATTTATTTTTCCTAAACAATTAAAATTACTTTTTATTTTTTTTTCAATATCTTTATAAAAACCATATATATAATTAAATAATCTATTTTCATGATTTCCTCTTATTAAATATATATGTCTAGGAAATAATATTTTCAAACTAAATAAGAAGCAAATGACTTCTAAAGATAATTCTCCTCGATTTAAATAATTACCTAAAAACACATATTTCATATAGTTCTGATTGGTTACACATTTATTGCTCATATTATTTTCACCATTTTCTAAACCCTTCTCACATTTTAATGAAGAAATTATTCTATTGTTATTATCATGCATTGGCCAATTGTACAAATTAAAAAAATCAACAATGTCAAATAGGTTTCCATGTATGTCCCCAAATATTTTGCATGGCAAATTAACAAATTCAAGTGAATTTTCTAATTTAAATAATTTTACAACCTCATCACATAAAAGAAGAACATCATTATAATTACATACTCTAAATATATCAAAATAATTTTTATAATCCTCTCTCTTCTTTTTATAACAAATATTATAAAAAGTAGTAAACACCTTAAAAGCTATATCCTGATTTAATGTTAATAATTTATGATCTGTTATATATTTTTCTCTATATTCTTTTACAACTTCCTTAATACTATTCTCCATTTTTTCTTTATCATCACCAATTAAATCATAATCATATATTTCTTTTACTTTCAAATTTGATTCACAATTTTCTTCTTTTCCAAAATGAGGTAAAACATTCCTATTTTTTATTTTTTCACTATTTACTAATAATGTATTATCATTGCCTTCCACTACTACATCAGTATTCCTAACATTGTCCTCCATATTTTTATCTGCTTTCAAATTTTCATCATCCTTCATATTATTTTCCTTTCTACTTTCTAAAATAGTATCACATTTTTTATCAAAACTAGATATGCTTAAACGATTTGGATTCAAATTAATACACTCAAAATCGTTTATCTCATTTTTATCATTTACCCTCAAATTTTCATTAACATATGAATCATCATTTATTTTTGTTTCTTCATTTGGTTTTTCAAAATAAGTTGATTCTTTTCTTAAATCAGAACCCGTTGCATCTAACTCGTTCATGTTACCAACAGATTCTTTCACTCCATATTCCATTGAACCCAACTTACTATTTTTAATATTTACTTTATTTTTTATTATTTCAATTTTATCCTTCTCATCACCATATATATTATTATAATCAGTTTCGTAACTATTTGTTTGGAATTCCACTGATTGACTATCCATAAAAGTATCTCTTTCTTTCTCAACAGAATGAATATCATTAGTTTTGGATTTTTCAAAATTTTGATCAATACTAGCTAAAAATTCATCTTTCTTAACTTTTTTTGTATTATTATAAGTTTCAATTGCCAATTTCTCCACTGATGTTTCTATTTCTTTTAAATTGGCTAGCACTTTTCCAGTGTCAACTTTTGAAAATGTATCTATATCAATTTGCTCCGATGATATATTTTCTGTTATATCTGTATATATTCCTGAACCCTCATACGCATTCATTCTTCTTAACATATAAAAATTATTGTAATCCTCATCTAAAATATTATTCGATGATGTACTAAAATGAATGGTATCATGAGAATATCTTGAATCGTTTTTCAATTTGTTGTCAATCATATTATTTGTTTCATTATTTTTTTTATTTTTAGAGTTTATAAAAAAGAAATCATCACCATCTACATATTTTTCGGGTATTAAATTTTTTGCATATGTGTAAAGAAAATATTTTTTTACAACACTAGCAACGTCACAATTAGATCGTAACAAATTTGTTGTTCCTTCAATTTGTTTATTTACTATTAATTTGTAAAAATAGTCGTAACTAATCTTTTCATTATTTTTCATAAGCTTATCCCTTTCACTAATAACAAAATCTTTTAATTTATTTTTATCTGTTTTTAATTCTAAATGTTTTAAATCATTTGATAATTCATATATATGATACAAAAATACTAACATCTCCTTACTATTTAAATATCCATCTCTATCTAAATCATAAGCTCTAAAAATTAATTGATGTCGTAATTTTCCTGTATCATCAAGTATATCATTACCCATTTGAGGACTACATGTTAACATACCTATAATAAAATCACTTTCAGTAATATAATATTTTCTTCCTCTGTCTAAACAATTAAATATAAATAATACAATTTTTTTCGATGAAAAAATATTTTTATAATTTCTAAAGATTTGTTTAAAATTTTTTAATGATATTAAATTTGGATACTCTGTATGTCCATATTCATTAAATAAATATTTTAAAAATATAAATTTTTCTATAATTTTATTATTTTTTTTTTCAAATAATTCATATATAATATCTTTCATAACATTTTTTATTTCATTTTCATCATTATTTGATAAATAATTTTTAAAAATATTTTTATTATATCCATACATATCAAAAAGTAAATTAAATAAACCATGTTTTTTTATATTCGTATTTTCATTATAAGATCCTATAATATTTTTCAATAATCTATTATGAGATTTCCATTCTAAAAATTCATTTCGATTTTTTTTATTTATTTTTATAGTTTCATTACTCATTGAAATGTTGGTATTTTCATTTTTTTCACTGTCTTTTTCAATTTCACTTTTATCAACACCCTTCCTATTACTATAACTATTCATATACTCTAATGATGTATCTCCCTTTATAAAATTATTAATATTATTATATGAAAAAATTTCACTGCTTAATTCTGTATGATCATGATGTGTCTCTTCATTTGAAACTTCAATTGTTTTTGTATTACATAAGTCATGAATATTTTCTTCTTTTTCATTATAAATATTTTTATATATATTTCCAGATCTTTCTGTATATACAATAGGTGAGTTTATATTGTTAAATAATATTTTACCGTCATTATTTTCTCCTAAAGAATCAGTTTTCAAAATTGGACCATACTGTTTATTTATAGAATTTATCTGAGTTCCATAACTATCATTATTATATATTTTATAATCATTTATATTTTTATTATTCTCTACGAAACTATATTCTTCCAAACCATTTTCATATTGAATTGGTTTAAAATCTTTTTTATTATCCGTATTATAAATTTTACATATATTATTAATACCAATCGAATTATCATTTTTATTTGGATTGTTGTAATGATATTCTGATGTTTTATATAAACGAGTATTTCTTAAACTCATATTTTTATCTGGATTTACAATTAAATTGTTCATATTATTTTGATAATTTGTATATGTATTATTTATTTTATCTCCATATGGAAATAATATATCATTTTTATATTCTACTACATTTGGGACGTTATAATTTCCTATAGCATTGACTCTATTTATGCTACTTGGTATATTTGTATTTGTCTTTGTATACATTCCTTTATTTATATTTAAACCAAAAGAATTATCATAAATAGTTTTACCCATATTAATAATAGGACTCTGCTCATAAATAGTTCCATTGTTTTTATTATAATTATTCAAAAGGTATACACTATTTTTATCATTTATTCCTTGTTCGAATAAAGAAATTCCATTATTATTTTTTATATTAACATTAGGATAATAGTTTTTAATATGTGTGCCTGAACTTCTACTTCTATAATAATGAGGATATACACTATTTTTATTTATTTCATCCTCTACTTTTACAAATCGTTTATTCATACTTATATTGTTCATTGTATAATTTTTATCTATTATATTATAAGGCATACCAAAATTATTATATTTTATATCCACCATTTTGCTATCACTATAATTATTATTATTATTAAAATATGTCCTTGTGTTTATTTTATTCTCTGCTAAACCACCTCCTATGATTTTATCTTTTATATTTATTGGATTTTTCTGAACGAAACTCGGGTCTAGCACTAAGTTATTATCCATACTGTTCATTCCATATGCCCCTAAGCCTCCCAATTCAACTGTCTTATAACTATATACTCCATTTTCTGCTATCCCATTTTTTTTAATTCCCTCACTATTCTTCAAAACTAAATCACTATCTAATTTATTCTGACATTGTGCATATCCACTCCCGTATATATTATTTTCCTTCATTTCAATACCGCTCTTCATATTTTTTTTTATCTAATTTCTTTATCAATGTACATATATATTAAATATCTGGTATTGCTGCTCCAGATATTAAAATTTTTATTTATTACAAAAAGTTAAAATAATAATTTGTAAAAAAATATATAATTTATTAAAGTAGTAAGCGATACATAGCTCGAAATTTTTGACAGACAGGAAAATGCGCCAAATAAACGCAATAACGAAAAACAAAACAAAAGACTAAAAAATAAAACAAAAACTAAAACTAAAAAATAAAACAAAAACTAAAACAAATAATTAACAAAATGCAACGAACAAAGCACGTGAAAATGTATGCCGTCTAGCGGTTACAAACATTACAATTATTTATTTGCTCACTAAAGTAGCAAAATAATATTTCCGTATTTTTCTTTATTTTTTTTACACACAAATAGCGTTAAATTTCTCGTATTATAAAATTGAAAAATTTATATATTGCCTCCATAATAATAAAGTTAATAAAAATTCAGACCTTGGAAACGCAATAAAAGAAATTAAATATATTTACCAGAACAAACATACTTTTCCTACAAAACATGCATGGAAAAAAATTATCCATATATTTTACATAATATATTTTATACACTTATATAATGATCTTATTTATACAACCATACGCACATATTGTCTAATCGCATGTACGCTATAAATTAATGCAAAACATTATGAAGAAAAATAAACAAATAATATATAAAAATATAAAAATTATTATATTTATCTATTATTATTTTTTTATTATTCCCATTGTAATGTATTTACATATACTTTTTTTCATTACACTTTTTACAAAATTGCTTATTTTCAAAATGCATTAATGTGCACTTAGCATACACTTATTTTTTTTTTATTTTTACTTTATATATTCATTTTTATTAGGACATATTCTAGCTTATTATTATTTTTTTCCTCGACCTCCTATATGTATTCCTATTTATTCATAACTGTTAATAAGACATATCAAATAAAAATTATTTATAGTTCCAGTTTATGTAACACTAAATAATATATAAACTTTTGTTTTATTCAACTAGTACCCAAATTTCGAATATTATTTATATATAAAAAGTGTGCAATACATAAAAAAAAAACATTCACAATTATTTTTTAGCTTTTATTATGTTGTATATCCTCCTTATTTTCAATGATTTATACATGAAATATAACATAATTTCACAACATATTCATTTTCCAATCTATTTGTTTTCCTTATTATTTTACCTATCAAATGAAAATTTTCCCTTTTTGGGAGCTCTCTTATTTTAAAGCCAAAAAAGTTAAGCAATTTAATATATATTTAAAAAAAAAAACTATAATAAAAATATTTATAAAATACTACACATGACAAAAATAAATATATAAGATCATATAAAAATTTACATTTAATTTGGCATGAAAATAATAAAATAAGACATAGGTTAACCATAAAATTAAAGAATTTATATAATTATTTATGTCAAAAAATAAAAACATCACATCAAAAAAAAAAATAAAAAATATATAAACATATGAAATATATCATATGTACAGATATATATATCCATATTTTTTATAAAATATTAAATACCTTACGCTTTTAAATATTACAAAATTATAAACATTAAATTCATTAAAATATATAACATTTACTAATTAATGTAACATATTTATTTTATGTTCCTCATAAATTTCCACACGATTACATAAAGATATATGTAACTAAAAAATTGGCAAACTTTATTCCATTCTTTTAAACATACCATATATTTTAAAATGCACACAACATGTAGTACATTTTTTAAAAATATACTCCCTTCCAAAGTTTACATTATTTTTTTTTCTTCAATACCCACAAATAAACTAACGAGAAGATATTTTCGCAGTACGAACAGATCTTCTATATAAATAATAAGACTGTATATCCAATATTAACAAAATAAACAGTATTATTATAAAAATATAAAATCTTGATGAAACTGATTCACATGTTTTGGTATCATGGTTTAATGTATAAAAATACCATATAGAACAATCTGGATCAATACAAATATTTAATGCAGGCTCATATATTTGATCACCTATACATTCTACTTTCTGTGTACATTTATCATTTGAATGATAAAAACTTTTTTTATTTGAAAGCCCAACTCTATAATTTTCTTGATCTACTACAACATAAAAATTATTTAATACATAGGTTCCAAATTTTATTAATGGTTTTGTTGTTCTCCCACTATTTCTATTTGATGTACCTTCCCTTACATCAGGGATTATACATAAATAATTATTATTTGGACCATCTTCTTTAATTATTAAATTATCTAAAGGAATATGAATTTTTTTTATATTTTCTTCATCCTCATTATCACTATTATTTATATTATTATTCGATACTATATCATTATCTGAAAATGAAAATTTCAAAACAGGTAATGGTCTATACTTATCATCAATGGAACACATTCTAGGTATGGTATCCTCATTAAATTCAATTTCTTTATTGCTTGGTATACATCTTTCATCATTTTTATTAACAGGTAAATATTGCATTAAACTTAGCCAAAACATTTTAGGAAGAACTAAACACTTACTACTTAAATCAATAGCACCTTGCCAATTACTACTATTTTTTCCAAATATATTATTATTACATACTTCTAAATTATATATTGTAAATTGCATAAAAGAATCTGAAAATATTCCACCTCTTTCTCTTGGCTCAGACCATAAAATAGGTTCATATTCTTTTTTATAATCACCTATATGTATTTCTGAGGGTAATATTTCTCCGTTTAACATATTCGAATTACCATTATTTTGATTCCCTTCTGTAGTCCCAGTTTTTGATGAAAATAATTTAATCACAGATTCTTGGATATTTGTTACAAATCCTGTATTATTCCCATTCTTATTTTTTTTTTTATTTTCAACCATTGCATTATAAAAGTTTATATTTCTTCCATTCTTTTCTGATGAATTGGTAATATATTTTTTTGTTGCATTTTCAGGTAAATTTATATCAATACCAAACAATGAATTATTTTTTTCAACTATTTCATTCCAAACACTCTTATTTCTACAACTTAATTCATTACCTGCAAGTCCCATAATACCATCTGTGTCTTTAAATAAATTCCAGTTATTATAAATAGATAAATCTACTATAAGCTTAATATCAGCAGTTTCAAATTTATTTAAATTTTTTGTCTTCACTTCACCATTATCATTTTTCTCTTCTACTTTCTTATTTATATCTTTTAAATCCATAAGTTCAACTGTATCAAACCCTTCGATATGACTTGTGCTATATTTTAATGCATCATAGTATATGTTTGGATATTCAACTTTATTATTTATGTTTAAATTTTTATCGGCATAACATTCATAAGGCATTGATAATATAGCAGGTAAGCATATCATATTATTGCTACACCATAATGCAGTTTCTGAAAGATTAGGGTCATAACATTTTCTCTTATTATTTTCATCTTTTTTATAACATGAAATTGAATCATCCATAAAAACATATATTCCTTCTAATCGACTATTCAAAGAAAGTTTTAATAATTGATTTCCAACCTTAACATTTGTATATATATTGTTATACTCAGTAAAATACAAATCTAATGTTGATCCTGTAAATTCATTTGCATTTTTATTTTTGTCACTCTTTTCTTCAGCATTTCCAATACTATCGCTACTAACACTCATGTTTATTTCTTTATTTCCTTTTGTTTCATCTAACGATTCTAGTGTGTTAGATTTATTATCATTATTAATATGCATATCATTTTTGCCATTATTTTCATATTTTTCGGAATCATTTCCCATTGACTTCATTTTGTCATCCAATTCATGATGGGAATTTGTTATATCTAAATTTTTATTTTCTTGTGTTATATTTTGAATATTAACTGAGGGACTAGGGGGAATATTTTCCCCTATATCACTATTTAAAAGTCTGTTACTAATATATTCATTCTTATATACTATAGCATTATGTTTAAATCCAAATATGCATATGATCACCACAATTAATATAAGAGAGAAATTAAAACGCTTGCATATTGTGTTTTTTATATCCATGAATCCAATATATATATATTACATACATAGGATTGTTTATATTATCCTGTTTATAAAATATTTGTCTCTCCTCTTAAGCCTCTAGTATACTTACGTATATAATATATACTATGTATATATATTTTGCCTCTTTTTTCTTATTCAATTATAATTTATAAGTTGAAATACCAATGGCGAAAATACATATGACAAGTATATAGTAGTAGCCCAAAAAGGAAAACAAATGAAAATTATTTTTTACAATCTTTAATAAATAATTATATATTAATGAATATATTATATATATTTTATTTGTAATACTTTCCCTTTCTTTCTTTTAATATATTCTTTTTAATTTTTTTATTAAACTTTGATATATTTTTTTCCAGTATAATATACCTTATTTTTTTGTTTCGATCTTTATTCAGCATTATTATTATGCATTATTCTTATGCTCATATTTATATATCACTCAAACCATATAAAGTGTTTTATTTTTTTTTTGGAAATTTACAATGCTATGCTAATTAACAATTTTGCCCTTTAATAATTATCGTTACATTTTTACTATTTTTTTTTTCACCTTTATATAGTATGAGAGATTATACATATATATAAATATACATATTATTATGCATACATAAGAAAAACAAAAATTATTATTTTTTTTTACAATATTTTGTTGTATTAAAAAAAACAAAAAAGGCACAATAATAAAAGTTCATAACCTTTTCTTCATTTTTCTTTTATTTTCCATTACATATTAGTATTATTAATATATATATAGGGTACTTATATATAAATATTTCACCGCTTATTTAAAAGAAAAAATACAAGACGAAAAAAATAATGATTTGTTTTTTATAAATTTAATTTATTCTGTATATAAATACAAAATTTGTAACTTATGTAAATAATTAAATACGAATTAATTATTTCCTTTTTTCCCCTCCAAATAGGTATTTAATATCCCTTCTCATGTGTATGCAAGTAATATATACACACCTTTAGATATTTAATTTATCAAATGTTTTATAGATCCTTGTATAATGCTCCTTCACATGTACATACACATACATGTACACATATTTCTATCCCATATCACTTCCATTCTTAATATAATGCATATTCTTTAGCACAACATATTACATCCTACTCCTATTTTACAATCAAAAAAACACGTAACATTACATTGTAACTATTTAGTATCATCGAAATATTTAAAAATATTTTCTAGTTCAACAAAAAATAAATGGTTTTAGCTATTTTAATTTTTTTAACTTGAATTATTTTAATAAAACTTCCATTTTGTAGTTACTCATCCGGCTTCTGTTCTCGCATTTTATTGATATTATATTTCTAATCTGTTGTTTACCCTCCATTTTCGTGTTATGAATTTTGTTATGTGTCAGTTCTTTTCACTATAATTCCCTCTCTATATTTTTGTGTTTTTTTTTTACTTAATGTAATTTTCATTTCTTATAAAACAAATAAAATCCAACAACATCGCATAATGGATATAAATGTGACTGCGTTTAGACAACACTTCATGCAGCATACTAATATTCACCGGATAAAATGTAAAACATATAATACAGTTTAACACTATAAATTTGAAAATATTAAGACAATATTATATCATTTTTTTTCATAATTCTTCTTACATATATTTCTCCATTTATAATATATTGGAAGGGTTTCGCAAAAACATGACTATCGAATCTATTCTATTTAAAAACAACGGGTTATATAACTATATATGTCCATATTTTTTTTTATTAATTATTAAAAATTATAAAAAAAATGTCTTTAAATATTTTTACACAGCACCATTATAGAATGTTTTTCCATGTATTACATTCTTTTTGTAATAAAATCTTTTGCAGATTTAAGGGCAAACATAAAGAAATCGAGATTGAATTGATTGTTATAAAAATAAAAATAAAAAAAATGGAAAATCACCCTCCAAAACAAATATATAAATAATTACATATATGTGTGTACATATCCTACTTTTTCTTTTTTAGTGCAAACTGATAATGATCAAATATCCCTATATGCTGTATCCCGGAACAGATAATAATAAACCGTTTAAAAAATATATTTTACATTGTAGAAAGTTTTGGAGATCCAACCAAATATTATTGAATATGTTGTTAAAGTCAATAAGCCCGATTTTATATAAATCTATTCTTACAGGTTTGCAAAATGAAAACTGTAACAATGAAATCGAAAACGAATGCAAAGAGACTGTTGCTGCATATAACAATGAAGATCTTTTGAAAATATATAAGAAATTCGTAAAATACATTTTAACACTTATTGGAACGAAAAGTACAGAGCTAGTCTTTACAGAAATCTACAATCATGCAGATATATCCGACTACTTTTCATATATGAATAATAAACGCCACCGACATAATATTTTAAATTATTATATTGAATTATTCATTTAATAATAATAAAATGAGGCATTGAAAGTCGTGTATGCATTATACACACACCTGTGTATGCTAAGTTAAAAAATAAAAAAAATGCAAAAAAAAGGAATATACCAATAAAAATATTGTTATTCAAAATTTATTAATATGCATTCTTTTCGCTTTGTCATTTTATTTATTTTTGAAAAATTATAAAATTGTCATATTTATTTTCCTTTTATTTTTTTATTTTCAATTGTACTCCATATTACAAAAAATAAAACATATTTACTGCTTTTTAAACTCATATTTTTTGTTTTCATAAAACAGATCCGTCTTTGCACTACCTAAGTTAACAATCTTCGGGCATCCATCTCTCTGCGAAAAAATATAATATACCATAGTGATTTATATTGTACATAAAGCATGTATACATATGTATATGTGTTAATGTTGTCAATTTCTTACGTCCTTTTCACAAAGGCAGCACTCCTTGCAATAGTAGGCATCCGATATACCTACTTCTCCACAAATAATGCATCTTCCCTTTAAAAATAATAATATGATTTTAATTTGTTATATTTAAGTTTAGACATATATACCATTGCAACTACAATATATATGAATATATTCAATAAAATATTGAAAAAAAAATAGACAAATTTTTATGTATATCCTTGTTTGAATAATGCTCTACCTGATAACTCCCATAATTGCATTCATCACATATTCGTACCAAAGTGTATGGCCTTACATATGAATCACAAATTGGACATTTACCATCACATTTTTCACATAATCTTCCAATAGCTGTATAAAATAGATAAGCAAACATACACATGTTAAAAAATAATATATATTTTTACGAATGTAAAATTATACTTTTTATTCACAAACATAATTTTATTCCCCTTTTTCTTGTCACATTAATGTAATACTAAACTTTCAAACCCATATATAAATCATACATATATCTTCTATTTATTTAATCATTTTTCTGATGCTACCTATTCCTGGTTGCTTTCGGCACATAATAAGATCGGGATCTAAAAAAGGGAAATCCGTTAAAATATATTAAAAGCATGAATTAGCATATTCACATTCATTTTGTAATGCGTAAACTATAAAATATCATCATATTACATCCATATTTAATGCTATCAATATATAGCCATATTAACATTTGAAATATATCAAACCAACTAGCTAAAATTTAGTATCATTTTTTTTCACTTACGATGTTTTGCTGCCATCTTCGCTATATATGATTAATATCTTTATTATTCAATTAAATTTTTGTTATATTTTATTTTCTATTTATAACATAACAAGTTATAATAATAGTTATTATTTTTCTTTTCTATCCTTTGCTATTTTTATAATTCTATATTTCCCCTTAATTAAATATCACTATAATATCTCCTATTTTGTAGGCAGCATAATAATCATTCATATAAATATCCCAAAGTCATAAAATTTAAAAAACTATTTTTTTATATTCAAATTATTTTGATATATTTAGAGCAACGGAATATAACCTCAAATTATGAGTAGCGTTTTTTTTTTTCTGCAGTCAATTTTTAAAGCTACAATTTTATATGAAAAAAAAAATTTTTATGTTTAAAAAAATATATATTGCCAATTTAGAAAATGTTATTTTAAAAAGTTTGCATATATATACATGCTTTTTGAAAATTCTTTATTTTATTATTAACAATGACGGTATGTAAAAATGGAAAAAAATCCACCATTACAATAAAAAATGATAGGGAACATAGGATATAAAAATAAAGGAAATAAATAGACTAGAAAAAATTGTTAGAAATGAATAACTATGTCTCATTCATTGTATATGATCAAATATTATATACAAAAGATAAAGAAAAAATATATATATCACACAAAAAGAATTAAAGAAGTAACATAATTCAAATGACACCACAAAGTTTTATTTATATAGAGCATATGGAACATAAATAAAATATGCCGATTTTCTAAACACATTATAGAACAAGCAACCAAAATAATGGAAATATATTAATCTATATTTATATACTTCATAAAAAGCATTCAAAAATTTTTCAAAATTTTTCAAAATTTTTTCAAATATTTTAATTGGGAACACATTCAATATCAACTACATAGTGATAAATACGAGGAGCATATGATTTTACTCTCTCAACATGTGAAATACTAACTTTCCAATGTGTTTTATATATTTTATAGTCCTCTATAGATATTTTAAAAATTTCAAGCAAAACATCTTGAGCAAAATTTAATCTAGGTGATATATTACTTCCAGAATATTTACAATTTACTTCTTTATTTATTACTTCATATTTGTTAATATTATTTTCATCGTTCTCTTTTTCATTATGATTCCATTTATCAATCTTTAAAAATTCTAAAACATTTGTATTATCAATTTCCATCGTTTTATTATATCTCTCATACTCATAAGTATTTAATGTTTCAAAAAAAAAATCGTCTTTATAACATTCTTCTGCAACTCCATGTATATGCAATGTACCTCCTACCTTATCATCTATTAAATTAAAACCCTTTTTCCATGCATTTTTACTATTTGGTAATAAACCCAGTAAAATTCGATGACACTTTTTAATTATCTTATCATCTTTTGACATTTGAAAAGAATTTTCTTTTAATATATATAAGTTTGTTTTTTTTATATTATTTAACTTTATTGATTTTTTTAAAAAATTCAATGAATGATGATTAATATCAAATGCATAATAATTATTTATTTTACTATCTCCTACAAATTTTAATAAAGGAAGTGTAAAATATCCTGCCCCACAAAATAAATCCACAACATTTTCTCGAAAATCTTCAACCATGTTATGATTATTATTATATATATTTTTTTTTTTTTTAAGAAAAATATTTTTCATTCGTTCTTTTTCAGTACCATTACCAGAACAAAACATACATTTGCTTAAATCTAATTTATACATAACATTATTTTCTGTATGTATTGTTTTTAAATTATGTCCATTCATTAAATATATTTTGTTTTTTCTTAATTTTCCTGTTATTTTTTCATATATAGCAATAGATTTTATTGTTATTTTTTCTCTACACATTTCACCCTTATTAAACATTCTAATTTTTACATTACTATATTTATGGATATCCAAAAATTTGTTTCTACATATTATTCCTTCTTCTATACACATACTAAAACTTTTAACAACTTTCCTTCGTTTATTTCGTTTGGCTGCTAAATATTTATAGACGCTTTTTTTATATATTCTTATCTCTCCAAATAAATTAGCTTTTAAATTATTTCTCCTTTCTTTGTGTGTGCAATAATTAAAAATTTTTTTTATAGATACAAAAAAATGATAAACATGTTTCAAAAAATTGTTATATTTGTACATTCTCATCATAGTGTAAATATCAACATATTTTTTTTTTCTTTCCCCTTTTTTTATTCTGAAATTTTTCCATTTTTCTCTTTTTCGTCGCAACAGTAATAAGCCTATACTTTTTTGATCTTGTTCATTTTCCTTTAAATATGGATTACACAAATCTATCAACGGTTTTAAATGCATATAATGAAAAATTAGGATATCTCCTATTATTTCATATTTGTTACAAGCTCGTAAAATTAAGCTTTTATCCGATTCATTTAAATAATTTTTTATTTTATTATTTACAAAATGTTCAAATAATTCCTTTAATTTTTTTTTTAAATTTTTTTTTTTTTCACTTTTTACCTTGCTGTTCATGTAAAATATTTCCTTATTGTCACACACAAATATTTTGTCTAAAAAATTTGTTTGTATATCCTCGATTTTTCTCTTAATTGGTATATAAAACCCTTCTTTTTTAATATTATTTATATTAAATTGAGAGAAAACTATTTTTCTGCTTTTATCAAAATTGTTTACATTTTCTAAATAATTTTTTATTTCCTTAAGAAATATTTTATCCTTTGCTATAATATATAGATCGGAGTTACATGAGGTGTTACAATTTCCTATTTTTTCAATATCTTTTGGATATAGAGATGAATTTTTATTTTCTTCTACACCATTGTTCTTATGTATATTTTTTTTTATTTCCTTATCCATGTTAGTTGAATTACACTTTTCTATATCCATAATAGCTTTCCTAAAATTTGCATGCACAGGCAGGTCAAAAAAACTTCCAAAAGTAAAAACAATACATCCACCACCAACAATATATATATTATAATTTTCACAAACAACCTTTGATCTTACATGCATACTATTGAAATAAAATTTATCTAAATAATACCATTTATTTTGTTTCATATTAAATATCCATATATCATTCAATGTTCTATAATAATTTAATCCTCCAATGATTACAAAATAATTTGTGTCAATTAAACAACATGTATGAGAAAATCGACATAAAGGGAAATTATATTTATCATCTCCTTCACATTTTATAAAATCAAATAAATCTGTTTTAATATTATATATGTATATGTAATTTACATTTTCAATATTGTATAATATTGATTTATTATTATTTTCTTCTATTACTTCAAATGTTGAACTGATATTACAATTTTCTTTATCCATTTCCAGATCATTTCCATAATTACCTCCAATAATATAAATTATATTTTTTTTATTATTATAAATCATAGAATGGTTTTTAATTGGTATTATATTTTTTTGAATATCATTATCCCCTTTTTTATTCCATACAATATAAGCTTCATCATTTATTTCATTTATTGTTATTTTCCCTTTCCAAATATCATTTAAAGTTAAGCATGAATTGTTTATACCCCCATATGTATAAAATATATAAACACTTGAATTATTTTCTTTTTTTTTATATCTTTTTACAACTACACACGCATGTCTATATCTTGGAGCAGGCACTTCATCTCTTTCAATATGTTCACTACTGCTATATCTAATTTTTGCTAAGCTCCAACTATTTTTTTTAATATTATAAATCCATACATGGTTAGAACATGCTTGAGGATTTTTTCTTCCCCCAAATATAAATGCATAATTTTCATCTAATTTTAAAAAAACATGAAATGCCAAAGATGGTAATTCAGTATCATTAATTACGATTTCTTTATTTAATATGTTATAAATTTTTAATTTATTATTTCTAACTCCTTTTGTAAACCCTCCAAATATATAAATTTTATTTTTATCCATAAACATATCATGCCCCCAAACAAACAAATTGTGAACATCATCTTTCTTTGGAAAAACAGACCATTCCAATGTATTACTTTCACTATTTCTATTTATTATTTCAATTTTTTCTAAAATTTCTACATTATATTTTTTAAAATTTATTTTTTTTGTATTTGCTTCTCTTTTTGTTACACCTATTTCTTTTTTCTCTTTTGTATCCTCGATTTTTTCAAAGCAACTATCTTTCACCTCACCAAGTTCGATTGACTTAGTTTGCATATTTTTTTTTTCTCTACTAGTATTTACATTGGCATTCACCAGATCTTTATCATGCATGAACTTGTAATTAATATCAAAAAATTTGTCATTGGTTGTATGTATTTGTTCCTTATAATATTTGTGAAAATGTATAAGTTGCATAATATTTTTAGACATTTTATTATTACATATATCAATTAATTCTGTTATTTTATTTATATCTATATCGAGCGAATTTCCCAAATAATGTTCTAATCTCATCGATCCTCTAATTGCAACAGTTACATCTTTATTAAAATTAAGGATACCACTTTGCTTCAACCCAGCACCTTGAGCTATTTTTAGTAACTTCAGTGCACTACATAAATCAATACATTTTACATGAATAATAAAAGGTTCGAATTTTATGTATATATTTTGTTTTGTTTTTTTTATTTCATTTTTACGTCTTTTTAATTCGAAATTATCATTTATATTTTCATTATCACTAAAACTATAAATAATATTTTTATTTTGAATATGTGTAGGTTCTTCCTTATTAGATTTATCCAAATTTTCATCATGACTAGACAAATATTTTTTTTGATTTAATATATGACAAAAATCTTCTTTCCAACTTTCAAACAATTTTTTTTTTATTTTTTTTGTATCGATTTCTAAGTTATGATGTGAATGACTACAATAAAATAGTTTAACATTTTTTCTGTGAATAGGTGCCTTTTGTGAGCTCGAAAAATTTTTGTAATTATTTATATCGATATTTTTTTTTTTTTCATTTTCATCCTCATTAGATAGTATAAAATTTTTTAATATATGTTTTTTTTTTAAATACGAAAGAAACTGTTTATCTTTACAATTTTCCTCTAATTCATTAACACCATTTAATGTGTCTAAATTGTTATTTAAATTAATATAAGGAATATTTTTTTTCTTATTTTCTTTTTTTGATTTATCAGCTTCACAAAATATGATTGTTCTACCTGAACAGCAAGAACTTGTAAAATAATTTTCGTTTCTATTAATTTCATATATACATGGATAAATTAATAAATCGATACTTTTTTTTATGGATTTATCATTTTCTTTTTCAATTATTTCTTTTTCTTCTATTATTTCTTTAACTTTTTTTTCAACCAATTTACTATCATTATTATTATAAAATATTTCCCTGCAACATTGACCATGTTTAATGTTGTCATTCATTTCAGCATGCTCATCCACATTCTTGTGTGCATTATATATATTCAAATATATATTATATACATCATTTTCACAATTTTTATAAATATCTACATACTTAAATAAACTACTTTCATGACTAACTATTTTTAAAACGTTTTTTTTCTGTTCTATAAAATGGTCCATGGTTGACAATTTTTGCTTCTCAATACTTAGTACTTGCCTTTTCACCTGTTTTATAACTTATACAAGTTTAGATATCCAAATATGCTTAATACAAATTTAATAATATACTAAATATTTTGTTATTTTTATACAATCACTATTATGTGCTTGCTATTTTTGTGCCTGCTATATGGCTACTTCTCACAATCCGTTAATGTTTTTTTTAAATTTGTTTATCATTTAAAGTGTATGAAAAACCTATTTTTTCATTGACTTTAAATTGACACTATTTAAAATATTATATATATATATGTATACATATATATCCATATTGCTATTGGATGATATATAGTTTAAAGAGATGGAAATTAGCTATGCTATTATTTTTTAAATTGATAGAAAACGAGCATATACAAACATAAGTATAAGCCCATAAGACTATTTTATATTTAGTGAAATATTTATAAGTATATACATAATATGTATATATATATTAGCACAAAATTATATGAAACTTTTTAAACTCAAATTAAATATGACAATCGTTTCCTACAAAAGCGGAATAGCTAACATTATTATTTTTATTTATTTTATCACCTTATTTTCAATTATTTTATAATCACCATTCTGAAAATATCAAGAAAAATATCAAGCAAAATATTAAGAAAAATATTAAGCAAAATATCAAGAAAAATATTAAGCAAAATATCAAGCAAAATATTAAGCAAAATATTAAGAAAAATATCAAGCAAAATATCAAGCAAAATATTAAGAAAAATATACGTTACATTTTATAATATACTATACTTTATTTATAATATATATATGCACCGTCATTATATATATACTATACAAACCGGGAAAATAATAAAATACCGCTAAAATAATTATTTATTCATTTTATTAAATATTTATTCATTTTAATAATAGTGATATATTACAATTTTTATCACATGCCGCAAAACTAAATGAGAGTTTTAATTATTTACCCAAATACTTAACATATACAATCCGTATTATTACTAACTATTTTATGTTTTGAATTTTGTAAAAATTGTATGTTTTAAAATGTTATATACATACATTATGTATTCGTAAAACTATATAAATATTTATTTCAAATAATTCACAATCATGGATATAATAAATATAAATATGGAACATTAATAATATTTTCACATTGAGGAGAATTACAAACTCCACATATTTTTATTAGTTAAATATATATACATGAATAAATACCATAGTATTCAATTTTATTGATTTATTTTTTGTAATATTATTATTTAATGTTAGTAAATATATAAAAATGGAAGGAACAGTTGATGAAATATAATAACTATTATTCCCTTTAAAAGATATATATATGTTTGCATTTATTTGCAAAGAAAAGTATTATTTACTTTTATATAAGTTTTCTATTCATTTTTTTGTGACTATCCATTATCGTTAAACAGTTTAAAACAATAAAAATGGAAAGTCTTTCATGAATAATCCATATTTCCATATAATTTTTTATACTATATATATACATCATATTATTTTCACATTTAATTTTTTTGTATATTCTATTTTTACATATCACTGTATATGCATATTGATAGTTAATGTTTTCCTTTTTATATCCTAGACATATATTCATGACTTATAACTGTACTTAACTAATCATGTCATTATCCATACATTGAATATGCATAGATATTAATTATGACTCGCTGATTTTTGTCTTTCATATTAACTTATAAATATGTATATATAAAAATAATATTCTCTATTTATGTATTTTTTAGTTTACTATCCACGTAAAAATATAGTGAAATTTAATATTGTATTTTTCTAGTTTTTTTTATTTTTTAAAAAACGAGACGAGCAAGAGCAAATCTAAGAGTGCGAAGCGGGTGTCTGATAATGATTTTATTACCAGTTAACAATTTATTTATATTATTCATTTTTTTATATATTTCATATTTATTTCTTATTTATGTATTTCCTTATTGTGTCACTTCCTATCCAATAACACCCTACACACACCATTTAAAAAAAAAAATAAATAATGTAAATAAGACGAACAAATGTTTTCTCCATACATTTGTGTGTTAGCATTAAAAGCTTAATGATAATTTTTTAAACTGAAATATGAATATATGTATATTTTCATTTTGAAAAATAAACCCAATATTTTACATACTCTTAAATATATACCTTACCGAATTTTTTAATATTTACACACACACATATTTATTAATCATTTTTCAATACTTTTTAATATAAATCTGTTTTTTTTTGAATGCTCGAAAAAAAAACGCGTAGTATCATCACTATTCACATTGTTAATAGTGTGTGTGGAATTATTTTTCCAAACACTTATTAATTTATTTACTTTATTTATTTGTTACGATTTTCTTGTAATATATATGGAAGGGAAAAATACTAATCAAGATAAAGAAACCATTGTCGGGAATAATGTAATCCACAACAATTTTGAAAGCACAAATTTTATGAACAATTTCCGAGACCTTTTAAAAAATGAAATAAATTACAATGACTACCCAAACTATTACATACTAAATAATGAGCTCAGGGTGAAGGAATCTATAGACAATTATACTTTTACAAGCAATAATAAAAGCGATATAAATAAAAAAGAAAAAGTTTTGAAAAAATATATAATCCATTTAGTACCATCAAAAAATTCTAATTTTTATAATTTTATTAAAAAAACAAAAGAAGAAGTTTTAAATTTGTATGGAACTGATGAGACATATAAATATGATACACACATAAGTTTAACTGGATTTTTTTTTTGTGATAATATAAATATTTTTATAAAAACATTATATACATATTTTTTTTATTATGCAAAATTATATTATATATATAGAAAATTATTAATAATTAATTTATTCTTTCATATACACCTTAAAAAAAATAACGACACAAACCATACTCTCTATATTATCAATAAATACAAAAATAATACTATTATCTATGAATATAAAAATGCTAAGAAAAAAAAACAAGATTTTCCTCAACTACAAAATGAAGAAACAATATATCCAAAATCTCCTGCATACTTACAAAGTTATACACTAACAAACTCACTAGTGCTACATACAAATATGCAAAATAACGATAAAAAACAAGTATACAAAACACATGTTCTTAAAACAAATGATGGTTATGTTATTATTCCTGTATTATGTGATTGGATTAAAAAATTCATTGAAAATTTCCAATTTTTACTAAAAAATGATAGTTTTAAATCTTTTAATAAAAGAAAATTAAATACTCGTGATGATATATCTCGTACTTATCTTTTTAAAAATGAATATTTTTATAAAACTTCAAAAACAACACTAACAAAAATCTCTTTTCAAAAAAAAAATGAAAACAAAATTAGCGAAGCTGAAAATGTTCATAACCCTAATCAAACTCATCGAAACAAATCAAAAATAACTGTACTTAAATCTGAAAATGAAAATAATCAAAAAAATACAAAAATTGTAAAAAAACTATCACAAGAAACAAATATAATAAAATATAAATATAGTAATACTAATGTAAATTTAACAAACTTTCGAATAAAACGGTGTAACCATATATCCCTAGCTTGTAATCGAACTAATAATGAAATAAAAAATAATATTGCAAATATGTATAATGATATTAAATATCATTTTTATAATTGTCCATGGGATTTAGTTATGTTTGAATGTGATGAAAATAATATTAATCAAGAGAAAAATATAAATTACTTTTTAAAAGAAATATTTCGATTTAAAAATTTTGCAGTTTCATAATTTTTTAAAAAAATTCCAGTAACACACACAAAATAAATCTACATATTGTATACCATTTAATTTACATTAATATTCAGACATACATAAATGCACGTATTGCATGTATGTGTAGGTTGGCAAAGTTACCATATCCATTTTTAATTTTGAAAGTTTTATATTTTGTAGAAAATTTAATTATGAATTTAATATATATTTTTTATAAGTAAAAATGCCAATATTGTTGTTATATGCTTAACGACTACAAACATGGTATTGTATATATCATTGTATATTATATAATCCTTTACTTTTATATTTTCATTTATAATAATTCATTATTATAATTAATTTATTTTATTAACATTGTATATTAATTCATTTATCTACACTTATTCTTTTTGCTCTTGTTTTTCTGTTCGTACAATTTTTATACTATTTTTAAAACGCCTTAAATACCCATTTATGCCTTTAATTAAAATTTTTATATTTTATTTTTTTACCGGCTTATGTCCTAAACCCGTTCAAACTATAATACCTTATTAATTCACCAAACACTACGATAAATTTATTTCCGATATATTTAAATTATATATTCACTATTGTGTGCATATTTTATGGAAATATTTCTATACATTTCCAAATTGAGCATTGTCCTTGAAAAGTAAAAGAAAAACTTTTTTCAATTTCCTTGAAGAATAAAAGAAAAACTTTTTTCCATTTCCTTGAAGAATAAAAGAAAGGTTTTTTTCCATTTCCTTGAAAAATAAAAAAATAAATTATGATCAAACAAAGGGAAAAATGTAACGGCAATCGTTTACACTCCATAATAAACAACATCATATTTATTTTTATCCGTAGAATATGCCCCTTTTTTCCTTTCCTTATATGTCCTTTTTTTATTTATTTTTTTAAACAATAAATATTTATTTTTATATACAAAAAAAGGAAAAATATTTGAAATAAAAAATTACATAATCGAATGATTAACGAAAAGGACATAACTTTCCATTATTATATCAATGAGCTGTATATAAAAATGTATTATCAAAAAAAATGAAAAAAATAAATCAACCAAATGAAAACGAACAAAATAATGATTATGCCATCCATTTCGAAAAAAAAAATATAATTCCAAAAAATAAATATGAAGAACATAATACATACACTATTCTACACACAAATAAGGATGATCTTATAAAATACAAAACTCAAGACAAAACTCAAGACAATCATATTTCACCAAATGGTCATAACAACATAAAACCATTCCAAGTAAAATTTTTATCCCATGTCAAAAGTTATGATTTAAAAAAGTTAAGTATTATTCTTTTTTATAAAAACATTAAATATTGTTTTTTTGATAATAATAATATATTGTGTGTATTTTTAACTCCAGATAAAGCTACAAAAAGCTTCTATAGTATTGAAAAAATATATAATATCGACAATCTTTCATTTAAAAATAATGTTACTGATCAAAATGCTCAATACATTATTTTTATATTCAAAAATGGATCAATAGTTATATGGGAAAATTTTTATAATCCAGAAAAATATGATTATTTTATAAATAATCTTATTTTATTTTTTAACCTATATTCTAATGAACCTTTACTCACATTTGCTATTCAGAATGATAAAATATATTACTCACTAAAATTGCAAAAGCAGGCAAATCAAACTAGTAATATTACAAAGAGACCATATATCGAATTAGACACACAAAATATAGAAAATGAAAATAATAATGTAAATAAAATAAATGAACATATAAATCAAGATCTTACTACAAATCCTTTAGAGTCAGACACTTTCAATTATGATAGTAGTGAAAATTATAATTTTGTTTTTGAAGACATCAATGAAGAAGAAAACCATGAAAAAAAAAAAAAAATTTCAAGTAGCAGAGTAATATACTTAACAAATAATTCTATAGAACAAAAACTAACAATATCGTTTGCCTTGTCTCAATCTATTAGATTGGATGTACATGAATTCCTTATGGATAATGCTATCAATATATTATTTACCATATCAAAAGAAATTGCAACAAATGGGAAATGCACTGTTTCTAAAAAACAGTTATCAAATATGATAGACGTCTATTCTAGCATTATCAATGTTAATGCTGTACAAGATTTTTTAGATGTTCCCGAATATTTTTGGAATAAAGTTCAATACGAGCACATGTGGTTTGAGGTATAATTTTTTTTTTTTTTTTTTTTTTATGTGTAGAATTAAAGCTATCCAAAAAATCTGCTAGCTAATTTTAGCTCGAAAATTGATAAATACCTGAACAAGCAAGAAAAATTATGAACGTTCAGAATTTTTTGTATGTTTATTATTACATTATTCATATTTTTCATTTTTTATATCCTATTCATTTACATATTTATAAATTTTTTATCCTCCAGATGCACAAATACATGGAAATTCCCGAGAGAATAAAGATACTAAACAAAAGATACACATATTATAAAGACTTTTTAAATGCCATAAAATCGGAGGTTTACAATAAGAACACTTTTAACACATATCGAATTGTTGTTTTGTTATTATTCATACACGTGTTAGCCTTAATTTTCAATGATATGTTTTTTGAAAATTGAGCAAATAAAACAGGAAAATTTAAAGCACAAAAAAAAAGTTAGCATGAAGCAGTATAATTAATTGTACAAATAGTCACAAAAAAATTGGAAAAAATTAAAAAAAATTGAAAAAAATTGAAAAAAATTGAAAATGCTTAGTTTATACTTCTCTGTGTGCACACACATAAAGTATAACGATCTATTTTTTTTCGTTTATTAAGTTAAAATACAAATATTGTGATATATTTTTGCTGATGTTGCTTTTATTTTTTGGTGAATTAGCATCATAAGGGTTGTCAGTGGAGATTTCCTTTTCTGGGCTTACTAACGATTTAGTATCATCAATAATATTTAATGTATTTTCATTAAAGCATTTTTCAACCTTGTTATATTTATATGTTATCACTTTTTGTATTTCATTGTTTATTGGCAAGGATGTTATATTTGAATTTGTATTATCCTCTTGCTCAATTTTATTTGTATTTTTTTTTTCTTCAACTATCGAATTTAAAAATTTAACCATCTCTTCCCACTCTTGATAATTTTTATTATAAAATTGTAAAAATAATTGTAGATCATTTAAATTAGTATAATTTTCAAATTTTTTTTTATTTTTAAATATTAATAAATCAATTTTTGACAATATATTATCACTATGGATTTGCAACTGTTTACAACATGCCAATAGACGACATAAATAAAAATAATCAAATATAAGTACATTTTCAATATTGTCTATAACTAAATTTATAATCTCTTCCATATTATTATCAACATATGGAAGAACAGTAAAAAATTCCAAAATTAATATACGTTCTTCAAGATTTATTTTACTCGTTTTTACTTTTGATAATAAAAAATTTAATAATCTTTTATAAATATATACATAATTAAAATAATTTAATTCTTTATATGCACATAATAATTTTATCAACTGATTTAAAGATAAAAAGGCTAGACAACTATTTACTTTATAAAATAAAAGAGGAACAATATTATTTAATACCTTTTTATTATAATCCTCACAATTATTTTTTTTCTTCTCTTCTTCCGTTTTTTTCCCTTCATCATTTATATAACAAAAGTTGTCATTCTCTTCTCCCTTTTGTTTTTCATTATCCTTAGACAAGACACTTTCCAAATATTTACTATCATTTGTGTGTGTATCATTTTTTTTATCTGCCCTTTCCACCCCTGGGCCGTCTTTTGTTCTGCCTATATTTGCAGAAACATTTTTACTAAGATCATATGCATAATTGTCGTTAGAGAAATAGACTTGATAAACTTTATCTCGTTTCAAAACATCCAAAATATTTTTAATTTGTATTACTGTATTATATATAGAAATAGAGTCCATCAATTTTATATTCTCATAAACATATTTTATTAATTTATAATATAATTCTGAGTATGCTATATTTGTTTTTTTTGAATAAGCAGACAGTATATGATTAATATAATTATATTTCATCTCATCAAAATGTTCTAGAATATAAAAATAACATAAGTCTAATAGATCATCATCAATTATTTTTAATTTTACTAATGCGTGTAATATATTACTAATTTTTTTCATACCAAATATATTTAAATTATTTTTTATTATTTTTAAAAATATTGTCATTAATTCATAATCTGTATAATTTAAATTATTACTAGCCAAAATATATCTATAAATATTATCATAAGTTAATTTATTATATTCTATTTTATTTTCTTTAAATATATATAATGTCCTATTTGACAAAATAGAGTATACTTGAAAATTTCTTTCCTTACATAAAGCATAAGATTGTAAAACAACCACAACATCTTGAAATTCAAAATTGTTTGAATGTTTTTTTACTAAATCTGTATATATATTAAACATTTTTTTATTAATAAAACAATTTTTTACACATTTTTTAATTCCATAACTTATATTTTTACTATCCATATTAACTAGCTTTTTTATTACATCATTTTCTATATCTGTCGTTATTTTTGTTGAATATCTTTTCTTTGTTATAGGTTCTACTAATCCATTTCTTCCTGCCCCCCAATACATCAACTCTCTTCTTATGCTCCCTATAAACCGCATCATTTTTTTCAAAGTTTTCAGCTTTCTTATCAATGCCAAGATATATACATACGTTTGATGCTGTTCTTTAATGAGCAGAGTGAATTATACTATACTATTTATTTATCATGTTACTTTATATTTTTTAAAAAAGAAACAAGAGAAGTATAGCTTAAGTCGTAACCTTTATGAGTGCTAATAAACATTTTTAAAGCAAATTATGCCAGTAAATATTTTTTTGTTACTTTCCTTTTTTATCACAATCATACATGTATATTATGTTGGTACCACAAAATGTAAAAAAAAAAAAACACCATACCTATGCATAAATAGGCTATATATTATTATATACTGTTCGTTACTGTGTATATTTTTTAATTTATTTTTTATTAAATAGTGTCACCTAAATTTATAAATATAAAAAAATTTAATTAGCTACTGAAAATTATTACACCAAAATATACTGCATATGTTTATTACTCTTTTAGCCATATGCATAATAATCAACCTACATACGATATTTAATATTATTTGTTTTTATAAAAACAGTTAAATAATTTTTTCTTTCATAAGATTTATATTTAATGTAGATTTCAATTTAAAAATAAAAAAAATAAAACCTTATCACCCTATTATTTTGATAATTAACCTTGTTATAGTCTCTTTTATGCCATAATATATAATCAAAACAAGTGAAAATATATAAATCCATTTTATGTCTATTCCGATTGGCTATTTTCACCTTAACCAGCTTAAAAAGCCAACATAATAAAGCTATATTTTGTGTGTTTTAGATTTAAATATATTTCTTACATATTTAATAGTACAAGCATGCATAATAAGATCGATACAATAACTTATATGCCCAATAATATTGTGTATATAATACTAAATTTCATATAATTAAAAAAATAAAATATACCAAATGTAATATATATAAAAGATATCCCCATTTTTTATCTTTAAAAACGAGTAATAAAAATTGTGTAAACTTATTATTACATGTGTAGGGATAATAAAAAAGTTAAATAAAAAAAACCAAGGCCTCTTGTTATTTTATTTGCATTGGCTTTTAATAAAATAATTGGAAAATTGTATTTATTTTAATATATATATGGATTATTTATGTTTACATTTTTATTTATATGCAAAACTTGTTTTATATACAAGCTTGTATAGCAAAATGAATGCAAGCTCCTTTTATGTGTTTCATAGGTGATTAATTTCAGTAAATTTTACAAAACAAAACAAAACAAAATATCCCTTTTTATTTATTCGTTTCTCTGCCTATTTACTTGCTTAATATATTTTTGATGAACTAAATGAAATTTCTAATTATTTAACTAACCCATACCCCATTTTGAAATGTACAGTAAAATAAACATAAGAAAAATAATAGCTTTTTAAATATGACATAAATACATATATAAGCAAAGGATATTATATGTAGTGTTTTCTTTAGCTATAAATTAATATATATAAAATTATTTAAAGAAATATAATCCAAAATTAAAATGATATATTACCCATCATGCATAACAATATGTACGTGCAAATAAAATTATATATATATACCTCACATTCCTGCAAACTTTAAGTTAGCCAATATATACATACATATATATATATATATAATATATATAAATAATTGCTACGTATAAAATTACATATGACTAGTAAGAAATGCATAATAAGCAATGGATATATAAATTACATATTTATTTATTTGCTTAATTAGTTATATTCAAGTTTTTTTTTAAAAGTGTATAATTTTTATAACAATATTGTATTCCCCTTTTTATATTTATATAATGATTTATAAAAAAGCAGAAATGCTTAATTCATTCGTTCTTATATTTTCAGTTTCATATTCCTAATAATAATTTTTTTTACTTTTTATTAAGTATTTATTATTTTTTCATTTTATCAACTATTTATTATTTTTTTCCTTTTATCAATTATATTTATTACTTTCTCTTTTATTAAGTATAATTATACTACTTTCTTTTTTATTAAAAATTTATTATATTTTTCCTTTTATTAAATAGTTATATTTTTTTTTTGGTATTTTCCCTATCCATATTTAATACATAAAAAATATATATATATATATACATACATATACATATACATACATACATATGCATATACATATACATACATTACATATACATACATATATATACATATTTAGTGTAAAAGGAAAAAAAAAAATAATAATAGCTAGATATTATCAAGTAAAGAAAAACAAAAGACTTATTCAAGAAAATCTAAATAAAAAAACACACACATTTCAATAAAAGCTAGTTAAAGAAAAACCATATATTATGATATAAACATATTTATTAAAATTTTACAAAAACTTCTCTATATACATATACGTGTGCATGTATATCTATGATTTGAATTAACAATAAATTTTTATTAACAAAAAAAAATGAGCGAATTGCTTATTAGATTTAAAAGCGGGATAAAGTTATATAAGTTTGAAAAAAATGAAAATAAATATGACAGTAAAATAATTTTTGAATATGATGGGTATATACATGATGTGATATGGTCTCATGATGGAAAAAGTTTCTTAATCTTTCATTCCATAGATGGTGTATTATTAGTATTAAATTGTTCTACTAATATTCAAGTGAATAAAATAAAATGTCAAAATAAATATAAAGAATTATTTACACAAGATAATCTAGCATTAATCAAACATGTACAATGGTCACCAAATAATAAATATATTGTTATATTTTTTCCATACGATGAAAATAAACATAAAGAAATCGGGAATGTTCTATTATGGAGTACAGATAAAAATAAAGTCATATCCTCTTTTAAAATCAAAAAAAATATATGCTCCAATTGGCCGATAATTCATTTTACTAATGATGATAGATATTTCTTTTTACAAAAAAAATCAGATATGTATATATATGATACATTAATATTAGAACAAGATGAAAATACTAATTCTAATGATGTTTCAAATAAAGATATTCCAAATAATTATATTTATTCATGGAATCATCTTAATGTAATTGCTATATATTTTTCCAAATATATTGATGATCAAAATTCCAGATATTTTGTTTTACATACAAAACATAATTTCTTAGGAGATATATATGTATATAAAATAGAAGGACTAACCAATGATCAATCACCTTCATCTATTTCAAATCGAAACATCGATGAAAGTAATAACAAAATAAACATAACCTTATTAACAAAGAGAAACTTTCAACACTTAGATAATCTAGTATGCTTATATTCAATCACTGGAAAATATATCATATTTCTTGTTTCAACTAATGATACAACAAATACATCCTATGGATATGTAAGTAATTGCTACTATTGTTCATTAGTTTCGAAACCTGTAAATATAAAAAAAATTAATACCCAAGTTGCTCAAGATGCAAAATGGAGCAATATATCTGATGAATTTTTAATTATCGAAGGAAAATCAGACAATATAATATATTTATATGATTCATTTTTAAATATTAAATCAAAAATATCTGCTCAATATAAAAATACAATTAAATGGTGTTCCTTCGGGAATATGATAGCCTTAGGAGGTTTTGGAAACCTGGCTGGAGATATCGATTTTTATTACAAAGAAAAAAATTATAATGTTACATTAATTAAACAATATAGAGAACCATGCACTGTTTTGTGTGATTGGTCTACGGATGGCACACTTTTTATGACAGCATCTACTTTCCCTAGAATGAAAGTTGAAAATACTTTTAAAATTTATACATATGAAGGAGATCTAGTTAATAATTATAGTTTTAATGAACTATATGATGTTAAATGGAAAAATTGTTTACCAGGTGTTTTGAAAGAACCACCAAAACCTAAACCTAAACTTATAGATAATAAAAAAAATGTTTATAAAATTAAATATATAAATCATGATAATTTATCGACACCTAATAATACTATATCACATCAACGAAGTACTCCAAATTCTTTCCTCGCATCTCGCATCAATCGAAACATTCCAAATATAAACACATCCAACAATCATAACATTACGGATCTTCTTGATTCTTTTCAAGTCACTAACGACCCAAATACTTCCAAATCCGCCGACATAACTAATTCAAACATTTCTGCAAATTTTGATACTAACAATACCGAACTAATTGATAAAGAAAAAGGTGCATCATCTGCATCTAATCCAAATAAACTCTCACATCTACCAAGAAATCAAATACAGAACCCACAAACTCCATCTAATAATCCAAATAATATTACTAAACAACCAAAAAAAAAAGAAAAAGGAGCTGGAGGAAATCTTTATGATTGGGACATTGATTGGAGAAAGAAAAATGCAGATTTAAATTTACATTCAAAAAATAAATCACCAATCCCAACACCTTCTGTATCTACAAACTCAAATCAAAATATTCCAGATTTTAACAACATTCCAAACGGATTAAATAATTATAAAAAAGTGTCTGAATTTTTAGCTCAAAATGATATATACAATAATTCGGATCAAATAGATAAATCCAAATTATTATCTTCTTTACAAAAACAATATTCGAATTTACTTAGTTCTGCTAAAAATTATAACAACATTGATAAAAGTTTAATTGAAAATATTATGGAACAAGAGATTAGAAATAATTTTGAAAATAAAGAAATGGCAAATACATTAATAAGTAATATATCGGAAATTGATCGAGTTGAACGAAATAATTATTTAAAATCAGAAGATCCAAAACAAGCTAGAAATGAAAACAATATAGATAATATAAATAAAAAAAATGATACAAATTTTACAGATGAAAAAAAAAAGAAAAAGAAAAAAGATAAAGACAACACTTCTACCTTCAACAATCATAGTGACCGTGACCCTAATCAAAAAAATGAAAATGATACACTCAATTCTAATAAAGGCATTAACACCGTTATAGATCCCCAAGGGGGTAGCAACAAACTTCTTATGCATATAAAAAATGATGGAAATAAAAAAAATTACTTAGAAAAACAAACTGATGATACAACAAATAAAGACAAATTTAATAAACCTAATTTAAAACAAGAACAAAATAATAATAAAAAAAAAGGAAATGAAAAAATTATTGAAACAGAAAATAATATTCCTGAAAATACTGAAAAGGATCAAAAAAAAAAAAAAGAAAATAAAAATAAAAATAAAAAATCAAAAAAAAAGAAAAATGAAATATTAGGTGAAACAAATGATAACTCTCCAAACAATGACGCAGACCAATCAGGAAAGCGTCCCATTCATTCTGAAGGTCCCAACTTTCAAAATAATTCCAATAATCAACTTAACAATGATAATAACATGTATTCAACTATTTTCCATGAAATTATAAAAAACAATACACCTGAAAATAGTAATATGGCTGGTACCTCAATTATAAATGAGCATGTACATAATCAAAATATGCAACATGAATTAAATCAGTATAATGATAGTCGATTTATAAATATGAAACCAAACAATATGAATGCCATCTATAATAATGAAAACATAAATGGGTTCTCTTCTTCTGTAATTAAATCAAACAAAAATGATGAAACACAAAGAGATGCAAACAAAATAGGAAACCTAAATAGAAACTACTTACCTAATGATTATCAAATGAATATATCACAAGATAAAAATAGTAAGGAAGACAATTTCAACGAACTTTCAAATAAAGAAAAACTTATTAAGCATATTTTATTTTTAAAAAAACAAAGAGAAAATAATCTAATCGAAGAAAAGAATTTACTGAATTATCAACAAAATGATAATATGGATGTACATAATTATATTGACCATAATGAATATATTAAAATAAATCAAACTTCTCAAGATCAAGAAATGGCAGTAAATGATTTTAATAACATTCACAATAATTCCAAATTTATGCAAAATATAAATGAAATAAAATCTGGAAGAGCCAATTCATTTTTTTACAATCCTAATAATAAACAAAAAATGTCTGAAAATGATTATCAAATGTTTCAACAACAAACAGGATATAATGACTCTTCAAACTCTCAAATGGCTGAAAATATTTGGAGTAATGAAATTGGAAATCAACCATTTAATAGTAAAAATATACAACATAATGAGGATTTATTAAAATTGTTTAAAACTGTTCTCCCACATGCTAAGGTGAACATTCTTGGAAATAAAAAAGATGAACATGATTTTGATGTTAGACAAAATAGAGATAAAATAAATATGCAATATTATCATGATCAATCTGTAAATAATAATAAAAGAGAAACTCTTGATTATAATACACAATCTGAAATTAAAAATAATTATATAAAACAAAATTCTATAAGCATTCGTCAAATGATTGGAGAATCTAAAGAACATCTTATAAAAGAAAATATTATTAATAGAAATAAAAATGAAAATCCTAATACCCCACATTTTAATATATCAACAAATATGAAATTACAAATAAATAATTTAGATTTTGGTGAACTTTTAAAATTCTATCATTCATTAAATATTCAACAAATTCAATTAAAATTATATTGGATATTTTTTAAAATTAAAAATTATGATGATAATAATACTCCTGAAACTTTAGGAAAAGAAAATAAAATATTATTAAAACTTAAAGAAATAAAAGATATATCAACTTATGCTAATTATGTAATTAAAATGACGTATGAAAAAAATTCAAAAAAATTTCAATCCTTATTACAACAATTTATAGTCATATTAAAACATCATGATAATTTATATCAACAAAAAAAAGATAAAATTAAAATGGAACATTATGATAAAAACTTTATTATAAATTTTATTAATAACATTGATCATATTGTAGAAAAAACATCAGCTTTATCTTCATCTCAATCGTCACATGATATGAATATGTATAATCACCAAAATCAATATACCCATCAAAAAAACAAACCAGATTTTCAAACATACACAAGTTCAGTTTCAAATCCAATGCATTTCACCAACACATCTGCATCTACTCCCTATGAGAATCACACTCATAGAAATCAACCATTAAATTCTCATAACATAAATAACAATATGAATAATTATAGCTCCGGAATAAAATCAAACAATAATAATATAAGAGAAAATGAACAAACATTAGATAATAATAAACATATGGTTATCCAAAAAATGATCGATTATTTTAGACAAATAAATGCAACAACGGAACAAAAAATAAATCTTCTAAATAGAATCAATTTAACAGATGCACAAAAAAAATATATTATAAATAAAATACACTTTAATAATAATGAACAAGATAATAATTATCATAATAATTTAAATATGAACTCTGAAAATGATGAACATAAATTATATAATATGTCTATCAATACAAATAATAAAAATACAATAAGAATTTCACAAGATCAATATAATTTATCACCACAAGAAATAAATCACAATAATGATTCCATGATCTATTCACAATTTGATAATAATAATGATGGGAATATAGATGGTACATCTCCTATTCTAAACATAATTCATAAATCGATTGCTAATAAAAATAATCAAAAAGATTTTAAAAATAATACAGATGTAGAAAATAATCAAATGCTATTACAAAAATATCAAATCCTAAATATGTTGAAACAAAAAAAAAAAATGGATATGGAAAATATTGATCATTCTACACCATTAAAAATAGATGAATTAAATAATTATAAATATGACGATATATCACATTCATTTAAACATCCAATACCTCAACATCATTTACATCGTCAAGACATTAATAACTTTTCAGATCAAACAAATTTTAAACCATCTAATAATAATTCATCGGAACGTATTGATTATCCAATTCAAGAAGATGCTGATCCTAAAACTTCAAACTTTTTACCTTATAATTCTAAAACTCATATTAATCATCCTAATAACATAATGATAAAGAACAAATTAAATACTATGGATAAGCAAGACAATTCAATGAGTAGGAATTTTTTCAATTTTTCTCAACAAAATGAACCCACTCCAAATGAAGGTGATCAAAATGAAAATATACAAACCACTAGATCCACAAATGATAAAACTACTGAAACACTACCAAATAACAGAGATACTAATAAAGAACAAAAAAATACAGACAATAATAATTCTAGAAATCGAAGTGCTAGTAAAAATGAAAATAAAAATGATCGTAATAATGAAAGAAAAGAATATGAACAAGTTACAACTAATGAAGGAAAAAATGAAAAAAATAAAAAAAAACAAAAAAATCAAAAAAATAATACTAATCAAAACTCATTAAATACTAAAAATATGACTGGAACAAGAAATGGAACAGAAGCTCAAGTTCCTAAAACATCATCTGAAATAAATTCATCAGAATGTAATTTAAATGAAGAAAACAAAAATGATAATAAAGCAATTAATATTTTGCAAGAGCAAAAAAATACAATTAATCAAAATAATATTTATGATGTTGAAGATGCTAAGCGACCAGATGCACTAAGAGATAAATGCTGGCAATATATCGACCCAAAAGGTGTTGTTCAGGTAAATAAAACCCTCACTTATTAACAGTTTTTTTTGAAAACAATCTCCTATCCATATACATCTATGATACTTAATAATATCCTTTTTATACATATTTTTTTCTCTTTTTTATATATAGGGACCTTTTTTTCTAGAAGAAATGAGAATGTGGAGCGAATTGGGATATTTCGAACCCATGCTACCAGTTAGATGCTGTGATTCTGATCGTTTTATTGCTTTAAATAAATTGTTTCCCCCTCCACATAAACCATTTACTATTGTTCCTAAACCACAACCAATATTACAATGGGAAGAAGAACTACTATGAAGTTTTATTTATTTAATTTATATTTATCTTATAATTTTTTAAACTTTATTTGGCTATACGCATTTATATTATTCTTATTTATGTCTACGTAAACCCTCGTCATTTATTTTTTCTTCCTTGCCGTGCATATATACATGTACACTTATATACGTATAATATATGTATAAACTTGTTAATTGTATTATTATTATTTATCACTGTGCTTGTCAGTGTTTTTTTTTTGTCATTGTTTTTTGTTTGCATAATTAAATAAAATGAAGAAAAAATGTATACATATAAAATATTGTATGTTCATATTTTTAACATAAACATAATGTTGTCATTTTTATTATTGTTATGCTATTTTTAGTCAAACATATTATATATACCCATTTATATTGTGCATTTAATGTGTATATATGTGCATATGCTTGCCTATGCATGGTTATAAAAACATTTTATCATTACCTCGTCGAGGATTTTAAATTAGCCCAATTAGAGTTTTAGTTCAATTATTCTTTTTAATACTGTGTGTAAGTACACACATTGCAAACATTAACGTGTCAGAAAAAATTAACATTAATATACCATAAAAAATAAAAAACATTAACATGTCAGAAAAATGAACAACATTAATATACCATAAAAAAGTAAACAACATTAACATGTCAGAAAAAATGAACAAATTAACATGCCAAAAAAAGTAAACAACATTAACGTGCAGGCAAAAATATATTATGTCACAATTTTAAGCGAAAGGAATTCCCTTTTTCTTACTCATTTGCACTTCAATTTTTCATACCTATTTACAAGCGCGGACGTTCTTAAAAGTGTATTTTTTTTTAAGGCAACCCTCGATTTTTTTGTTAAATAAACTTTAGAAGGTTTATTCAAATTTTTCTCTTCATAAATTATTTCGGGTGCTGTAAATTTATAAAATTCATTTTCTCTTTTTATTATATTGTTATTAATAGTATTATTGGGAATTTTGGCATTTGTTTGATTATTAATTATATTTCCATTGTCACCATTAAAATAAGGTTGCACATTATTACCTTTAGGTGTTGTTTCCTTCTTATTAAAATTGTTAATATATTTTTTGCTGTTCAAATAGTCATTAGTGTAGCTACCATTTAAATGGTCATTTTTTATACTATTTGCTAAATAATTTTTTTCTCTCTTTTCTTGTGTGTAACAATATTTGGTGCCACTTCTTTTTATCAGTCCCTTTAAATTTACACCCTGCTCAATGTGTGCATTGATTGGGTATTTGTTGTATTGGAATTTCTTTACAATGGATAAAACAGTTTGATCCATATTGCTGTTATTTCCTCTTATATTAGCACTCATATTTTGTACATAATTTTTAAATAAATTATTATCTTCACAAAATAATTTAGCTAGTTTAAAATATTCAATATTATATTTTAAGGAACATTTTTCATTGTCTTTTTTTTTTTTATCCTTTAAATATGCTGTCATGAGTAAACTTTTATCTTCTTTACTTATTGGTTCCTCTGAATTGGGATATGCATCATTGTTATTAACATTTTTTAAATGACAATAAAAAGATTCATTAAAATATACTACATCAATTTTATTACTATTTATCTCGGTACCTAAAGTATCACTAGAAATTATTCTTTCTTCGCTATTACTACTATAGTTACTAATATTATTCTTTTTATAATTATCTATCCGTTTAATAGGAATTCCTTCAGAATATATACTACTACTTTTTCTTTCATTCCAAAAACTATCTCCCTGATTTTTATTAAAGTATATATCATGCTTATTTAAATTTGGACATTCCCTACTGATATTATTTCCGTCTTTCCCCTTTTCATTTATTACCTTATCTTTTAAACCCTTTATATTATCTTCACTTAAATGTGCACTAAAGGAAACACTTCTCGATTTAAATGGACAATCTTGTAAATCAACAAATTTCTCTTCTACATTATTTAATATTTTTGATTCTTTTTTTATTAAATCTCTTTTCATAGCTTCAATTTTCATCTTTAATATTTTTTTTAAAACAGCATTTTTTATGCTAGTATGGCTAGTTCTTGTTTTTTTCTCAACCACTATACTGTTATTGTCATTATTATTGTCATTACTATTGCCATTATTTATGTTTACATTTTTTGTTTTACATGATTGTTCTACTTTTTCTTCTGAGAAAATATTATCTTTATCTACATCAAACAGATTGAAACTTTTTTTACTTTCTAAATTTGTGTCCTTTTCATTTTTTTCTAGACCATCCATAAAATTTTCACTTGTATTATTTTCATTATAATATGAACTATCATAATCTTTATAATTTTTTTTATCAAAATAATTCGGTTCTTGTTTTAAAATATCTTTACATTCATTAATATGGTGAGATAAATTTTTTATATCTTTGATTTTATCACTAACTATACTAGTAGCTCGTTTAAATTGTTTCCTTTTATCTGATAATTCTTTAAGCATTTTTCTTGGCGTTAATTTATTATTATCATTGTAAAACCATGGACTTATATTCTCCTCATTTTTCTCTTTATTTGAATATTTATCTGTACATATATTCATACTATTACTTCCTTTGTCTGTATCGTCAAACATACATATATCTCTACTATAACGTGGTTCTTCGGTTTTTATATCACTCATCTTATGATGTTTAAATGGAAATTTTATTTTTTTATAGTCAGGATATGAATGGGAATGTTTATCATTCATGCTTACATTTTTTTTATCTGAAAATATTTCTGAATTATTAATATTTAAGTTACAACTTTTCGAGAGACCCTTTTCTTCTTCCTCTTTTTTTCCATGCATGACTAATGGCTCTGTTTTAGTAGAAATACTCATTACATTTTTGTGACTAAGATTGATATTATCAACTTTTTTTATATCATTGGGGAGTATGTTATCTACTGATCCTTTTTTCCATTTCTTTTGATTCACAGATTCTATATTTCCATGAATCTCTTTGTCTATACTATATTTATCTGGATTATTATCATTCTCTTCAATATAATAGTACTTTTTCATTTTATCAGATTCTTTGTGTGGACAACTAGCTAATAATTTAAAGTTTTTGTTATAATTTTGGGAACCTATATATTCTGACGAAGTTAAATTAGAGGATTCAACCTCATTTTTTTTTGATATAAACAATAAATTATTATTTATTTTGTCATAATATTTATGACCCCTAAACAATAATCCCTTATCATGTTCATGTTTATGTTTATTACACTTTAGGCAATCATAATTATTACTTAATTTTTCGTATACATCCTTATGAACACTATCATTGGATAAGTACCTCTTACTTTGTCTCTTATCAAAATGATTGTTACATATTTCACAAGGATATCTCAAAATATTATAATCATTTACAATACCATGCTCATAATAATTTGTTTTATGCAATCTCTGAAAACTTTCATTACTATTGTTACTACTGTTAGCAGTTCGCGCAGTTCTTACAGTTTGCCCACTTCGATTGCTTTCCCCACTTCTTAGTCTCAATCTCAATTTAGTTTCAGTTTGTAAATTTTTTAATCTTTTTGGAGCGGCGTAAGGGTCTTCATTGTTTTGTAATATTTTATCACCATACAATTTTTTTATTTTTTCTGCTTGTTTTTTTCGTTTATCTAGCATACTATATTTTTTATAGCCATTATGAATATAAACATTTTTTTGGGTAGTAAACAATTCTATACTCCTTGATCCTAAAGATTCTTCTTGATCTAAAAAACTTTCCATATTTGAACCTTCACAATTTGAATTTCCACAATTTGAATTTCCACAATTTGAACCTCCACAATTTGAACTTCCACAATTTGAAACATGGTCAGCATTACAATCAGAGCAACATAATGATTCACTAAAATTAGATGAGGTTTTTGAAAAACCCTTCTGAGAATTTATAGACATACTTTTTACAGATACACAATTTGAAAAAATCAAAGAACATTTTTCACTTGATATTTTTCTAGATTCTTTTCTTTTTTTTTCAAAACTTTTTATTTTTTTTTTCATTTTTTTTTCAATTTCCATTAATTTTATAAAATCACTTCCATATGTTCTTTTATTAATCATATATCTATTCACATTCTCTAAATTTTCAAATTCTATTTTATGATTTACTGTATTAAGTTCATTCATATTGTCTAAACAATTATCATTTGAATTAAAATTTGATGCTTTGCACTTTTCCTCCTCTTTAATTTTTTCTACACAATCTACTAACTCACTATTTTCAGAACCTTCATGCTTAGAATTGTTTTGAACGACATCTTGAGGATCAAAATTTTCTTGACCTTTTTTATTTTTACTTTTTTCACCATTTATTACATATAAATTATTAATTTTGCAATTAACAAAATTACGAAATAAATCATTTAAATGATCTTGAGTTTCTTTAGATACATATCGAAAATTTTCTGCATCTTCACATCCATACAAATTAATATCTTTATTTTCTTTTTCATTATTTAATATATAATCACTAAATATATTTTCACTTTTATTATTTATAATTACTTCATTTTTTCTTTCCTCTTTTTTTGAATTTAATTCATATCCTCCTATAGATCCTTTTCCCTTTATATTAATATTCCCATTGTTTGAAATGGATTTGTTTTCTAACTTCTTTACGTTTTCTAACTTCTTTACGTTTTCTAACTTCTTTACGTTTGCTAACTTCTTTACGTTTGCTAACTTGTTTATGCTTGATAACTTGTTTATTATAGTTTTCCCTTTCAAAGGATCACCATTTTCAATTATTTTTTTTTTTTGTGCTATTTGATTAGATATAATTTCATTGTGTATCTGTTTTTTCTTTTTATTTAAGTTTGTATCGTCATTAATGTTTATATTTTTATTATTTTTTCCACGTTTTATTTCATTCCATTTGCTTACATTTCCATTTCTAGTTTTCAACAATCTAACTCTATGTTTCTCTAAAGATTCCTCTAATCTAAATTTGATTCTTTCCAAACTTACCATTGCTACTTTAGCTCAATAAAAATATTTACAAATAAATTAATTATAAAATTACGTTAAGTTTGTTTACTTTTTCCTTGTCTCGTCACCTTCACCTTGGCATGAAATATGTATAACAATTAAAAGGTGTATGACAATTAAAAAAATATAAAATAGTTTTTAAAATGCATAATTAATTAATACCTGCTCATTTATTCACCATATATGTCTTGTGTAATTCAAAAAAAATTATTACCCTCACGAAACACAGACATATATACATGCACACTGATCATAAATAGGGAGCAGACAATGAACAGGCCGAAAATGACAAACAACAAAATGGAAGACAACAAAATGGAAGACAATAAAATGACAGACAACAAAATGAATAGGAGGATAGTACAATAGTTGAAATTGTACTAAGATACTTATATAACTTTATGAGTAAACTCTATAAAAATTATCATGAGCAATATACATACATAAGGTATGCTCATTATATATACACTACAAACATAAATATAACAATTTTAAAAAAAAAAATTATATAGTTCCATATATTTACAAAAAAACAAAAGTAACTACAAAATAATGTCACTTCTGATGGTCTAATAAAAACAAAAATAATTAGACAATATATTTTATTTTTAATTATGAAAAATAATATAAATATAAATACAAATAATAATTTATGCAAACATTGTGTAGAGTTAAATATTGTTCATTTATTTTATTTTTTACATGTTTACATTATTTTCAAATTATTTTTACATTAATTAATTCCTATTTATTCGATAAAACGCTATTTTGTTTGTTTTCATTTATTTTGTTTGCTTTGGTTTACTTTGCTATTTTTTTATTTCCCCTTTAAGGGCAACAAATAAAAATAATTTTACTACACATGATAAGGCATATACTTATGTATGTCTATACATGGAATGGTGAAATATAAAATAAATTACATTCTTTGTTTTCTTACTCTACATGTTTATGCACATAATAAGTAAGCAATAAAATAATCTCAAAATAATTCATAATTTTTATTTTACAATTTTTTTTATATTATGCATAATATATATGTATGTATATCCAAATTATATGGAATATTATATTTTCTTTTGGTGTCATAACTATTTATAAACATTTTTTATATGGCTATATTTTATGATTTCCTTAAATTAGTCTCTGTTTCTTTTTATAAAATGTATTTTTGTTTTTAAAATGTATTTTTGTTTTTAATTTTGTTTGCACCTATTTGCATTTACATACATTATCATGTATTTCATTTCTTTCTCTAAATCTAGCTAAAACTGTAGAAGCAAAGAAAAAACACGTCACCTCTAACTCGTATCAATCACTTAGTGATTCCAAACAAGTTTGACATGTTCAAAGAAGAACATATTCAAATTATAAATTTCCCTTTTTTTTTACTAACCATTTCACCAATTCTTCATAAACATGTAATGACATTTGTAGTCGAGCTAAGCCTCCTTAATTATATTTACTCGTAATATACCACATGCTTATAATTTTCAAACCATATATATAGACATTCCTACAACTATAGTGACCTCTATCTTTTTTAAAACAAACACAAAATGAAATATTACTTAAGCTTGTTCAAAAATATACTGTGGGCCCAAAGAAAAAAAGGACAGAACAACACAACCATATCTAGTAATAACAAAATAAATAAAAAAAAAAATAAAAGAAATAAAAGTGGAACTCCTAGTGATACTTTACTTACACAAGAAAATGGAAAGAAAAGTTTAAAAAAAATGCAATTGCCAAATAAACCAAATTTAAACTATTTTATTAATATCAAATTTGAAATGAATAATATAAAATATAATGAAATAAGAAGATATTATTTAAATAATTCAAATAGTTTTGTCAATTTAGATGGATTAAAATGTAATATAGTATCTGCCATCAATTGTCATGATAATATTTTATTTTATTTATTTGTTTTTTCTTTTACAAATATAGAGAATAATTTCTTAGAACTTATACAAATTCATATTAAAAATTCTAAAACAAATGAAACCTTATCAAAAAATATTCCATTTATTATTGTAAGTCTCAATAATTCGAAAAATCTCGACAATCCCATTTTTCAATATCCTTCAAATAATCATAAACTTTTTACTAACATTAAAATTGCAATAAAAATACAAGAAAATATTAAAATAAGTAAATATGCAAATGAAAATACATCTATTCAAGATGTCTCTATGGACAACATATTTTATGTTATAGAGTACCGAATATGGAATAATTATTACAACATTAATCAAAATTAGCACTTCAATTTCTTTATTTCTAGCTACAAACTTTATGTAAAATCCGTAAGCACTACAACTACATACTTATTCCATACCTAACTTATGATGCGCAAATTGCATTCTAAATGTTTACAAGCATTTCCCAACTAAATAATAGACAAGATCATAATTTTCCCCTTCAAATGTCTTTATATAATTTTTTTTTTTTTTTTTTTTAAATTTTATTTATCTACAAACTCAAGTAATGTTTACACATGCTAAAATGTATCTAATGTCTCGTGTACTTTATAAAATAAAAATAAAAAAAATATAATACAATATAATATAAAAAAATATGCATATATAAAGGTAAGCACAAGTTTGAGCCATATTTCATTCGAAACTTTTTGCTCATTGCTTACTCGGCATTCTTTACAAAATTAAAAACCATGTCTCCACAAAAATTCATGGAATATTCTTCATCATTCAAAGGAAAGTCTTTATTCTCTAAAAAAAAATCATTGTTAAAATGTGTGTCCTTATTATTGTTTGTTTCATTTATACTCCCATTATTTTCATCAAAATTATTCTCTATCCCATAATTAAAAAAATTTGGTTGACCCCAGAAATCACCACCCTTATTAACATTATACTGATTAGTATTGTATAAATTATTTAAATAATTTGTATCATTTATTAAATTTTCAACTTCATTTCCATTTTGTAAAAACATATTATATTCCTGATTCATGTGCCCATAAAAAACTTCATCATTTATACTTGCATTTGCTTTAAAGCTAATATTATTTTCTTGTTTATTTGTTTTATTTTTATAATTATGTTGAGTGTAAGGGGTAGGAGAGACATGCTTATTATTACTACTAACTATATTGCCATTATGAGTGTTAGCATTTTCCATTTCATTTTTTTCATAAACCCATGGAGAGTCAAAATATCTTTGTACTTCGAAAAAAGGATTCGGTGAAAATATTTCATTTGCATATATTCCCTCTTCATGATTATAAAAATCAGGACACCCATTATCTTTTTTATAAACATTTGAAGTAGTTAAGGAACTATTTTTTACTTCTACATTATTTATCTGATTTATGTTTTTCTTTTTATTATCTAAACATATACTTTTTCCTGGATTTAAAAGTTCATTATTTATTTCATTAAAATTTGATAATATCCCTTTTATAATACTTCCATTCATTTTTTCATTTTTATTATTTACATTTTCACATTTTTGATCCCATTGATTGGGTTCTTCATTTTGAATTAACAAACAACTTTTCTTTCTTCCTTCTGTTTTAGATGCAGAATTATTATCACGATGGGTTCTTGTAAGGATAGACATAGGAACGCCACTATAATTATTATCATAAAAGCTTTTACAATCTTTTGTCATTACATTGCTATCTATTTCATTCTGTTTACTTTCAAAATTTTCACCCCCTCTACAACAATCAAATTCGGAAACATAATTTTCATTCTCTATCACATTTTTTTTGACATTTTTATTAAATGGTAAGTAACCTAAATGTTCTATCTTACTATTTATCACTACCTTTTTAATGTCATTCATATTGTATATATCATTTTCAATTTCGTTGTCTATTTTTTCCACAGAATAATTGTCATACATATCTTCCCTCTTAAGATATGAATATCCATTTTCACCAATTTCAATACTATCATCATTTTTTTTTTTTTTTTTTTTTTCTTTCTTTTTTTCTTTTTGATCATCTGAAAATTTACGTATCATATAGTCCCAGTTATTTTCACGTCCTTCATTTTCTACATCATTTCCTTCCCCCATATTTCCTAACTTCTTATCAAAATTAATCAACTTGTTTGGTGATTCTATTGGATTGATCATACCTCTCAACAGGTTTGTAGCATCTCTCGAGTTCTCTTTACTTCTATTATTATTATTACTACTTAAATTATTAAATGGTTTCATCTTATTTTTATCATATGGAATCATATGTGGGTTCATTGATGTTTCTACTGATTTAGAGACAGATGTATTATTTTTTGTTTTAGGAATTTTATTCATCGATATTTCAAATCCATCATAATAATTCATATCTTCATTTTCTATTTTTTTTTCTTCCCATTTTGATCTATACTTTTTAAAACACATGTCACCTTCAACATATTCTTTTTCACTACTCTCAAGATTTATATTACTAACCATTTTATCGGTTCCAAAATAATTTCTACTACTTCTACTTTCTTTATCTTCGTCTCTATAAATAAAATTGTTTTTAATTTTATTTCCTCCCATATTATTTCTTCTTATTATTGTCTTATCTAACCCACCTAATTTAATAGTATCTAAGTATTCTGTTTTATTTTCACCAAACTTATAAATCATACTCTCTTTAAAACATTCATTGTTTGCAACTTGTCCTTCTATCCTATCCATTTTAAAATTCGAACCACTTCCAATATTCCCTATCTCCTTTTCCTCCTCTTTATCTGATACAACAAATTTTTCAAATGCTGGAAACTTCAAACTTGAAGTAATATTATTTCCTGAAACATCAAACGTGATACTTTCTAATTCCGCACATTTTCTTTCTTCATCTTTTTCACATTCAAAACGATTTCCAACAAAATTAGATGTTGAAACTTCTGATACATTTTGCATTATTTTACTCGAATATTTATTATTGTTTAAAAATTCATTTACATTTTCACCACAACAGGATTCATTTATTTTATAATCTGTTTCTCTTATTTTATTTTGTTCATCTCTCTCTTTATGAACATCTTGATCATTCACATTCTTTAGATGCAACTCGAACCCATTCCCTATACTCATAGAACCCACTGTATCTACACAATGTGTACTATTCCCCTCATTATTACTCCCCAAATTAAATTCACATATTTCTCTAAATCCGGAATAATATAAATCATTATTTTTTAAATCTTTTTTTTCATAATAATTTATATTTGTTTGGGTCGATAAATTATTTTTTTTATTTTTTAAATCTAAGTATAAATTATTCTCATATTTTTCATCAACATTACTACTAGATATATATCCATCAAAATCGTAAGTACCATTTTCTCTACTAGTTAGTAAATAATCATTTGTGTACGATTTATTTAATTTATAATTATATGTTTTTTCTTTTTTTTTATTTTCATTTTTTATATCATCAAATTGAATAGGACTTGTTTCTATGGACATATCTTGGAAACGATTATAGCATAAATTAACATAATTCAAATTATTTTTTTTAATGTAATTATTTCCATCCATCAAATTATTCATATGCTCATAATTTTCTATTATATTATTATTTATTCTATTTTGTGTATTACTATATTTAAATTCAACATTATTATTTATTACATCTTCTTCTTCTACATAATTATATGGTGTTTTTTTTTGAAAATTTATAGACTGTCTTAAAAGTGAAATATTATTTACTAAACCCGAATCTGTCTCATTCTTCTCAACACAAGTAGGGACTGGATTGTTTTGCCTTCCTCCATTTCTCCTTCCTCCAGTTTGGGCATTACTGCTACTACTCTCACAACTGTTCTGTAACACACAATTTAAATTTTCAACAAAAGATCCATTTTTTACATTATCACTCATATTTATTATTGATAATTTTGTATTTTTTATTATTCCATTTTGATTGTTAATATCATTTTTTTTTTCATTTATATAAATAGTTGATGCGAAATTGTTTGGTTTTGTTTTTACTAGATTTGTTCTGTTTATGTTTTGCACATTTTTAGTCACAAAATTATTAATAGCAAGATTGTTTGATAGAACTGATGAATTGGAACTATTTTCCATTAACATTACATCTAATAATTCATTTCTCTTATTAATCATATTATATTCTATTTCAAAGTTTGAATTATTATCGCGTATGTTTTGGTATCCCTTCATATTGCTCAATATTAATCGTTTCCCCTTACTTATGTTACTCAAAGAGTTATCACAATTTGATACACTATTTATATCACTAATCATATTCTCTTCACAATCATAAAATTGAACTAGCTTTGTATTTATGTCGTTTATCGAATGTGCAAACCGGCACTGGTTCCCCTTTATGCACCGCCCTGAAATGGGAAGAAAAAAAAAATGAGAAAAATGTCAGGCAAAAAACGATAAAAAATGCCAGGTAGAAAACATGAAAAATGTCAGGTAAAAAACGATAAAAAATTCCAAGTAAAAAATGAACAAAATTAGCAAATAAAAAAGACTGCTGAACTGATGTACCTTCTCGATGAAGCTGGCAGATTGCCGGCTTTCCTACTTCCCTCAATTCATTCACAGAATGGGCATATATACAACTATGGTCAGTACATTTTCCTATTAAAGTAAAATAAAAAAATATATATTTCATGTTAAATTTTAGTATCTTATATAAATTTCACATGCATATGACACAAATTTATACATACCTAAAATATAACTCTTGCATAATTTTGTTTTTCTCATGTCTGGCTTTATTCTTAATTCATTGATGTCATGAGCAAAAGTACAGTTCTCTCCTCTATCGCATTTGTTTATTAGTGCATACTTGCACATTTGGATCTTGTATATCCTGAAAAGAAAATTAAAAAGTTAAAAAAAATGTATAAAATATTCAAACATATTCCATTTTAAATGTATAAACAAAATTCAAAGAAACTACGAATGCCTATATAATTATTGCTTCTTATATTTTCATACTTGAATCGATGCATATTTTTTTTTTCCTGAAGGTTTTATGTAAGTAAAAAGGAAGTTGCCCAAAAAGAACAACAAACAAATAACAAATAAAACAAAATAATAAAACGTAAAGAAAATTATTCCACTCTATTATTTAGAAATTGCTAATATATTAAAAGGTGGAAAAAAATTTAACATAATTATGTAAAAAAATAGTAATTATTATATATTATTCTTGTTTATATTTTTTTAAAAATACAACAAAACAAACGATTATAATAATACAAAAATAGTAGAAAAAAAATTGTCTATCTTATGAAAGACAAAATAAAAGCAAATAAAAATCAAAATATTATAAAAAAAAAACAAACAAATTATATTTTGTAAAAACATACAATATAATAATAAATGTAGCTTATGTTGTATTAATAAGATTACACAAATAAAAGACAAGGAATATAAAACACAAATATAGATCTACAATAAAATTACAATATAAACATAATAAAAAAAAGTTGGTTATACAAACTCAAAGAATATATAATTTAAACATATAAAAATAAAGTGTTCTATATTATAAATGATTATATATTAAGCATATATACACACATATATATATATATATATAAAATCGTAAAGCCAAAAAAATTTTTATTTTTTGTATTTATATATATATACATTTTTTATGCCTAATGACTTGAGCACTTAACATTTGTGTTTTCTCTTTACACTTTTTTTTTGTTGTCATTTTTTTTGTATTATTTATCACTTATTATTTAATGTATATTGTAAAAAATATAATTAGTGCATATGCATACCTATGTGCATATAGCATAGAAATATTATTTACGATCAATATTATTTTTACTATACATATACTAAAAGGAAATTGTCAATAAATCAAGCAAATTATGTAACGCAAAATGCACGATATAATATTTAATAAACTATTTTATATTCTTTTCTTTGTTCTTATATATATTTGAGCTATTAAATTTAGAAATATTTTATGCATACTAATAATATATATATAACAACTATGTGTAGATAAGAATATACAAGAAAACATAAAAATAAATAAAATATATTGAAAAGGAATTGCATATAAAAATAAACAATTTCGAATTAAAAGGAATTAATATTATTCATATAACAAATCAAAAAGGCTTATGAAAAAAAAAAAAAAAAAAAAACAATGATAAAATATAAGCTCATACATAAACATATATCTAGACATGGATATACAAAAAAATATAAATTTATTAAACATAAATTGTATCAATTATTATATGATACCATAACTAAATATACACAAAGGTACAAAAAACGAAATCAAATAAAATATATAATAATATATAAATATGAAAAATTAATTATATTACATTAATTTATGACAAACATATAAGGTAACTCAAATATACATAACATATATGTACTATGTGAAAAAAAATAAAAAAATAAAAATAGCTAGCTAGCTAAACAATATCGTATATAGAAATTAATTTTTAACAAACTATATAAACACAAGTATGAAAAACAAATGAGTATAAGGGATAATGGAAAATAAAATCGAGTCACAAACTGGACATATAAAGGCTTAGTCTACTGAAAAAAATATATAACAGAAAAAAAAAATCTATTTTTAATATTTTCTATTTTATTAATTTTCAACCAATTGACCTCCTCAGATTCTATGTGTAAATATATGCACACAGATATATTAATAAATAAGAAATAAAAATATAAACTACTATTTTATTCTTAATTAAACAATGCAATGTAAAACAAATGTATATTTTTTTTTGGAGTTCTAGTGTGTGAATCGATGCATCAATATGGCATTCTATATATAAATATTATGCATAAAGTAAAAGGAAGTCCTATATTTATTTATTTATTTCATTTACTAGCTAACATATTATTTACACACTTACTCTGTCTATATTATATATTCTCATACACCATGCTTCAAATGTTTTCATATACAAATATGTATAGATATAGAAAAAATTACATATAAATATATGCATATAATAAAAATGTAAAAATCATTATACAAATACACACATATGTTTAACAAATTAAAAATAAATATCATGGATCTGATTTAAAGAAAAAATCATTCTTGTTCATATATTTAACACATAAAACCATAAAAAATATATAGAGATATCTATCTGTAAATGCATATTTATATATTTACAATTTAATGTCTCTATTTGTTCTACATTCATATACATATACATTTTTTTTAGTTATTTTTTTTTCATGCCACATTAAATAAAATATATAGCTTGATAAAAATATATGTAATTTTTTTTTCCTTTTTTTTATACACTTTATTAGTGATACACAATATATGTTGTAAACGAAAAATAGGAATTAAAAAGTATAAGCAGAATCATAATATCTTGATAAATAATATGTATTTTTTTTCCTTTTGTTATCTATAATACATAACACATGTTTTTGTTTAATTATAAAAATTTAACAACTAGCCATATTATTTTTTTTTTAAAATAAAAAATGTACATAAATTTATGAACAGTTAATAATTATATATTTATTCTTATAGAGAACATATGCATACACCAATTAAATGTGTTTATATATTATTATTTGGCGCTATAAAAATATATATAATAAAATAAATCCAATACACACATATATATATGCTCTTACTAGTTCCACAAGTTTAAGATGAAATAAAATTCTTTAATTTATTTTTGTAACCCTATGATATATTGTTCATGCATACAATTTTAAATTCATTCGAAAAATCTCATAAACTGTTTATAGGCACATTAATAATTCGTGTATATCCAACATATCTTCAATGTTTGTATATGCTCAATGTATATCTCTATATATGAATATACGACATCCCCTATGTAGATTTATTCAGTGTGTATACAACAGGTCATATATATATATACCGATTATTAACATGCATGTAAATATAGATATATATGTAGCTATATATTTTTCTTTTTTTATTTAAAGAAATGTATCAATACACTAAAATCAAAGTTTCATAAAAAAATAAATTAAATAATAAAATAAATTGTAATAAAATATTTAACTTCTTATAACCAGTAAAAGAAAATTATAATAAAATAACTTAAAATGTTACCATAATTAAAAAATACACACACACACATTGGTATATATAACATAGGTATAAGAAAAAATTCCAATTGTTTTATAGGTTTATGTAATTAAAAATATTTTATCATATTATTAAAAAGTTGTAAAAAATTTCCAGGATGCATATATTATTAAATAAGGTAATAAAAACTGTTAAATAATAAAAAATAGGGTAAAAAAATTAAATATATAAATAGCTTTAAATTTATGAATGTATCGCTATTCATTTTTTTGTATAATAAAATATATGGCTATCCATGCAAAATATAAATTTATAAAATGTGCTACATTAAAAGGTTGTTAAAATAATAACAATGTCTATATTTTTTATTAATAACAATAATACTCTATTCTATTCAGAAATAAATTCATTAGATTATTTTATTTTTAAGGAATACACTATTTCATGTCTCCAAAAAAAAAGGAAATCTTTCTGTAGCAAGAACAACTATGGTTAGTACAACATATAATATGTAGAATGATATAATGTGTATAAAAATATTAAACATGTACAAATTTATATAAAATACAAATTAGCACATACATAACCATACAGAAAACTGTATATCTCTTTAATTATTAAACACACAAACAGACATATCGCGTAATAAATGTGAAAACATATTTATACTAAGCAACAAGTAATGTATATATTATGCATATATGTATATATATATATATCTATTTGGATTTTCTGTACATTTGAATGCCATTAAAAATAATATTCCACATGTTGTATGTTTGTATGAAAGGTGCCACTATATTTTTTTACAAAAATAAAAAATTTATAATGAAGGACACCAAAATTAATTTATCATTAAATGTAAAAAATTTAATGTGTGCAATCAGTTTATCTATACATTCCTATTTAAGATATCATTCCTTAATTAAAATAAAAAAATTAGGAAGAGAATCATGTAACAAACAAAATGCTTAAATAAAAGAGAATAAAAAACACATAAGCAATAAATAAAAAAGAGAAATTTTTAAATGTAAAGATTTCTTCTTAAAATAAGTTTATCACTCTGATGATGAAAAATTTTTATATTACTTATTTTTATTTTTTTCATTATATGTATATATATATAATATATTTAGTAAATGTTAAATAGAAACTCTTTATAATGGACAAAGGACATATAAAAATAAATATCTTGATAATATGCAAATCAACTGTGAAATACAAAATAATATATTTTTTTTTTATATAGCTTTATTTATTTTTTTTTTAATGAAAATATTATTAACTGTTCATACAATAAACAACTTTAGGTACTTATACACAATGGTACACAATCTTTATATTTAAGTTTGGGGGCTTATTTTATATGCTCTCAATTTTATTAACATTCCAAATAATTATGTGTTATGCATAACATAAAAAACGTATTTTAAAACTTTATAACAAATAAACAATTAATATATTAAACAAAATTGTATTATTAATTATATACATGAACATACATGTGGAAAATAAAAAAAAAAGGTGACAGTGCATTATATGTACATATCTAACAATCGTAATATTCTTAATGCAACTTACTGTTGTAACTTAAAAATATACACATAGACCTTAATAATTTTTTTTTTTTAAATAACACATATAATAATTCTAGTATTTTTAATATAATATTTTTATATAAAAATGATAATTTTACAAAATACATTTTTTTTCCTTTTTTTTTTTTGTGAGATTTGTTCATTACTTAATTGTATCCCTATATACATATTTTTTTCTTGGGCTTACAAAAAAAAACGCATGCACACTAGCAATTATATTTTTCAATATAAACTTAAAATATGCTTTAATTTTTAATAAAAAAATTCCGTATTTTAATTAAAATGAATATGGAGCTTATCCATATACGTTCTTTAAGTCATTATATTATTACCAAATAATTTATAACCCAACGTTTTTACATACTACATGTACAAAAAAAAAAAATATGTACAAGTCATAAAAAATATTCAATTTTTAAGAATAAATATTTATTTTAATAGCTGTTTTCACATTTTTGACATGTACATATGTTAATAAATATAAATTACTAAAGTTTAAATATACATATGCCCTTTCTTTGCTTTAGGTGTAAAATTAAAATTTTTCCTTTTATTAAGCATACACCAATAATAAAATATATGCATATAATAATTATTATTAAATTCTGCATCCTACAATGGGCTATTTGTAAATTTTAAATTGTAACTTATTTTTCAATTTTTTATTTTATTCTTTTTACAGTATTTTCCAAATTAATTGTCCATTATAATAAAAAGGGTAACCAATATATCCTGCATTATAATAAGCAACCATATTGTTTTTATAAAATTTCGAAAAAATCCGCAAAAAAATTAACTGCAAAATAACCCAAACAAATATATTTATATATAGACATAATTTTATTTCTACAACTTTGTTCTACAAATTATTATACATAAACTGTTCATATATGCATTTCCTATTTTTGTCATATTCTAAAACTATTTAACAAATTTCAAAATATAATAAATAAATATTTGAAAAAAAATATATGAAAAACCTTTATCAAACCTAAAGGCTTTATAAAATAATGCCATCTTAAAAACAATGTTATTTCGAATATTTTAACTGAAAAAAATACAGGGATATTATATAGTATTTGTAAAATACTTTGTTGAAAAATATGGTTGAAAATATTTTATTATTTTATGGTTTTTGTATAAAATGAATATCCCTATATACACATATATACCAATAGCCGTAGGACGAATGCTCCTTTATATACATACTAATTAATCATAAGATATACAAGCAATTTTATATATTATCATTACTATTATCAAATATTATAAAAAATTATTATAATCCTTTTATAAATTAAAAACGAACTTATTTTTCACTTTAAATTATTTACAGAACAAAATATTAAATATACTTAGCAACAACTTATTTTTTATGGGATGTTTTTTATGCGAGTATTTAATTTGGCCTTACAAAAAAAGGGAAAACCCTAAAGAGCCTTATAAGGGGTGAATAAAAATTATGACACTATTTTATATAGTACACTTTAAAATTAAAGTTTACTATTTTACGCTCCCTCATATTATTATAAAAATTTAAGTTTTTTTATCATTTTTTAATTAAATATAAATTAAGAAAAATATTCATATATTTTATTTATCACATATATAACAATTTTTTATAGAAAAAATTTAAAATTTAATTAAATTAATTTAAACCCAATAATAAAGCCCGTCATACTAAGCACAAGCATATTCCTATTATTATTAAAAGGGTTGGGTGACGAAAAAAATAAAATAATAAAAAAATAGTCGTATTATAATAAGTAATATTATGATAGGCCAATGCAAGGTATTTTTATATAAAATATGCGCATTCCCCCCAAATAAAAAAACAGTTAAGTGTATTTTTAATACATATATATATCATTGTATACACGACACAAATACTACATAATTTTTATTATATATACTTACTTATATATATACAAAAAATTCCCTTTTTTTAATTAATTATTTTTAAAAATTCTTTCTACGTAATGTTATTATTACATAAATGCAGTAATAATATTATATATATAAATATATATATGCATATGCATAGAATAATAATGCTTATTTCCTTATTTCTTATACCCATTTCAACAAACCCCTTATTTTTTTTTTTAAATATCTTAATTTTTTTTTAATTGGAATATATAAAAAAAAATTATATTATTTTAGGAAAAACTTTTTTTCATATTAAGAAAAAAAAAAATATACTGTATGCTTGAAGGCACAATCTTGTATATATAAAATTTTATTAATAATTTAACTCTTTAAAATTTACTGTTATATAATTATCCAAAAATGGCAAAAAAATCAAAGAAAAGTGTAGGAGATAATATCAACTCCAAACTTCAACTTGTCATGAAGTCAGGAAAATATCAATTTGGAAGGAAATCATGTTTAAAAGCTTTAAGAACAGGAAAAGGTACATTCATTTTTTTTTAACATCTCTAATTTGTTATATATATATATATATGTACATAATACCATATGCATTTCTTGAAAATTAATTTATTTTTTATTAAAAAAATATACCCTTAATTATTATAAGAAACCCAATATGCTACATCCATTTTATTTTCCCTTTAAAATTTATACTATAATATGACAATATATATAATATATATTTTTTTTTGTTACAATTTTCAGGCAAACTTGTAATTGTTAGCAGCAACTGCCCACCTATCCAAAGAAGTGTTATCGAATACTATGCTATGCTTTCAAAATGTGGTGTACATGATTACCATGGTGATAATAATGATTTAGGAACAGCCTGTGGTAAATTATTTCGTATCAGTTGCTTAGTCATAACTGATGTTGGAGATTCAGATATAATTAAAACAAATGAATAAACACAAAAACATTTTAGAACTACATATATATTGACAATAGAAATAATAACAAGACCAAATGATATAATTAATGAAAATATATATATATATCTATGCAAATCTGAAATATATTTTTGAAACTTTTTTTCTTCGTTTTTTTTTTTTTTTAATATGCATGCGTACATATATATACCTTCATTTTAATTGTAAACACATATATTTCAATAATAACAATTGTAATGAAAATATAAGATAATATAAAATTTTGAAAAATATTCTCCTATCTATTAAGCAATACCAAACGCTAAACATCCAACTACCCATTTCCTTTATTAACCTCCAAATATATAAAGTGCTTAGGAAAGCCATTCATTAAAATTGACAAAAATTTCGTAAATTTAAATAGTGTTCATATGTGCATAGTTTAGTACCCATACTAACTTGCCATATAAATAGTCAGTTTTATTTATGTTTGTACAATGTATACAATAAAAAAACAAATTAAAAAGTTAACTCATAATACATGTATAATAAAAAATTATTAGCTATATATATTAACTAATAAATAGCTACCTTGCATTTTTTGCAATTTTTTTTTCCCCATCAATACTATTACTTTGGACTCCACATTCCTAAACGTGTTCCAAATAAAACCTTCAAATATTTTTGTCTATTTATTTTTATTTTTTCTTCTATTCGTTTTAATGTTTCATTAATTACTAGTAAAATCACACTAAACACTCCTATCATTAGAATTAGGGTTGTGTCCGGGTACTATAAAAAGGGAAACAACAAAAAGGAAGTAATTAAACAAGTTGAAAAATAAAATAGTCAGTCGACAAACCAAGTGAAAACATATGACATTTCTATGCGTACCTGCTTTATATAATAAATTGGCAACATATATATTCGAAAAGCCACATATAAAAGACTTAAAATAAGGTAAACAACCAAACATGAATAATAGGATTTTGAGTTTTGAATACAACTTAATTTAAATAATCCCTCATACCTAAGAAAAAAAATATAAATTAATAAAATATGTCAACATCATTCCTCTATTATTTTTTTATACTATTTCATGGTAATCGATTTATAGTCTTTCCTACATTTTTTATGACTTACTTGTCACTATAGGACAATGAAGATACAAAAAAAAATAATGAAAATGAAAAAAAAAAGAATATCTGATATTGTTTTATCATTGAAACCCCAATATTATATGCCCCCATATTTTGGTTTTCAGAAAATTTGTGCATAAATATGTGACATTTATACAACGATGCTGCAAAAAAAAAAAAACAACAAGGAAAATATCTACATGTATATATCACAAATATATAAACTTTTGTAAAAATTTTTCGAATTTTCAAGCCTTTCCCTACTTATGTTAATATTTTTTGAACAATAATGTATAATATCCCCAACGAAGTTCTGACCCAAACTTGCCAACTTATCAGAATCTAATGTCCCCTTTACAACATACTTATCCACAAACGTGTCATTTAATATGTGTATATAATATACGGATACAGTTATTGAAAATGTTAAAAAGGAAATCCATCGAATTAGGAAAAACATCTATCCAAAAAAAAAAAAAAAATAATATAACTCCTCACAACTATTTTATACACACACATTTACAAAAATGAAAAAATAAAGAAACATTTTATATAAATAATAATGAACCCACAATTAAACTTACCAGTTTCTTTACTAAAAAATCGATACTTATTACTTTATCAGGAATATCACTCATAATTGTTGAATTATTATTATTATTTAAAAGTGATATCGAAAGTATAGGAATTATGAGCAAGATGAGTAATAGGTAATCCCATACCTGTAATTGGAAAATATATGATAAACTATTTATATTTACATATATATAAACATTTTATGGATAAAAAAAACACTTCAACCATATCAACATGATCCTATAAAGCAATAAAAATCCCTTTATGCAATTTTTCATTTATTTTTTTTTCAATTTTTTTTACCGATATAAGTGGCGGAAGAAAAAATATATTAATAACAAATAATAAAAAAGACAGGTAACAATAATAAAAATAAAAATAAAACATCGATATAGACAAATTTTTTTTGTAAATCCTCGAGCTTTTCAACAACTTGTAAACTAATTCCATTATATTCTCGGACAAATCTATAAAATAGTGAACGAAAAAAAATAAAAAAAAATAACCATACTAAATTTGAATATCACAAATGGTTGATAGAAACATATTTTAATTTTTCCTTTTGCATATTACCCAATATATTTTTTTCAATTGTTAAGTTGCAAGGGAAACTATTTACAAAGGATGAGTAAGATATTAATGGATTTTTATTTATAGCAGATCTTCCAAAAGGATTGCTTCTTTCTTTTTTTCCATAACAATCGCTACATATGTTATTATAAGGTAATAGTACAGATATAGAATAATTACATAATTTGTATAGTTCAAAATTGCAACAATTCAAGCTATTCCCAACACATGTTATTATTTCATTATTTTCCTATAAAAATTGCAATTAAAAATGTACAAAAAAATTAATAAACATGTACAATGCATGCAAAAAGGGCAATGGCTAGCTATTTATACCCATAATACCTTGCCTGCAATGTAAAAATGCACATTTAAGAAATAAAATTGCACACACATAAATATAAAAAAGTACTACAATAAACTTATATATATTTATATACCAGTAATATTTTGATCATTTCGGCTGTGTTAAATTGGTTACATCCTGAATATGAAGAAACTCGAAGCGGGATATCATCAACCTGAAAAGCAAAAAATTAAAATAAGCAAATAAATAAATAAGTAAATTAATATGTACTACCCCCAATTAATGACAAATGCATGTACAGCTATGCTATTTTTTTCTCTTTTGCTTACTTCTTGTATATGTGTTTTAATATTATTTATTCCACTTGGAATAACCACTTTCCCATCCCTATTTCTAAAACTCGATCTAAAATGTAGAATAATTTAAAAACAACAATGAGCCATTTAATTAGTTAAATTATTATCCATCACTAATATTTGTAAATGAAAAAATAAACCTTGATGATGCTTTATTAATTAACTGATTTTTATCACTAACTTATCAGTAAGACTTAATGAAATGGAGGTATTCCAGTTTGTTTCCATTCCCAATGTGTTGGAAATATTTCTTGTATTTATTTGATCTTTGGTACTGAAGTATACAAATCGTATTCCAGCCTAAATAAAACACCATAAAAAATTTTATTCCGTTTTATATTGCTATAACTTTTGTACACATAATTAACCAGACTTATTTACATAGCTAGCTTTTCATATGCATATATTTTATGTTTCCATCATTTTATAAAATTACATCATAAAAGTCATTTATTCGAGCTTGAATATCATTATTAGTTAAAATTTTCACTGCCGAATTTCCTGAAAATGAAAAAAAAAAGGAATATATAAGTTTGATACATTTTTTATATGTCCATTTATTTGACAATTATATATCGATTTGGAAAAAGTTACATGCACGTACATAAATTTTCAACATAATAAACAAAAAATATTTATTACCAATAAAAATACTAGTAGAAATCAAATGTGAAAGAAACCTTTCATTTTCTTTGCAAGGGAAATTTGGTTCATTATAAAAATTTTTGATGTTGTAAACTTTTCGCTTGTTTATCGTTAATATATATATATTTTTTGTAAAATTTGTTTTTAAATAATTTATTTCATCACTACTTAAAGGTCTATATGCAAAGCAAATGCTCTCGAGTCCTACGAAAAGGGTTTTCAAATATGACATAAACAAACTTGAATTTTATTACACACTTATTTTTTTATCACGCAATATGAAATGACAAATTTTCAACACCAACCTGACGATATCCATTGCATATCTAAAATTTTTAACACTTTTTTTTTCCTTCTTTTCAATTTCTTTATCACTTTCCCGTCGTAATAAAACATGCATTTGCTAACAAGGGCATCCAGTTGACCCTACGAAAAAAAAATCACATCAAATCCATAGACAAAAATGAAAATACCCCCATAAATGTAAAAAAAAAAGAATTCCTAATATATTATCCATCCACATTCTACTTATAGTTTAGCTTACTACATATATGTAAAGGTAGAGTAAAATATGATTACCTTAAAAAACATATGATATTTATTTTTCTTCTTTTCATATAAAATAAAAATAAAAACAAAATTATCTCTTGTTATTAAATTGTCATATATATTTATTCCTAGTTCATTTCCTTTTTCATTCTTGTCAACATGATAAGGTATTTCCCCATCTACTTTTGCCTTCTTATTTCTTTTTAATTCTAAATTTTTTTTTTTGTATAATTCATAGTCACTTTTGTTTTCAATACAAAAGAATAACCTACACAAATAAATAACATTTCATGATATTTGTAAAATAAAGGGACATGCAAATTAAAAGTCGTCTTCAAACATGGAATATATATATATAATTTTTAATTTTCCTTACATTCGAAATGAAAATTTGTTGTATGGATATGATATATTTCCAATGTCACACATACAAGTATATAAATGATTATAGTCCTGGTTGTTCATATAATTTAATATATTATTTTGAAACTCGTCCAAATTTCTGTTAAAAGGAAAAAAAAGTGATAATTAAACTGCAAACACAAGTAGGAAGCAAAAAAAAAGCAAAAATACTTCGACCCATTTTATGCACATACGGCTAGACATAAATTATAATGAACTTACTTTATATACTTAAGTAATTGAGTAAAATAAGATATTAAAAATAATGAATGTAAAATTTTGATATTCTGTATTCGTTGGTAGGCATACATACTTTTATTATCCATAAATATATCAATGATTGTAAGCATATTATTATAATAGTTATGAAATTTTTTCATCTCATTATTATCATTTACATTTTTCTTATTATTTAACTGATTATATATACATATTTCTTTAACACTATGATTTGTATTTACTAATATCCCATTACTATCAAGAAAACATAATACTGAGCAGTCACTTAAAATATTTAAGTAACACTTATTTATTTTTATTCCCTACAAAAAAAAAATATGTGTTTATATATTTTCTACCTCTATCACACACATTACAATTGTATCTCCATTGTTGTAAACATTTAAAATATTTCCAGAAAAAAAAAAGACATACCTTGAAGATTAAAAGAAAAATACTTTTGAGGGTATAAAATAATGCAAATTTTTTTTCCATAACAAAGGAACTATTTTCTGTTGCGGATGATAAATCAAATGAGGATGAAAAATTTTTTCTTTCATAGCTTGTCATGTCTTTAAAATAGTTTTCATATGACATGCTCAATGAAGAACAGTATCCATAAATTAATTCTGAAAATATTCTATAAAAGTTGCAAACGAAATAAAAATACAAATATTTTTTTATATAAATACGATTAAAGGGATGCATATTATTTATTTATTATTTCCCGTGAATGATCTTGTTTGGTAGCAAGTCGCAACACAAAAAATGTTTTCTATTTACCTGTGGATAAATGGAAGTATAGACATGGACATTAAAACGGTGTAGGCTAGCCAATAAATTAAAAGATATTGAGGAATATCATGAACTTTTCGAAGGTTAGAAACGCTATTCAAGGAAAAAAAAAAGTATAATGATCAGAATGATGCAAATTATTAGGATTTAAATGTGCTTATGTATCTCAAAAAAGTATAAAGCATAATTTTTTTATTTTATTATTTTTGCTAGTTACTATATAAACATCAAAGCCGTGGATAGCGAAAAAATAAAAAGCCATATGTAAATAAATATTACACGGACTTTTTCCTCTAATACAACATTCCTCAGATTTTCTTTACTTTTTGAACTCTTGCCTTTATCGAATTTCTCATTAATATATTTTCTAATTATATAGATTGATGCGTTGTCATAAGATACGAAGGCATAAAGATGGAAAGATGGAAGATACTCTCTTTTTTCATCTTTTGAATATTTTGTCATTATATTAGTACTTATTCGATATTTGCCCATAGCCATAAATACTTCATTACGTTGGTATTCTTTTCCATAAACTGAAAATAAAACATAAAAAAGGGAATAAATAGCTAGCTATAAGTTTAACCATGTCATAGTTAGCTGTGTGCAGCTGTAATTCTTCATAAACATTTGAAAAAAATGCTAAAAAATAATTAAATTAATATAAATCATACCATTTTCATATATGTTATATTCTACGCATCGGCATGGTACTAAATCTCCATCATGCAATAAAAAGACGTCATTTTTTATTAGCTAAAATAAAGGTAAAAAAATATGAACATTCAGGTAAATGGGCTAATAATTTTATATACAAATTTGGTGGCACACACATATGAAAATCTTATTTCTTACTAAATTTTTCGGTAAAAGTTCCCATTTATTGTTTCTCAAAATAAATATAAAATTTGATGTTGTTAAATAATTAAAATGAGAGTCATCTTTTTTGTTTTTTAAAATATTTCGAACTGACAAAATGTTTTGTGCTTTCTCTATTTTTTTCACAAATTCTCTATTCTGAACATAATAAAAAAATAAAATCCATATAATACGGAATAATTAAGTCTATGCTCACACAAGGGGAACACACATATGGAAATATACATCCATACAGCTTTAACGCATGCACAGTATTATGCCATTTTTTTATTACCTGAGCTTCATTTATTTCGAAATATAATAACAAAAAAATAAGCAACAGAAACGCTATTAGTATAAACAGGGCAGTTAAGCAATGCGGGCTTATCACATTGTTAGCTGGTAAAAAATAATATAATTTAAAAATAAATACAATGATAATGACCTAGTAGTAAATGCACATCAAATATATATCATCCAGAAGAACACTCAAACTGTTGCCATTTAAACGTAAATATTATTATCTATTCATTTTAAAATACCTTGTAAAACTACCCTTCCAGCTATCAGGGGAATGAAAAAAAATGATATACAAAAAACTTCGGTCTTAAATATATAATCGGATAGGAAATTATTTTTGACCCTTTTCAAATATTCATCTGTTAATTTCTATAAAAAAGAAGAACCATGTGTAAATATGAGCATACATGTCTACAGAAATAAATACTGCGCACATTTGTATCTAGACTTTTACACTTTTTGAAAGTATAAAAAAATAAAATATGCTTTCCTAGCATTTTCATGAAGCTATATAATTAACATGATGAGAATCATGATTAATGGTTCCAATAAATAAAGCAAACACAATTAATATATATACATAGTTAGTGTGCAATTTTATACTTTTAATTCTGTTTTGATGGTTTTGCAAAAATATGCGTCATTTATCATTCCCACAGGTATGTTTATCCCATTTTTCTCCATTTTCCATAAAAATATTATTAAAAAATTTCGGGAGCACAAAAACAAAATCTTTCTTAGGGAATGTACAATCTACATTACCTATGCCTGAATTCCCTTTTTGTTTGAAACATTAAATTGGTTTTTTCATAAAGCATATAATATTTCGAAAATATTAGGGAAACTTTCTCTTTTTTCTCATTCCTTAAATTTGAAATTGATTCTCATATGCTAAAATATACATTGACATAACTTATGTATAACAGAGAAATTCCATACACATGCTATTAAGAATATAAATTATCAAGGCAACGAACATATCATCACATTTTAATTTATACAAATGTGTAAACATTCAAATGGTATTTAATTGTGCGTTGTTTTTTCATAGATTCAAATTTATCTATAAAAATGTAAGCATTTTATAAACCCACTAGTATTATTAGAATTTATTTGGTTTTGAATTATATCTTCATTTCAAATATTTGTATCAATATCTTCTAATTTTTATTATACGTTTTTATCATATATATTATCCTTTACTTCAAATCTAAAAGGTGATTATTTTCTGGTTATTTATTTACTTATTTTTTTATTCACTTATTTAATTTTTTTCCTTTCTCTTTATTTTTATAACACATAATATTATATATTGTACCATTTCTCAAACTAAACACAGGTTCCTTGTGCACATTATGAATATACTTTAATTTTTATATTCTTCCCCCTTTTTTTCCATTTATATAATTGTTGAAATAAGTATAATAATAGGAATATATTTTTATGATACCGAAATTCAGTAGCCCAATGCATGCTCTCGTAGGCTATCATTTTTTTTTTTGTGTTAGTTCTTCATTTCTTTTTTTTACACATTTTTTGATTATTTATTTTTTCTTTCTTTTATTTTCATGCTTTCGTTTTTTATTCTATATTTATTTCTCTTTTTTGTTTGATTACTTACATTTTAAAATCATTCTTTCTTTAAATATTCTTTTTTATTTCTTTAATTCCGTCGTTGTCTTTATCATTTAAATATATATTTTTTAATGACAAAAAAAAGTTATTTCTCCAACATTCTATTATTTTTATATATAAAATATTTGTTAATATTTTTTAAAAAATTATTAATATACATTTTTTTATACTTTTAAATAATTTGCACATTTTTTTACCTGATTTGTACATATTTTTTCCCCTTTTCCTTCATGTTTTTAATTCTATTTTATCCATTCCTTAACACCCCTAAATGTGTGAATAAACAATAGGAATGCATACTTTATGTGTGTGTGTTTTTTTTACTTGTAAATATTTATTCGAAAATAGGTAGCTATTAAAACATTGTCAACTTAAAAATAACCTTAATTGTACAGGAAATAAATGTATTGTTTTTTTTTTTTTCTCAACAATTTCTGTTTTTAGCTAGATTTGTAAGCTATTTGTTATGCTATAACTATAAGCACATTACTCATATGTTAAATATTTTCAACATCCTTTTACACACATTTAATTAAACTATCTGTCGTTTCGAAAGAATTATTTTGTTTTGTTTTATTTCCGTCTATATGTCAATTTATAGAAAAGGCACATATTTGCGTCTTATTCCTAATATGCAATGTTTTTCATTATTATTTGGTGTTTTTAATATAATTTTTTTTTCAACATTTTTCTTATTCTTTTTTTCCTGTCTGTTAACACCATTTTAAAGAATGGATGAAAAACACCACTGTGAAAATAGAAAAATGCAAATTCATAACTTTTATGATAAAAATGTAAATAATAACAATGAAAATGATTTAAATTTGTCTTCTATAAAATATCCAGATTTTGAAAATGAATTTGAAATGTTTTATAAAACCACGCCGAAAGAAACATGGGTACGACCTAAAGCCGAAGAAAGTGAAAATATACAATATTTAAAAAAAAAAAATAAAATGGAATACCACCATACAAATAATTTACAAAACTTAAAGCAATTGAAAAGGCGCTATCAAACTAAATTAAAAGAAGTTGAAGGGGCTACTAGCAACTTTAGTGTAAATAGAAAAAATGTTCAAAATGAAAATAATTTAAGACGGAACAAATCTATAGAACAAATTTTAATGGACATTCAAGATGGCCCCAATTTGAGAAATACCAATGATCATCAAATATTTATTAGTGATCAAGAATGTTCTCTTTTTAATGATTCAAACAAAATATATTTAGATCCTGTAGTAAACCCAAGTGATATCAACACAGCATGTGAACAGAATGCACAATATCTAGAACCAGAGCAATATAACATCATTTATATTTGGCATGAAGGCACCAAATTAACTTATACTTGGCATAATACAATGGAAGAAGAATATATAAAAAAAGGTATATACGATTTTTGTATAAATATTATTAATGACGATTTTTATTTAGTTCGAATAAAAAGGCTGGCAAAAGAAAATGTAACCAACTCAGAAAAAGGTGAAATAAAAAATGGCATTTACTACAAACTATTTGAGGAATATTATTACAATGATTTTGGAAATATACGAAATTGTGAAGAGTATCTAATAAAAAAAATTGATTTTAATAAATCAGCCAAAATTGATGAAAAGGAAAAAGTAGAAAACGTAGAAAACATAGAAAACCTGTCTATAGACAATGAAAAAGCAAATGAAAACAAGTTTGAAGAATTTATTAATCCTCTTAATTTTCCCGAAGTTTTAAGAGCTATAGAATATGCAAAAGAAGGAAGTAACTTATTAAAACATACAATTTTTAATATCCCCCATTTAAGATATTTTATTTTAAGTAAAAATTTAAAATATATAAGATGGTTTTCATCAAGAAAATATGAAGAAGATTGTAAAATATATTTTAAAGATATTAACAGTTTAGAAATAAATAATTTGAATGATCCTATTTTTTCAAATTATCAAATGGATTTATTAAAAAATTTTACATTTTGTATAATATATAATAATCAAAAAAAAAAAATAACATTAACATGTAAATGTCTTTACGAGTTTAATACTTGGGTTACTGTTATTCGTTCTCTTATGTTTAAATCAAAAGATTTAAAAACAACAAAAAGAATATTATTGTCTCATATTTATCAAAATAAGTGTGGAAATCAATCTGATAACGATCCTAGTCATGATATTCAAACCGGTGCCCATAGTAAAACTGGCTGGCAAAATGGTTGGCAAAATGGATGGCAAAATGAGGAAGAGAATAGGCTAAAGACATTCCACCTGTTCAACCTGATAAAGTTCCCGAATTACAACATCTACCAAGCTAAAATAAAATTTTTATTACTAAAGGAAAAGTTTTATAAATATAAAATTAGGATTGAAGAAGAAATAAATGAATATAATTCAAGCAAGGAAAATGAAATTGATAAAGTTAACCTATCATCATTTCAGGATAAAAAAAATATAGAGGCTAATGTAAATAGTAGAATAAATATGGAGATATATGATGATAATATTTTTGAAATAAGTGAAAATGGATCTGATTTTATTGAAGAAAAATATGATTCATCTAGTCCTGACCTACTCATAGATGCATACTCATATATAGATGAAGATTCAAATGAATTCAAACTTCGATTGATAATAAAATTTTATAATCAACTAGATGAAAAAATAAAAATGATTCAAAAAAATATTTTAGATGTTGGAAGGTTAATAAAACGAAACGGATCATTATACATACATCAAAGTCAACAAAATGGATTTAACATTGAAGATATATTTAAACAAGCAATTGAACTATACAAAAGTTTAGAAAATAAATTGTTTAAAAATAAAATATCTAATCCTAATACAACAAAATATATCAATTATGGCATAAAAGAAAATGGAAAAAATACTTTTAAAATTGAAAATATCATACCTGACTATCAATATTATAAAAACATTTTTAATACATCCTTTTTTAATATGAGCACGGATAGAAATAAAATCAAAACTGAACTTTGTAATATAGACACTTTTGAGAGATACTACGAATATGATCACTTTCCAATTATAGACAACTATCCATATTCAAATGAGAAATGGAAAATTAGAGAAGATAGGAAAATATCAAATTGTCTTGAAGATGTGGTTGAAGAAATAAATAATATGATAGAAAAAATCATGTTCGATTTATGGATGAGTGAAATAAAACTAGCTAATATAGAAGATATATATAATATATATGTTTATAATTTAAAAACAAAAAACCAAATGCAGCCTTCATATATCCCTAATATTGATACCCAACATATTTGGAAATATATTTCTAACCTATTCTCAGAAACAGTTTTGAAACCCAGTCGTGGGTAACAATTTTTCCATATGCACATGCACATCTTATGATTATATATTTTTTTTTTTTTTTTTTTGAATTCATTTTGCATATTGAAATGGTTAACCCATAAAAAGTATATTTCCATCATTTTTGGTGAGCATATTCGATTGGATAAGCAGCAAAATAAAAAAATTTATCGCATTATAATATTATAAAATGTTCAATATAAACTACTATGCAAGGAGTGAAACATGCTCACATTTTATGTGTGCCTATCTATACACACACAACTGCAATAAAATGAAAAACATACAAAAAGTGACGTAAAAAAATAAAAACTTAAAACATCAAAGTATCACATTTAGGTGATGCTTATTGTAATTGCATACCAATTCGGTGAATGAACCATTCCAAATGAATTGAGTATGCATATAAACATAAACAATAAATGAAACGTAAAAAATACAATGAGCACATTTATAGCAAATACAAAAATGGCTATACGGAATTTTTCGACCCTTTTTGATAAGGTATTTCTAATTGGGGATATACAATTTATATGCTTTATCAAATTCTAAAATACAAGAATTAATTTCTTTATGTAAATAATTTATTATATTTCCTTTATGATTAAATATAAAAAAAAATAGGGAATTTAATTTTTCTAGTTTATTTAAAATATGTTCTCTTTTATTTATCATTTTTTTTAATTTATTATATCCTTTGGATTTACTTTGAATATTATTTTTATTTTCCAAATTGTCAGTCCCCATTTGATCAGCATTATCACTATCTTTATAACTTGACATAGTTGTAGATTTTGAATTAATGCTTGAAAATATTTTTAAATCATTGCATTTGTCTGCCTGTTCAGAATTGTTGTTAATCATTTGTGTGTCTATCTCTTTGTTGTCTTTTTTTAAAATGGAAAGATCATCTATATTTTCTAAATTTACTGGATTTTTTTCTTCAAGAACATGTTTATCTTCATCTAGTTGCTCTATCTTATTTGTTTGAATCATTAAATCAGTCAGATTATTTGCATTTAGAGTTTTATTCTCTATATTAATACTATTGTCTATAGACAAATTAATGGATGGATTGTTAATATCTAAACTATACATCGTTGAAGAAAATATATTAATTTGTTGTTCATCATTTTTTATTTTTTTATTTACATGTTTAATATCAATTTCTTTAATTTTATCTTCATCAAGCATTTCCAATATTTTTGAATTACCTTTTTTATATACTTCTTCATATATATATTTTTCGACATTTTTATAATGGTTATATAATACATTAATTTTATTAACAGTTAAGGTTAAACTTGAATCACATTTTAGTATTATATTGTAATAAGATTTCATAAGTATATTTAAATCCTGTACAATTTCAATCATCTTTATTTTATTTATATCATTACTTTTATCGATTGTCATAATTTTTTCTATCGTTTCAGAAATCCCATATATAATAAGAGGAAGTGAAGAATTGTTAGAACAAACAATATTATCAGTTTTATTTATATTCATCAAATTTTCTTTCATATTATTTATTTTTATATTATTTTTTAATCCATCAATATTTAATTTGATATTATGTTTTTTGTTAGGAGTTCCATTATCTGTCCCTATATATTTTTCACTGTTTTTTAAAATATTTTCAACATTCTTTATTACTTTTTCTTTCCTTGTACAATTTTCATTTTGATCATCATTTTTGATATTTACACATTTTCTTATTTTCTTTTCCGGTTCCAATATATCATATTTATTTGGGTCATTTATATGGTCGGAAAATTCATCATTTTTATTTTTTTCATCTTCTTCATGTTTTTTACGTTTATCTATGTTACTTCTTTTGTCTGTCTTCTTTATAGTTTCATTTTTAAGAATATTTTTTTCTTCATTTTCAATTTGTTCTTGATAATTTTCATCAACACTTTCAGTTTCAATATGTTTTTTGTCTGTTTCAGTATTTTGGCTAGTCAAATCTCCATGACTATATTCTTCATCCTCAATATTTCCATAACTTTCTAAATTTTTAATTTCACTTGTTGAGTTTGTTTCAGCTTCTTCATCTATTTCTTTTGAATTTATTTTTTGCAAACTCTTTGTCTCAGCTTGGGTAAGTAGGTTACTATCCATTGAATTCCTTCCCCTGTACTTTTTTCCTCTTGTTTTGCTCATATTATTTTACAGGTTTTTTATTCCTTATGTCATGCTACGTACATTCGAACTGTATATATTTTTTTATATTTTATTTTATTTTTTATTTTTTTACTTCTTTACTTTTTGTATAGCCACACACTTATAATTATATGCTTATCTTAGCAGGTACTTTCAACTTTTGTATCCCTTCTTTATATTTATATTTTTGTAAAAATTTTCATACCAAATTAGTTTATCCTATTTAATAACTAAGAAATGGTAAGCAATATTTTTTAAAAACATTAATCATTCTTTTTTTCAAAATACACATTAAATAGTAGTACAGTACTTACGGTATAACTTGATGTATCAAATACACGTAGTACTTATAATATGATATTAAGCCAAACTAGTTTCCAAAAAAAATTTATATTTTTTTTTATTCTTATTTTATTTAATCATGTTTTATAGTTTATCAAAAAAATATAAAAAAAAAATCGAAAAAAAAAAACATAAACATTCAAAGGCAAATAATTATATAATATACAAACATAAGTGAAATATAATTATGTGAACTTATAAAAAGTACAATACTATTTGCCCATATCTGCACAGGCTTACTACATATTTTAAATATAATTATAATAGCTAAACAAAAAAAATTAAAAATTAAACCTTATTACATATACATGAACATGTAAACAACAAACTAGCTTATTTACCATTAAATGTGCAAAAAAAATAAGAAAAAAATGTATAAAAAATAAAAAGTCCTAGGGATGGGTCATCATATTAAAATGGGATTACTAATTCATGAGGTATACAATATTTTTTTCGACAACCTTTAAAAAGTGAAATTTTTCGACACCCTTTAAAAAGTGAGATTTTTTGACAACCTTTAAAAAGTGAAATTTTTTGACAACCTTAAAAGGGTGTAAGGCCATTTTTTTTGTGGATTTCCATTATTCTTTTATATATGCCACTGTTGAGGTACTGGTTTTTTATTTTAGCAGTCCCAATACAATGGTAGTATATAGGAAAATGTAAATACTTATCTAGATTATAAATATATTGAGTTTGTTTATTCTTTTTTATAATAAATGGTAAATAAAAAGTAATGATCTGACCTGGTGATAAACCTATGTCTGGATTTTCTAATTCCAAATAGGGCTCCTTATTATTTTTATTAAATATCAATTTTGCTTTTTTTATTTTTTCATTGTTTCGTATTTTTACAAATATTATTACGCTATCTTTTATTTTACTATCTCTATTTATTTTTTTTTTTTTTTTTAAATAATTTGGAATATTATCATTATTACACTGTTCGATCCATTTAACATTTTTTAATTTACACTTTTTTTTTATAATATCAAACTTTTTATCATAATAATTTTTTGTAACATAAATAAAATTTTCCATAATTTGTCTCTCCTTTGGTAAAATCTTTTTATAAACTACTGTCCATTGGCATGAAGAAAATATATTTTTTTTATTTTTTTTATTTTTAAATCGATTTATATATAGATCATGTATATATGTTGTTATATGTTTGTTTTGCCCTATAGTATATAAATGAATATCTGAATTTTTTTCCATAACTATTCCATCATCTATATTTATAATATAATTTACATAATTTAAATTAAAATCTTTTATATCATTTTTTTTAAATCTATGTAAGTCTACCCCTGAAACTTGGACATCCAACCCCCGTTTCATTACTCTCTCCCCACTTTCACTATCCACACGTTCATTTTGCACACTCTCACTGTTGCTACACTCTCCTGTTTTAAAATACAGTCTCAACAATGAATGCATATCTACATTTCCATACAAACACAAACCCTTAGTTTCATTTGGATTATAATCTGTAATATTATTTTTTTTCATAAACATTTTTATATCATTTTTATTATACAAACTTAAGGGGAATAAAAATTTTGATAATTGCTTTTCGGAAAAAGAGGATAAGAAAAATGTTTGATCTTTTTTCAAGTCACTACTAACAACTAATTTATATCTATTTTTTTTTTTTTTTTTTTCCATTTTTTCTTTAATATATGGAAAATTATTATTAAAAATGTTATTACAATTTTTGGGGTTATTTGTAGATATCATTGCATAATGACCAGTAGAAATATAAGAATAATTAAAATTTTTTCCCTTTAATTTAGACATAGATTTAATTGTCTTCAATAAAAAATTATATTTTATTTTTTTATTACAAACAATATCTGGGTTTGGAACTTCTCCTTTTGCATAACTTTTAAGCATTGGTAAAAACACACTTTCATAATATTCATTATTTATATTAATAATATGTAAATTATTTCGATTTTTGCAAATATTTTTTACATATTTTAAATCATTCTTACTACAATCATAATGTGCAAAATTAAAATAATAATTATCGACATAAAACTTTTTTTTTTCTAATAAAATTAAAGCCATCAATGAATCTATTCCTCCACTAAGCATATGTGCTACTTTAGGATAACAATATATCTTCATGTCTTTACTAAAATCTAATTGGTTTTCACATTTATTTATGTCAAGCTTTGTTAATATATTTTTTTTTTTTTTTTTTTTCAAATTCTCTACCTCATTTATTTTTAAAAAGAATTTACAAATTCGTTTGTAAATATGATTTACAATATGTTCTGTATTGAAATATATTTCAAACCTATTTTTAAAATCACTAGCTATTTTTTTAAAATCTATATTCAAAAAAAATTGTAAATCCAATTTATTTACTCCCTTCAATAACATATAAAGAAAATTACTCAATACAATATTATCACTACCTCCATCAATTGTAATATAATAATTTATTGGCAAGCTTTTTTTTTTTATAATTCTTTCTATCCCACTAATATCGTTCATCTTTAGTAAGTTTATAATTTTTTTTTTTTCATTTCTTTCTTCCTTATTAGACAATACTATTTCAGAGATTGTCAATTTAGGTATTTTGTTTGGCATATCATGACATGTTTCTTTTACCTCCTCATTTTTAAAACAACATTGTTCTATATCTACACCCAAATAAACATTCGAATTGCACTTATTTATGTACATATATTTAACATTACTTCTAAGCTCATTTATATAACATTTTTGTTTTTTTGTATGGTCAAATATATTTTTATTAGTAAAATTTGCTCTATCTATGGGTATATAATAGTCTTTACAATCTTTATTTCCTGCCTGAATAATATAATTGATCTTATCATTTTTTGTAGCCAAACTATTTAAATCATTATATATTTTTTCTATATGACTTTTATAAGATTCATTTTTACATCCATTACTATCATTACAACAATTAGGATGTGTATCAAATATTTTATTCTCAAACTTTTTCCTGTTATATTTTAATATTGTTTTTCTAATTTTATTCTTGTTATCAAAAACATTTTTCCGTATATAATTTTTTATATAATGGTGATTGTTTATTCTTTTTGCATTCTGATCAAATATTATTTTTTTATTTATAGCAAATGGTACCCACCAAATGGCGTATAATAATGTTAAGGAGAAAAACATGAACTAAAATAATATTTTATATAACTACATTTTTTTTTATATTTATTTTGTCAAAGTTTTTTATTTTCAACAAATATCATTCACTTGCTTTTCTTTTCTACATAGATATATTTATATGTCGTTTTTTTTTAATTCATATTTATAATAAAATTTTGTTTTATAATTACACAGCTGCAATCTCCATAAGGGTCGCTACAAATTTTACTAAAAATATTAGCAGCAAAATAAAGCTACGAAAAACAGTCAAACAGCTAAAATATGTAAAACGATAAAATAATAGAATTAAAATAATATTGTAACATATTTATATTACCAGATTAAACATAAATAAAATTTGCTCTTTTATAATTCCATTTATTTTTTCTTCGCTCTTTATACCCCTCACAGTATAAAGAATAATTAATTTATCCATACATTTTCTGTAAACCTTTAAAATGTTATAATAATTTTTATTTTTATAAAAATAAATCGTTTAAAAAAGTAAGTAAAAAGAAAATATTCATATTATTAACAATCACAGGTATTGTATAATACTATGGTTTGGTATATATAGGAAAGGGGATTTACAACCCCCTGGGGTTTTATGAAAAAAAATAAAGACATATTAAATGCATAAAAGCATATTAACGGTGATATAAATGAAATCCACTACTCCTAAATTGGTAAACCATTCACTTCCTTAACTTTTTTCCCAAACTTTAATTTTTCTTTCAATATTATGAACAAGTCATAAAATAGTGACCCTATTTAAGACCGATACCCCAATATTATATTAACAGGTCATAAAAAATATTAAATGCGAATAAACAAAATGGGCATTAATATTTTGGGAAATGATCGAAATACCACTTTTTCCTTAACTCCATAAAAAAGCATTATTTTTGTTGCTTTAGTTTTATGCTAATAAACATATTTTTATGGTAAAATAACAATTTTAAAAGTTAATTCAAACTTCAAAAAAAAAACAAAAAAGATAAAACATATATTCACACACAAACATACATATATATATGCATATGTGTATATATTTACAATGCGGTGAAGACAAAAATTAAACATAAGCGATCATGAAAATATCCACATAAAAGAAAATACAATAAAAATTATGCATGTTCATAAAAAGTAATAAAAATTATGCATATTCATAAAAAGAAATAAAAATATGCGATATAATGCATGCATCACATACATAGACATAATATTAAATAAGTTTTAATAAAAATAAAATATAACCATTATTAAAAAGTGTAAGCATATGTATGCCAAAATATAAGTTAATTCACCCTCAACTCTTTAATAATAAATAATTATGTGTTTGAAAGGAACCACACCTTTTACACATCAAAGTATATCATAAATATTGTTTGCCACTAAAAGTTTAAAAATAAGTAAAATGCATATACACATATATTTGTGTCCATATACATAGGATGGAAAATAATAAAACCTACAAATACCCTATAATTCTATATATTCATTTTTTATCCCTTAATGATATAAAAATATAGTAAGAATAATAATTCCTTGGTTAAATATCCATTCTAATAAAATTCATAGCATTATGAATAAAATAAATGGTTGTTTTATTATTTCGGTATACAAAATGGTGACTACAATCAAATATAATTTAACTTGATATATTTACAAATCTTTTTCCCTGGGTGACTCTCTTTATATACACAGCATTTTTCAAATGACATTCATATATATATACAATTTTTTATCTATATAAAAAAGGGTAACTCTTTTTCTTTTATCCAAAACAACTTTCACAACTGTATTCAAGATACAAATATCCGTCTTCGTCTTTATACATTTCATATAATTCTTGCATTAATAACCCTGTTTTTGGAATAATATTATTGACAAATAAATATATAGTTTTTTCTCTAAACAATTTCATATTATTTCCATATGCACTTTGATTTATATGCTGATGTAAAACAAATTTAAATTCACCTACTAACATATTCATAGGTACAAGAAATTTCTTTTTTTCAATTTCGGGTAAATTTGATCTATGTGCTTTTTCACATACCACTGGAATTCTGTTTGGGTATTTTGCTCGAATTTTATGAGTCTCTGCAACTCGACTTTCAAAAGGGACTTCTTCTTTTAATGATGGCATTTTCAAAAAAAATATATATTAGCAAAAAAAAGAAATGATAAACAAATTAACAAGAAAAATACAAATAATTAAAAGATTGGTTAATATTAGCTACACACAAGCATGAGAATAAATGCGTATGTGTGCATATATCCAAGTAAATAATTGGGGGGGAAATTGAAAATATTTCAAAAAATTTTGGTATATAATATAGCCATAAAATTACAAAGAATAAATCATTTTTTTTTTTCGAAAATCTTCAAACTATATCAAGTTAATTATCAAAAATATGGATAATATTTACAAAAAATATAATATTTTTCTATACACACACATACTATCCTTTAAGAGAAGAAAACATATTAGTTGTAATATACTCTTTGATATCTTATTTGTTTCTTCACTTTATATGTCTCATTTATTTGTTCATATTTTTTTTTTTAAATTATGTACATATATTTATATGTCTTAATAAAAATGGCTAGATAGCTATATTTATTATTATGAAAAAAAAAAAACAAAAAAAAATTTTGTGGGTCTTCTATAACTTTTCTATATCCTATTTAACTGTATTAATAAATTAAGTCAATGATATTTTTTGCGATACTTAAGATTTATGTGTGTAATAGTTGCATAAAAATGTATATGTCCACTTTTGCCTATTAAAATTTTATATTCTCCACAAATTTGATCGATTTTATTCTTGTTCTATTGTGTTTGTAAGACTTTATTTTATACACAGTTCATATATTTAATGTTCTTCTGTAATTAGCAATTTGAATCAATACGACACCATACTATATTATGACACCCTTTTTTATATAGAATTATAATTTATATGCCAAATAATATTACACTAAATACTATTTACTACTATTAATTTTTTTTTATAATTCTCGTTTTACTGTTATTTGTTTAATTTTTACTATACGTACGCATATATGCACATATATCCATTTATCGCTTAAAACATACAAAAAATTAATATAAAATTTTAAATACAAATATAAGTTAAGAAAAAAAAAACAATGGTTTTCATTATGAATAAAATACTATACCACAACAAAAAAAAAAATTAATAAAATAAAAAAATAAAATCTACATATATTTATAATAATCTCCCTATATGCATTTATATATATACAAATCTTGGGTCAAGTACTGGGAAAAATAATGTTTATATATTTTTTTTACAAATAACGTGTATTTAAATAATACATATAAAAATGCAGGTATTTCATTCATAATAAAACATGCAATATATTAATTTATGAAATATTCAATTTATAAAATATACACATTATACTTGACATGTGTTAATAAAGTATAAAATATCAACATAATTTTTAAAAAAAAATTAAAAAATTCGCATGCTATATATTTGCAACATGTTTTTTTACTTATAAATCAGGGTAAATCTGTAAATGGTGAAGAAAAAAATTAAAAAAATTAAAAAGAAAATATAATACACTATTAATAAATATAATTACCAATAATGCATATTTCCGATGTGTTTATAATTATTATCCATATATTCATAGGCAGCACAATAGTTGTTTCTTTTAAACATAAATAAATCTTCCCCTAACATTTTTTTAATTTTAATATTATTTATTAAATTAATATTTTTGAAACATTAGGTTTTATATATGCAAATATTCGTTGGAAAATAGTAATAGTAGCATTATTATAATTTCAAAGTTTTTTTACAACTGTCTGCATATTTATATATACAATATGCATATATTATGTTTTATCATATATTTAATTCGAATATGTTGTGGAAATAATTAAAAAAGAAAATTTTAACTTTAAAAAAATTTTAATTATATTTATTTTTTCCACCATATTACATAAATAAACGATAAGCAAATGTAAATAAAAAAATTGAAAATAAAAACATTAAACAACAACAAGTTTGAATACTTATAAAGTGTGTAACTATATAAAATAGAAACATAATAAGAAACTAATTTAAAATAAAAAAAAATTATTTCATTATTCCCTTATTCGTATTATATACAATTTGTTATGTCCATTAATTGGGGCACACTATTTTTGGCGTTGTTTAAAACGATTTGTATTTTTTTGTTTAAATTTTTTAAAACTATTTACTCCTCTCTTTTTAAAGTCATGTTTTGATGTTTCTAAAATAAGCAAAAAGAAAAATAAATGAAATATATATATGCTTTATATGTGTGTACATTTTTATATGTCTGCACCCATTCATTCGGGTAGGTAAATCGACATACAAATATGCAAGTCTACTTTAATAGCTTTTTTTTTTTTTTACTAACCATTTTTATCATTTTCTTTTTCCTGTAATACTTTTTCAACAGTAATTACTCTATCCTATGAAAAGTAAAAAAAAAAAAAAAAAAAAAAAAAAAATAAAAAAAAAAAAATAGCGAAATGTGCATAACAAAATGAGACAAACATTATACAACCAATTTAATTACATTTTAAATAAAACAAGGACTTACTTTTATTTCTTTTCCGTTGAACAAGTTTATTGCCTTTTTAACGGAAGCTCTATTCTCAAATAATACAAAAGCAACACCCTATAAAGAATAAATAAGCAAAATACAAAAATGAGCTTAACTCTCCATATTTTGTATAGCTAGCTTTTTTAAAGAAAATATGCACACAAAAAAGCTATTTTATATTTCACTTTTTTTTTTTTTTTCTAACCCTTGATTGGCTATTTTCTAAATCCCTTAATATACGGACACCTATATTGTAAGAAGAAAAAAAAAGTAAATAAAATATACAATTTCTCACCACTATATATGAAAAAAATTCTCTTTGTAGACCCACCTTTTATTTCATCAACATCCTTAAATAATTCATATAAATCCTTTTCATTTATACTCCTATCTAAATTTTTAACGCATACAGTTTTTTTTCTGCTAAAACTACTCTGATCACCAAATTTGTTTACTCGTAAAACATATCCATTATATACAGTTCCCTAAAAAAAAAAAAAAAAATCATATGAACTAGCTATAATTAATATATGACAAATATTTATTTATCTTTTTTATTTTAAATTAAAAAATTACATTTTTATTCAAAAGTAAAGAAACATCTTCTTTCCTTTTCAGTCGTATGCATGCATTTTTGTTATCCTTCACATCCTAAATCATAAAAAAAGTATAAATTATTATTTAATCAAACATGTTCATATATTCTAGATATAAATATGTAGGTGAATTTTTTCGAATTATTATACCGTGAACTTTTTTAACATGATGCCAAGCCTCTTGTTCTTTGCATATTTCTCTTCCAAAGGTAGCGATCGAAATCTTATCTAAAATAAAAAAAGTATATAGACATTTATATGTATATGTATATTTTTATAAAATATAAATATTAAAATTAATGTGTGTAAAATGGGTTATACCGATTCAACTAATGACTTTTTAATTCCTAGTATTTTAAGCAATTTGAAATTGCCTACATCATTTAAAGGGATATTACCAACAAATACTGTTCTCTCATTTCTCTCTAAAAAAAATATAACATATATAATATTATTATTTTATTATTTTTATATGAAAAATCGTAAAAATAAATCATATTTCTTACCTTCAATATCTATACTATCATTCTTTTTTTCTTTTTTTTTCTCCTTCTTTTTATCATTTTTGTGTTGACGAATTTCCACGGATGATTTTTCTTCTTCCTTTTTCAACTCTTTAATGTCTATACGTTTGTAAAAATAAAGGTAATAATGTGATAGCTAGTATTTTATTGAGCCATCCCTTTTTCAAGTTTAAAATAAAAAAATTTTTTTTGCTTACCTTCTTTTTGCACACGCTCTGGTTCGTTTTTTTTCAAAAAATCGACGATGGAATTAATTTGTCCCCCTTCTCCATTTCTGTTGTTTTTTTCTACATTTTTATTGCTTTGGTTTTTCTTGTTTTTCTTATTTTTATTTTTGTTGATACGTTTTAAGTTCGTTTTTTTGGCTTTCTTATTTTTCTTTTTTTTATTTTGACTGGAATTGTTTAAATTGTTCTGTTTTGTATCATTATCAACATTATTGCCATCTTTATTTTCATTACAGTTTTCAGCTTTTGGTTGATCCTCACATTTTATTCCTTCCTCCATATGTATAGTTATAAGTTATTTATGTTTCTATGTTTGATGTTGCGTCTAGTCCTCTACCTCTCCTTATTCACTTCCGTATTTTTTTCTATCAAACTTGTAAAGAATAAAGATGGACAATCAGTTTTAATAAATTATATATTATGATAAATTTAAAATTGCTATTAATTATTTATATATTCATTTTATATATACAAAATATTTTGTAACAAGCTATTTTTCAATACACCATTTAATAACCCACAAAAAATAGCAACTCATGTATTTTCATTCGATATTATAAATTATTATTTTTTTTTATAATATATAAATATATAAAATATATAAAATATTGTTTTATATTATTTTTTCAACATATTTTATGTTCTATATTTTTATTTATGCAATATTTTTTTTTTTATTTTCCTTTGAAAGTTTCGTATTATAGTTCATATAAAATTGTAAATAAATTTTTTTTTTTTTTACATTTTGGAAGAATAAATATTTTTGAAACGAAATAAATTATTCTCTTTTTTTTTTTATATGCATATAACAATTTTATCACAAAGTTAGAAATTTATTAAAAATAAAAAATAAATAAAGAAAAGATAAATAAACAAGGGAATAATATAAAATAATATGAAGAGAATTTGGGGAAAACCAGTTGCTATATATTTTACTTATTTTTATTTTAAAGTTTGTAACGGAAAATAATAAATAAACATAATCCTGCAATTATAATAACTTGTGAATAATCAAACGTATTGAAGAATTTTTTTTTATTTATTCTTTTCTGTACATTATAGTAAAAATAGCAACCCTTTTTTTTGTTCTCTTAATTTATGGATATTGTTCTTGTCTATGTTATCGATTTATTTTAAAACTTTATATTTTGTTTTTCCAAATCATTCAATACCTTTTCCCCAATTTGCTATCCAAATCAAGTTTAAGTGATCTACATAAAAAAAATATATATGAATATGTATGTTTAAAAAAATTGATGATCTAACCAAACGAATATATAATAATTTAACAATACCGGTGTTGTTTAATTTTTATCTTTGTCAGCATATGGGTTTTGGACAACTATTAAAGTGTAGTCCTTGTCTGGTGCTATCATTATTTCATGTTTCTTCGATCTAAGTCGCAAGAAACTTATATCATTCTAAAGGAATGCAAAAATTAAATGGAATAAAATAAGGAGCACATATATATATTCTCCGCTAAACACTCTCCATACTTTTTTTTTTTTTTTTTGCAAACCTGTGGGTCAAGCTCTCTTATTATATCTCGTGCTTTTGTCGATAATTGTGTAAGTAAAGACGCATGTAAATCAGATTGTTGTTGATCAAAAGTACTTTTTATTATTAATCCTTCATTATTAACTACTAAAACTCCTACAACCCCTCTATAACTTTTAATTCTATTTAATATTTCTTCAGACTCACTCTAAAATGAAAGAAATCAATATATGTGTAAACAAATATGGACATTCATCCTCCTTATTATATAAAATACAAAACTTATGTTACATAAAAAAATACTAAATATGCATATATTTAAATCAGCTATATCGTATTTACTTTCCCATTAATTTTAACTTGAAAACTCAAATTTCGTTTTCCTAATTTTAATAAAATGCAATAATTTGCATATTAATGGAAAATATCATGACCTTTTATTATTATTATTTTTTTTTGTTACCATTTTGCTTTTGTCTTATTAATTTAATTGTGCCAATTCTCCTTTTTTCCAAGCAAATTAAATATTTCCTTCTCTTATTTATTCAACTTGTAAACTTATACAAAACATAACAAGCTCTAACTTTAATTAAACTTATGTAACGCCAAAAGAGGTAAAAAAAACCCTTCCTATACCTAGCATATATATATATATATACATACATACACGTATAGAGGCAATTATTTTTGTACAAAATTGTACCTTTTTTTATCTATTCATTTTATTTCTTTTCCTAAGGTATCATTAAAGGAAGTTCTTTCCTATATAATATGGCTTGTGTGTGCAAAAAAAAAAAAAAAAAAAAAAAAAAATTATTTCTATTTTTTCAATTTTTTATGAACAAGCAATAATTTTTTATGCATTTTTTATGAATTTTTTATATAGCTAGTTTATACGCAAAAATCACAAAATTAAATATATAACAAAATAATAAATAAAATATTAGCATAATATATGCTATATAATAAGATGAAAATGCACGCGATGCGTCTTTTCCTGTTTTATAATATTAGAACATTTGTATGGTTCCAAAATTGGAAATTACCATTTCTATATATACTTTATTGCACAATTACATATATATCTCACAATATTTTCAACTCATTTATTTGATTAAACCACGTTTTCCGTATATTAATGTAGAATTGAAATTTCTTTATTACGTAAAGTACATGAATATATAAAAATACACATAGTATATGAAAATATATGTATATATATATATATGCATATACATACTTGGGGAAAAATAATTAACCAAAATGCGTACTTAGTATACACATTTTTATACTTAGTCGCATATTACCACAAAAAAAAAAAAAAAACATAAACAAGAATAAAAAATTAAATCATATCAAAGTGTTTAATAAAAAATATAGATGGATTAGAAAAGCTAATACAACTGTACACATATTAAAAAATATAATATTTGAGAATATTTTTATTTTTTCCACATTTATCTCTCTCTCTTTAATCAAATTTTACATAAATATTTAGTCTTTACAAATGCTGAAACAAATCAAATGAATTGTTATTGCTGCTACTATTTCTATTGCCATTGCTAGTTCGACTGTATCTATTAGTATTTCCATTTCTTTGGACTTCCAAATTTGAAATGTTTGTATTGTTACTTATTTTTTTATTATTTGAATTTCCAGCACTACTTCTACTTCTTCTGTATGCATTACTAGTGACCTGATTAATCGGTGCTTTTTTTGTCCCAACTAGCGTTTGACATCCTTTTCGGCTTTTTATTTTTTCTAATAATCTAGCTATATGAGGAGATTTTACTGAACGAGTAGGAAGTTTCATACTTTTTCTGACAACGTTAGGTGATGTTGCATCAAAGTAGCCAAATTTATATTGATCAGGCATATTATATAATTTATACTTATTAATATAAGAATCATTTTTTTGATATATCTTTCTATTGTCTATTATTTTAGAATTATTACCATGTTTTGTCATTATATTATTTATTCCATTAGTTCCTTTTATTTGATCATACTCTTCAATCTCAATACTATTACTACTACTTTCTAATGTTTTATATTCTTGTTTGGATAGCAATTCTTTATAATAATTTACTAAGTCTTCTTCTTTTTTTAATTCAATATCGAGCTCTTTATATTGATCAGCATATTTTATTCTTTCATTTTTTTCAAAGTTTACTTTTTTTAATTCATATTCGGATATTATATTTTTTGAATATATGTCTACATCTTCTTTCATTTTTTTCTTTTCAGTAGAATTAATATCAATTTGATTATTTTTTGAATTATATAAATTTTTTGTTTTTTCATCATATTCTTTATTTAATTGTTCAATCTCTATTTCCATTTTTGTTTCTTTTTCTTTTAATTTATTTTTTATATTCATTGTGTTATCATATTCTTTATTATATTTTTCCTCTAACTCTTTAGTTTCATTCCTTATAATTACTAAACTATTTTCAAACTCTTTTTCTTTATCCTTAAGATTTATTAATTCATTATTTTTGGATTTCATTATATTATCTATTTCATTTTTCTCCTTTTCTTTATCGTTTATTTTTTTTTGTAATTCATTTACTTGCATAGTTGTGTGTTGAAACTCTCGTTCTGATTTCCATATTGCTTCCTGTTCTTCTGTAATATTTTTTCTTAGCTCTTCAAGAATAACCTCTAACTTATTTACAATAGTTATATTCTTATCATAAACTTCGCCAGTTTTAGAGATGTCTACATCATCTGTACAATGTATATCATCTAATATGTTTCCTTTTATTTTTCTTTTTTCATTTATTACTAATTTTTTAATTTCATTTTTATAGTTATTTATTTCTTCATCTATGAAATCTTTTTCCTTTATAAAATCGTTCAGAATATTTTGATTCATTTTTTTTTTTTCATCTTCTATTTTACCTTTTAAAATATTTTCTTCACTTATTACCTTTAAAACTTCCTCTTCTTTTAATAAATATTTTTTTTCTAATTCAACTAAATTATTTTCTAAGTTTATTAATTTTTCTTGTTCCTTTTCTTTATCTTCTTTTGTTTTTTCTATCATTTTTATTACATTTTCTATTTTTTTTTTTGATTCATCTAGTGAATCTTCTAATTCAGTTCTTCGTTTAATTGTCCCTTGCAACCCCAAATTTATCACATTTAAATAATACTCCTGTGATGATATTTGATTCTCTAAAAATCGACTTTGTGATTCCAATCTCGAATTTTCTGAACATATATCATTTTTATTGAGCATGAGGTTTTCCAGTTGATACTTCAGCTCCTTTTCGGTGAGGAACAGCCCCTTTTTCTTGTCTTCCTAAAGAGCAAACCGTAAAAAATGAAAAAGCATATAGAAAAAAATGTAGAAAAAAATGTAGAGAAATACAAACCAATAATGACATACGCATGCATGAACTAACCATCTCTTTTGTCTGATTAACTAAATTTTCTTGAGAGGCGGAAATTCCCAATGTGGCTTCATTGATTTCATTTATTATTCCTTCCTTTTCATCACACAACTTTTTGTAATCATTTTGTAAAATTATAATTTTTTCATAATTTAAATGTGTCAAAATTTGAAATGATTCTAATGCTTCCTTATGCTGATTAATTTGATAATCTATTTCTTTTATTTTATTAGATATAGTAGTAGATTCATTATTCATAAAATGTATATTATTTTCAATTGTTTTTAATTCTCCTTTTAGTTCTACATTTTTTTCTTCATTTTCTTTCATTTCAGAATATTCTTTTTCTTCTATACTTTTTAAAACCTTCCCAATTTCATCCGCCTCCTCATTTTTCTTTTTTATGTTTACTAGAGAATTATGGAATAATTTAAAAAGAACATTAAAATTTTCACATGACTCATGAAAATTCACATTTGTATCAAAATAATAATCACAACTCTTTTTACAAACATCTCCCACTTTTTTTAAAAAAAGGTACTCGTTCTCGACCTCCTGATTTTTTGTCTTGTTCTGGGATTGTATAAAGCAAACTTATGAAAAAAAAAAAATATATATATATGTGCACCATTTATATATGAACATGCATAAATATAAAAAATTTAATGGTACTTGTATTTTTTGAGTTGTCAGCAAACTCTATGAGGGTATCCATTTTACAGTTTAATTCTTTATTCACATTAATATTACATTTTTCATAAGATTTATTAATAATATTCATTTTATTTGGATTCTCCAAATTTAAGTCATTTATCAAATAACTATCTTTTAATGGCATTTTAAAAAATTATATATATATATATAACCACGTGGTGTTCATATAAATTATGACAATGCAAGGTAAAAACAAGTAAAATGTTGCAAAAAAAAAAAAAAAATTAGCTAGTTGATTTTTTTTTTCTGAACAAAAGACAAAAGCTGTAGATATATCGATTAACACACACAAAATAAAAAGGTATGAAAAATATAGAGAATAAATAATGACAAACCTACAAATAATACATCAAACATATCGAAAAGACAAATGACTATAATATAGACTAACGCATATGTGATAAAATTATTAAGAAAATGACTAAAAGACAGATTAAATATTTTTAACGGAATACCTGAACAATGAATTGTTAATATATATAAGTTCCTAATAATTTAGGTGTATGTACATATAATAACAAGTAAATAATACTATATCCTTTATTTTTGTTCATCAAAATTTATAAAAAATGTAGCACCCCTTATAGAAAATTTATCAACTAAATTATCATAATATTTAAAAAGCCAAATAGATAGTAAATTGACATATATTATCATACTATTATAAACCTTATTTTGAAAGATGAACAATAATTATTTTTCAAAACATATACTAGTTATAATGAAGTTTTTTAAATAATTTACACACCTCATAAATTGTACACCCATCTAATGATCTTACATTTTTTAATAAGCATAAAAAGAAACTCTCCTAAGTTTACAATTTTAAAGGAATAAAAATTGTTTAATTAAAAAAATGTAATAATACATTTCAACGAGTTTATATATTTCCATATATGTAGTAATAATATTTTTGAATTTTCCTAATTATTCTCATATACAGTTATTTTTAATTTTTTACACATATAATAAGTTCTTTTTTCATTTATAAATTTTCTTATTTTTATTAAAATATTCTTCAAAAAATAATAAAAGTCTTTTTATTTTTTAAGGGAATATAAATAAATTTTTTTATATTTTTTTTATTGTAGCATTAGACTTATGTAAATTTTTCACGAATAATTCTACACATCAAAATATGAGAAAAAAGTTACTTAAAAAATAAATAAACATATCAAAATCGACAAAATAAATAGAACAAAATAAATAGAATAAAATAAATGGATAAGCATATGTACAAACCTAGGATTATGAAAACATTTTTTTTATTCCCCTTTTAAACATAAATATGTATGTGTGTATATACAATTTCCCCTTGTGAGCAATTCACTACATTTACAACAAGTAGTTTTAATTTGTGAAAATAACTATACAAATAGAAAGAGCTCAACAAAATTAACCTTAAGTATATTTGTATAGAGAAAATTTAAAAGGGGACTTGTCTCTCTACATGCTCATTATTACATATATGATTGAAAAAATAAAATAGTAGGCAGTTAAAAAAGCTAAAATACATGCTGAAATATACACACATACATAACGGATTAATATAGCCACTTTAGATAAAACTAAAATGGACAGTGATGTGGAATATGATATACTTAAACCGATTGATGAAGAAGAAAGAATAAGATTACAAAATAAGTTGAATGAAAAAAGGATAGAATTAGAAGAAAAAAAAAAATATTTAGAAGAATTAAAAAAATCTAATGAAAATGGAATATTAGATAGTAGTAAAATTACAAACATTGATGATATTCCAGACCCTGATGAAATGGTAAAAAAATTTATTGAGGAATTACAAAAGGAACAAGATGAAGATGAAATAAAATTGAAAGATCAAATAAAAGATAATAATCATAATAATATGAGACATATTGAAAATCATCGAATTAATAGAAATGCAAAATCAGATATGTTTCATGGAAAACAAAGATCTATTGAAGAATATGTAGATAAATCTTTTCTTTTTAAAAAAAAAGCATCTGTAAAAAATTTTAATTTTAAAATTAATAAAATAAATGAAGAAAAATATATACACATCGAAAAAAAAATGATAACAAATTTTGATAAATCAGTTCAAGTCGATATAATATCTGAAAATGATGAAAAAATTATAGACACAAAAAATAGCATAAAAATAGGTTCTAAAAATGGGTTTGAAAAAATAAAGGGATGTCAAATTAAGCCAGCAGGAACGGACAAAATAATTGGCGATGAAGGTGAAAGTGGGGAAGTTGAAAGGGGGCAGGTTGAAGAGGACAAGGGAAGCCCAAGAATTGACGAGGAAAGACAACGTAACATAATAAAGAGCAAAAGTTTTAATCAGTTTATTGAAAAATGTTCAAAAATAATAGAAAGATATATGGGGGAACAAGAAATGTTTAATACTACATTAAACTTTGATACAAACAAATTTAAAAATAAATCTAAAGATTCATTAAATTGGGAAAAATTAAAACTTATAAATAAATATTATTGTAAAACATATACTAATAATAGACCAATAACAGATGTAAAAACATGTAATATATATAGTGAATTATTTTTAGCATCTTATGGTGCATCTGAAACAGGTTCTTATTACGACCCTGATGGGTATGTACTAGTTTGGAATAGCTTAATGAGTAATCGACCTGAATATACACTTATATCTCAATCACCTGTATGTACATGTTTATTTAATAAGTTTAATCCATATATAGTTATAGGAGGTACTTATACAGGTAATATATTATTATGGGATATAAGAATAAATCAAAAAAAATCTATACATAAAACAATATTATCTTCTCAAGGACATTTACATCCTATATATTGTGCAGAAATTATAGGAACACAAAATTCTCATAATTTAATAAGTATCGACACGGATGGGAGATTATGTAACTGGTCATTGAGTATGCTTACCTATCCATCTGATATAGTTGATTTAAAAAAAGCAAATAAAGAAATATCATGTTCTTGTTTTTCATTTCAAGAAGGGGAAATAAATACATTATATGGTGGAGCAGAAGATGGTTCAATATTCCAAGCACAAATACATGGAAATAAAACAGGAATAACAGAAACTTATAATATGCATAGTGGCCCATTAACCTCAATGCAATTTCATCCATTTATCGAAGGAATGGAAGATAATAATGATCTTATGCTAACTTCATCTGTTGATTGGACGTGTAAATTACTTAGTATTAAAAATCCAGAAAATGTTTTATTTACATTTGATGGATTTGATGATTATATAATGGATATAAAATGGAGTCCTGTACATCCTGGTATATTTGCAACTTGTACTAGTAACTCTAAAATACAATTATGGAATATTTCTAACGATATTGAAAATTCTTATTATGAAACTGTTCTTGATGTAAAAGCGGTTAATAAAATTGCTTGGTCATATGATGGAAAAAAATTAATTGCTGCAGATTCAAGTGGAATCTTAACATTATGGAATACATCTAGTGATATATATCAACCTAGATCTGATGAAATTGCAAAATTTGATAAACAAATTGAAAAACTTAAATCAAACTACACAGAATTTGATCTTCCCGAAGTGGAAGGTGTCTAACTATATCAACTTTTTTTTTTTTTTTTTTTCATAATTATGCTCGCTTTTTCGGCTTGTTACCCATAAAATGTTTGCACACACCAAATTAGGAACACCTAACTAAATGATGAATTTTATTTCGTAGGGAGGTAGTTCATATGATGATACTCGTCTCCATCGATATGCACAGTCTTTGTATGTATACATTTAAAACAGTGAATAATTTAAAAAGTTTAAAAAAAAGTTACATCAAAAGTTTTGGATAACCCATTTTAAGGGATACACAAAGTAAAAAATGGTCATTTTTATTTTCTACACATTTTACAAATGAATATGCCACGACAATTGTCTCGGTTAGGAAATGTTCTGACACATTTATCAGAAAATTCATATTTTCCATTTTTAAAAAGAAATTTATCTGTTCCAGCATTTTCTATATAAAAGTTTAAATTTTTTTCTAGCACATTTTTTATGACTTGTTCATTTTCTTCTTCAAAAAAAGAACAAGTAGAATAAATAAATGTTTTAGCTGTTTTTATATTTACCAATGCATGATTTAATATATCTTTTTGAAAGTCTGATAAATTTTTTATTTTATCTATAAGTGTGTTTGGAACTTTTGGAATTCTTTCCTCTGATATGTCAGAATAAATGTTGTAACTATTATATTTCTCATCTTGTTCACTTTGTTCATTTTTTTTATTGTCAATCTGCTTAGTTTGTAAAAATACTTTACGCATATTTTCCTTGTGGACAAAATCAGGCATTCCACTAGATGAACATGAAGGGTCTACAAATACAACATCTATATCCCCGATTTCTTGAAAATCCTTATGAGTTAATTTTAAAAAATCACAATTATATATTTTTATAATTAATTCATTATTTTTATGTTTAATATAATATATATTATTTTCATTATTTATAAATAAATCCTTTTTATCTATATTTATTTTATCTTCTTCATCCATATTCTCATTAGTATAATAACCAATATATTCATTATTTTTTAGGATTTCTCGAATTAATGTATAGCATCGTGTTTTACTTTTTTCTATACATATTAAATATCCTTTATTTTTCAAATTAAGTAAACTTAGAATTGCTTTACTTCCAGGTGATGAACATACATCAACAATAGTCATACCTTTTTGTATATTCGCTGACTTAACAACTAAACCAGATGATTTATCTAATATTCTTATTTTATTATTTTTATAATATATACTATCTATTAAATTTTTTACCTTGGTTGTACATATTTTATATAAATTTTCAACATCCTCATCATTTTCTATAGGTAGCAATGTTTTTATTTCATTCACTATATTTGGATTATCATTCAAATATATTATAAAATATTTTGTTAATATATTTATTTTAGCATCATTACTACTTTTTAAATTATTATAAAGTTGAAATATTTCTTTTTCTTTTTTTAAAATCTCTCTTTTTAATTCCCCTCCTCCGTCAATTTTTTTTCGGTGTATTAACACACACAAAAGAACAATTCCAAGGTATTTGTTTTTACATATTTTTGACAAATAACTGTTGTAAATTTTGTTAAATATATCCAAGTCTTCCATCGATTTATGCACAATGAAATATATCTGAAAATGTATAAACGTACATATATATATATATACAGATGTTGTAAAATATATTAATACATGTCCACATAATGTAGTAGAAAAATAACTTAAATAATATCCATACTCATTAGTATTTACCTTTTTTATAGATTTATCTTCTTTTTTAAATAGAACATCCTTTATTCCATCTCCTTTAGAACATTTCATCAACATTTGTGCAGCCTTCCTATAAATAAACGACATTGTATTTTAGCTATTCCTTTCTTTTTTCTTTTTTTTTTATTATTTTGGCCACCTTTTGTAACCTTGAAAATACATAACATTTATGACTTAAAAAATATTCCTTGTTAATATGATATGCGCCACTTCCAAACAGCTAGCCGTATGGCACAAGTTCGTTCGTTTAATACGAACATAAATATGTAATATATTTTAGGCCTAAGCAAAGTTGCGCATTTTTTGTTTAAATGGCAAAAAGTAAAAATAAACGAACACCACAAAAAATATACAAATAATTGAATGAATAATGAATGGGAGAGCAAAACAACAAAAAAAAAATATTACCCAGTAAGGTATTTAAAAAAAAAAAAAAAAAAAAAAAAAAAAAATTATGGCTAGCGCAAAACAATGTCGAGAAAATCTATGCATAATTTTTTTTTTTTAATTCCCTTTTTATTATTTTTTCTCATCTCATTCCTTCTTTATAGTATGCCTTCTATCCTCTTTTTTTTTCCACTTTCTCAATTTTCTCTTCTATGAATGTATTATGGCGTCCCAATGTAACCCGAGGGAAAACTGCCCTCCTTCACTTTCTTACGAAAAGATACATGAACAGCAATAAAATTTTTGACACACTAAAAAAAAAAAATGAACAACACAATGATAATAAGAATAACGAAGGGGTAAATGAGAGTGTAGGAGAAAAAATAGAAATAATAAATATTGATGAAAAGATTTTTCAGCAAACAAATATAATGCAAGAACAAAATGATGAACATGCTGAAATTAAAGAAGATATAATGTATGAAAATATAAAATCTTTTAAAAATATGGACATTAAAACGTTTATTCAACAAACTTTGGATTATTATAGTTCAAACCAACTTAATAAAAATGATAATTTTTTAGAACAAAATGGATATAATAATATAAATACCAAAAGTGATGACACCACTAATGAAGTAGAAAATAAATATTCCTCTGAAATTTATAAAAATAATGAACAAAGTAATAAAGAAAATAATTATAAAAATGAAAAAAAAAATATATACGATGATATGACACCTGCACAAAGGTTTTATGAAGAAAATAAAGACAAACTAATGAAAGAATGCATGAAATATTATAACGAAAGAAATGAAAAAATAAATAAAAATAATGAAAATATAGAAAATCCAAATATATATTATGATGAAACATATGGAAATGATTATTATAATTCCATAAGAGATCCTATTGTAAGACCCAAGGATAATTATTTATTTGACTATGAAAATGAGGAAGAAAACGGAGAGGATAATGAAGATTTAGAATTGGAAAAAGGAATAATGCCAACAATAGAACAAGTTGTATGTATTTTAAAACATGAAAAAGTAAAAAATATTAAAGTTATAGATTTAAATAAATGCGGAAGAAGAGATATTGGTATGTTTTTAATTTTATGTACAGGCAATACAGCTAAACATAATAAAAAAGTTGGAAAACTAATTAGTAAAATTTTTATAGATTTAGAAATACCATATATTTCAAATATAATATATTGTTATTGTAATAAATCAGATGATTGGATTATTTCTCATTGTGGTCCTTTAAAAATACATATAGTAACAAAAGAATTAAGAGATAGATATGATATTGAAAATTTATTTCTTTACCCTCATGAACATTTTGATAATAAAAATTTCCCTTCCTTTTTCGATTACACTCCTGGCATTCCTCCTCCATATATTGTCCGAAGTAACAGCACATTGGGTTCGTACCATAATGACAATCTTTATCAAAAATTCATTGCCGATGTTTGAAAAAAAGTAATGAAAAATAGCCAGAAAATAAAGAAGAATTGCTAATTTAGCTGTTTCAAATTTGTTGGAAAAAAAATATTTATCTATATTTACAAAGAAATAAGCATGCACATGTAAGAATAATTTTATACATGACAAATATCTAAGCATACTCTATTTTTGCAAATATATATAAGACATGCACAGAGATAAAAAAAGCGGCATTGAAAATGAGGAAGTTATTATAAATTTTCCATTTTCTTACTATATAAAAATGTAGATAAAATTGTAAAAACCTATTTTAAATCCAAAACAAAGTAATGATTCCATCTTGAAAAATAAAAAAAAAACGGTGAAAAAAAATAAATAAAATCTATGCCTTATACTAATGGGCAAACATAGGTATCTTTCAATAAACACAAAAGCAATCTGTTTATTTTAATTTAAAAAAAGAATGAATGATCGTATATTAAAAAAGAAAAATACAATCTCTGAAAATATTAGAGAGACAAAGGAAGAAAGGGTAAATAAAAAAACACACACAAAATAAAAATTATAAAAATTGTAAAAATTGAAAAAGATTATGCATCCCATTAATGACTACAATTTTTAAACTGATCAGATTTTAAAAAGGTTTGAAGAAAATAAAATAAAATGGGAAAAGGAAAGCAAAATACTTATGGAAAAAACAAACAAAAAGGATACCCTAGCAGATCAGGGAGAAAAATACAGAGAAAAAAATGAGGTAACACATCCTAAAAAGTAGAAGAATACATATGCTCATATTTCTTTTCAATTCAATTTCTACATCCTACCTTCTCTTTTACTTAAAAAATAGCTAAACACATTACTGGAATATTTAAAGAAGGAAGATGAGAGGAAAGTTCAATGGGAAAATAATTTAAGAATGGAACCTGAAAAAATAAAGTTTCAAAAAACGACGAGAAAATTAAATATATACAATAAAATATTGAAAGAAAACAAAAATAATATATTTGATAAAGTTTTTGAAAATAAAGAAAAAAATAATGAAGACTATGTTTATGTAACAAATAAAGATGCAAAAAAAAAAGAATATCAAGAAATTATTGTTAATAAAATAAAAAATAATTTAGAATTTTTTTTATCTAATTTTGCTATACCATTATCTGATAATTTATATATCCAAGGAAAACCAATTGAAGAGGAAAATGTTGAACCAGATGTAATAAATAAACTTTCAACCAACGAGAGAATAGCATTAGACAATTTGGAAAAGGAAACAGATCCGTTAGATCTAGATAAGCCAGAACAAGCTAATTCGATAGAGCATGAAAATGTAAATAAATCATCTGACGATGATCCAATAAAAATAAATTGTTCATGCATAAATATAGAAAATAATGGAGAAGACATAATAAATAAATTTATATTCCTACAAAATATAACATCATCAACAATCATATATATAATAAGTTTTAAAAATAAAATGAAAATAAAAAATAGCATATTAAAATTAAATGATGTATTATATTTAAGTAAAAAAAAAAATTATGATCTTTTTATTTTTCCAAAGACAGGATATATAAAACCAGGAGAAACAATAAAAATTAATTTTAATTTTATTTTTGATTCTTTCTCATATTCTTTTGGCTTGATTCAAATTAAATGTTTTTATAAAAATAAAATTTGTAAAAAAAATATTTATATATCTATAAATCCATTTACTGAAATGTTAGATAGTTTTGCAAATGGAAAAATAACACAAAGTGATAAAAAAAAAACAAAAAAATTAATAAAAAAAAATAATAACTTTAAACTTTTAAGTAAGCATACTATTACACAAAATAAGACACCATTTCCAAATAAACAAAAATTAGAAAATGTAATAAAAAATATATATTCAGATTATAATATAAGTATAAATAGTTTTGAAAATTTTGTAAAAAAAAAAAAAGAAAATATAAATGACTCATTAAAAATGATAGAAAAAAACAAAGTTCCTACAAATCAATTGGATAACATATATGACAAAATAATTGGTAGCAACATTTGCCAATCCGATTTAAAAAATAATATGAATGTTTTTTTTTATCACACAAAAAATAAAACTTTACAATACATCAAAGAGGTTGGTAGTAATAGTGAAGTCTCATTTTTTAACATTAACACAGATGATTATATTAACTTTGAATCAAACATATTTAATTATAAGTTAGAAACAACTTTAAGTGAACCAAATGGAATAAAACCTACATTATCATTTAATGGGTGTAAAAATAGGGAAATATTTTATCAAGTCCTTTATAATTACATCTCTCATCTTGTTCATGCTTGTCAAACACCTGACGACAATCTTATGCTTATAAACAAAACTGATGAAACAAATTTGGAATATTCTGCTCAACCATCAAAGACTACAGATATGGAACTGACAAGAAGTGGTACTACGAAGGGGCTTAAAAAGAGTAGAAAAAAAAACGAGAAAAATGTTGAGAAGGAAAACGATAAATTAATTAATGAGCAAATTATACAAAATAGAGACTTACTTAATAAGGAGTTTGAATCTATATATATAGATGTACATACAAAAAATTATTCTACACATTTTATAAATCACATTTATATTCAAAACAAGTTAAATAATTCACATATTTTTTATTTTTATAATTATTTTAAAATAGTACAATATATTAATCAGTATTTTATACTAGATCAAAATTTAATTGATTCTAACTCACCAAAACAAAATGTCTTTATATATATGAATACAAATTTATGTAATAATATTTTTTTATATATTTTAGACAAATTGGATTCATATTTTTTCTCTGAAAATGATACTAACATTTTAAATAATTTATTTCATGGATCAAAAATAAAATATGTCTTAAACAATTTGACAAAATTATTTTCAGATTATTTTTCTTCAATCCTTTTGAGTATAAAAAATGGAACAAAAAATGTTTATGGATATTTAGGAGAGATAAAAATAGGGAAAGAAAAAGTAAATCTGCTAAACTCATTTTTAGTGATATATTTAAAAGCGTTTATTTATAAAATGTTGAAGAAAACATATGCGATCTACATTTTAGAGAATGAAAATGATGTCATAGATGCTGGCAAGGTTGTGGAAGGAGAAGAAAAAGTTGGCAAGGATATGGTAGACGAAGGAAAAGTTGATAAGGATGTGGCAAATGACGGCACCTCTTGTAAAAGCTTTGATTCATTTTTTAAGGAAAAAGAAATATATTCTGATATTTGTAACTCCATTTGTGAATATAAAAATGGAAGTCAATCAGAGGATTTACAAAATGATGAGATTAATGTTGGAAGTAGATCTGAAGGAAACATATTTCTTATAAAGGATTACAAAATGTTTTCACAAATTATCTATGAAAAAAACAAAAATCAAATGCAAATAAATGTAGAAAAGAATTTAGAAAAGGTTAAACAAACCAAAGAAAGTGAAAAAAACAAAGTTGATATAAGCAGTTCAAAAGATAAAAAAGGTGGGCATAGTAAATCAAAAAAAGGAGAAAAAAAAGCTGAAAAAAAAGCTGAAAAAAAAAGTGAAAAAAAAAGTGAAGAAAAAAAAACACAGGCACAACCTAAGGAAGACAAACCAGATAATACTGAATTAAATTTTACAAATTTTCATTTTTTTAAAATGTTTGAAATTTTGAATATTGAAACATGTATAATAGATGATAAGGAAATATTAAAAACGTCGGGAATCCAATATGACAATTCTTCTTCATATATTTTTACGTTGTTAAAAAAGAAAATTCCAAAAAATGTTGAGATAAAAGTTGGATATACAATGAGACAAGAAGTTTATTTACTTCTCTACATATTTAACATAATATCTGTTGAACATATCAATTTTTTATTTCACCATTTTATAAATCCAAACATGTTATTATATATTGATTATTTAAAAAGCAATGCAAACCATTTCTTAGACATCTTTAAAAATATTTTACAATTTTTTTCTATGAAAAATTATCTATCCAAATTTATTTTTGAAAACAAAATTCCACTATCTATACATCATGATCACTGCTTAGTAAACAACATGGAACTACAAACAGATGAAAACAAAGAGACTTTAAATTTTTCAAACCAAATTTATAAAAATATAAGAGAAAATTGGATAACTAATGGGATAAAAAATGAATCTAATGTAGATGCAAAATATATATGTATCATATCACCAAATATAAAAAATGAAATTTTAAATTTTACAAATATAAATGAAATATTAGAATGGATAAAACTATTAAACATAATTATTTTCTTAAACATATCCGATGTTTATATTTATGGAGATTTATTTTTACTTTTTTTATTTTTTATATATGATTCAGATATTTTAAAGGGACACATCTCCAAATCAAATGCTGGCACAACACTGCTAGTACATTCAAATGGAATTCATCAACCAAGTATAAATCAAAATGATGATGTTGAAAATGTTTGTTTCAAAATAATTGACATATATAATATTCCCAAACATATTTTATTTTTATTTAAATTTTGTATATTTAATATAATAGAACAATATGAAAAATATAAAATAAATATACATTTTCCTTATGATATTTATGTAAAACCAAACTTGATTACTTTTCAAAATGACAATCCTTCATTATATTGTCTACTTCCTTATACTGACTACAGTACAATGATCAAACATGCAAAACAAGTATTTATAAAAAAATATAGTCACCATATTAACCAAGCTGTACAAAATCAACTAGCCAATTCGAACACTACTACGACCTTGATAAATGGCATATTTTGTGACGCTACCAAGTTACATACATGTCAAGATTCTTTGAAACAGTCTGATTATCAAAATGTGAGTAGTAATGAAGAGGGTGAAGGAGAAAACCACAAAGTACTTAACTCCATTTTAAACATAGGAAACATTACAATGAGCAATGTTTTAAAAAATGTAAATAAAAAAAATAAAATATTATGGCTATGTGGGTCATTTGAAAAATATATAAATAATGACAACAAAAATAGTATGGAAATATTTAACCATTTATTAAATACATCAAAAAATGAACAAACTAATTTTAATAATATTTACAAAGATGATTCCGAAATATATGCTAACAATTTATTAATTTTAAACAAAGAAATATATTCCTTATATTTATATCATGCCCCCAAAGAGTTACGTCTAAATTTTATTTTTAACAACCATCATATTTTAATAAACATTTTCGATAATTGTTATTTCCCTCCTCAAAGTGTGCATAAAATGGTATGAGCTTTAAAAGTATGTAGACTTACCATTGCTTATGCATTCATGTAAAATGAAGAAAATGAAAAAGATTGGGAAGTAGTATGTTTTTTAATTTGCTGACCCATAGGCATACACAAAATGGTTTCATTCACCATTTTTCCAAATTTTTCAAACATTTTCAACATTTTCGACATTTTTTCGTATTATTGATTATGAAACATGGGGGGGGGCACAATTTAGTTGGCAAATTGATGGCCCCCTTTTATTTTTTTTTTATAAAAATTGGGGAAATACACTTTCCAAATATCCCTCATGATACAACAATATCACAAGTAGGATTAGCAATACTATTTATGCATTAAAAAGTTGCATTTTTCCATACATTTTTTTGCATATTTTTTTACATTTTTTCCATATTTTTCAACAATTTTTTTCATATAAAACTTCTTATTTTTTACGTGGTATCCATTTTTTTATTTTTTAACTTTTCAAATTTTGCCAATACGTATTTTATTTTTATTCGCAATGTGGTGGTTCTAACCCGATGTTATTTTTATAATTTTTGTTAATTTATTTGTTGACATTTTTTAACTAAAAAAATGCATTAATTTTTAAAAAAAAAAAAAAAGTTAATTTTTTAAAAAAAAAAAAAATAAATCCATTTTATAAACATGAATATTATCCATTTTTAATTTTTATTTACTTCTGGTAATACTAGAAGTTTTGTAAGAGAAAAAAAAATTAACAAAAAATATTTTAGGAATGTAATACTGAGTTATGCAACTGTTTGCTTAAAACTCAGTTTTTGATATGCCTACCTTTATAGTACATATACAAATACAAATAAAAACCCAAAGCTCATTCATAAAGCTGTTTATAAATAGAAAGGGGGTATCACTAAATTTTTTTTATTTTTTATATCACATTATCATAAGTTGATTAGTTTAAATTATATACAAATTTTCAAAATCGAAATAATCTTATATAGAATATAATATTTGACTATATACCAATTTTTAAGTATCCATTTTAAGAAGAATAGGCAAAAGTTATATTTTTCCATATTTACTAACAATGAAGAAAAAGGTAGACAAACGGATTAAAACTCTCGTTGAGAATAACATAGCCATAGGGCAAAGGAGTATGTTTTTAGTTATTGGAGATGAAGGGAAAAATGTTGTTATGAATTTTTATTTTCTACTAAATCGGCTAGTTACTAATAGTAGGTCACTCAATATTTTATGGTGCTATAGAAAAAAGCTAGATTTCTGTACAAGCAAGAAAAAAAGATTCCGAGAGATGAAAAAAAAAATAAAAAAAGGAACATTTGACACACAAATAGATAACAATTTTGATTCCTTTTTAAATAATGCAAATATAAGATATTGTTTTTATAAAGAAACTCAAAACATTTTAGGAAAAACATATTCAATGTGTATTCTTCAAGATTTTTCATATATAACTCCAAATATATTATGTAGATGTATTGAAACAGTAATTGGAGGAGGTATTATAATATTTTTAATAAATAAATTAGAAGAATTAAAGGATATATATAATTTAACATTAAATTATCATAAAAAATATAACATGAACGGTACATGTAATGTTTATAATAATTATATATATCGTTTTTTTCGATCATTAAATACTTGTAAAAATGCAATGTTTATTGATGATGAGATGAATATATTACCACTTAATGATAATTATTTAAGTATTACAAAAACATCAACTGATGATTCACAAACTAATGGAATAATCTCTGGAAAAAATACAGATGATACAGTATTTGAAAAGTCTGCAACATTAGGAGGTTTTTTATCACCTGACAAAAAATTATTGAAAAAAAAATTAAAATTTTTAGAGACCAAATGTGAAGAATTTGAAAAAAAACAAGAAGAAAGAAAAATATCATTATATTCATCAAAATTTTATAATAATAAAGCAAGTGGATCTAATGAAAAAGTTAAACTACATTCAGAAATAAATGGAACACAAGATATGGAAAATAATTTAAATGAATTAGATAGTGATGTACAATATTCATTTCTTGATAAAAATATAATTAAACTTTTTAAAATATGTTTAAGTATAGATCAACTTGAAATTTTAATAAATATATGTAAAATATTACGAAACGATAATGAGAAAAAAAAAAATATAAAAGAAATATTATTTAATTTATTAGCAAATAGAGGTCGAGGAAAATCTGCTACTTTAGGCCTAATTTTATCTTTAAGTATTTATTTTAATTATAGTAATATTATTACTTGTTCAGGTAATAATGATAGTGTTCATACGATTTTTGAATTTTTAGACAAAGGGCTAAATATATTAGGATATAATGAATTTAAAGATTATGAAAAAATATATGTTAATGGAAAAATAAAAGAAATAATTATATTTAAAAATATAAAATATTTAAAACAAAAAATTAGATATCTAGATATAATTGAAAATGATAATATACCAAACTGTGAGCTTATGATTATAGATGAAGCTGCATGTATACCTATAGATATATTAAAAAATAAAATAAAAGGAGAAATTACTATTTTGTCTACTACATTAAATGGATATGAAGGAACAGGAAAAACATTTACTTTTAAATTATTAAAACAATTAAAAAAAAAATTTGTAACACAATTAACATATGACGACTTTAAGCAAATAAAATATTTATATTTTGATAAAGCTTTTATAGATATAACATTAAAAAGTCCAATTAGATATAGTTATGATGATCAGGTTGAAAATTGGTTAAATAATTTTTTATGTTTAAATTGTAATGAAACATTTAGTATTAAAAATAATTTATTATCTTCTCCATCAAAATGTCAGCTATTTTTTGTTAATAAAAATGTATTTAAAAATTATAACCAAACTAGCGAAAATCTTTTAAAAAAAATTATGACCCTGTTCATAACTTCTCATTACAAAAATACACCAAATGATTTAATTATGATATTGGACTCACAACAACATCATTTATTTGTACTTATAAGTTCATCAATCGATACAAATACATTAACTGTTAATAATATTGATCAGATAGATATTTATGGTGTTATTCATTGTTCTATCGATGGAATAATAGATCAATCAAAAATAAAAAAGCTAATTAAAATCGAAGATATATCTCAAATGGTAAACGAAAAAAAAGAAATAGCTGATCAGGATGATAGTAATGAAAGTACAAAACAAGAAGACAATGATGAAGAGGAGGTAAAAATGAATAACGATAACTCTAACACAATAAGTAATCATATGCTAAAAAATGAAGTTGAAGGAAATTTAATACCATACATAATTAGTGATTATTTTAATTATTATTTTTATAACTATATAGGAATTAGAATAGTTCGAATTTCTATTCATCCATCTATGCAAAACTTAAATTACGGTTCAGAACTTTTAAAGAAAGTTTATGAATATTATAGCTTGTATAACGATCCAAAACGGGGCACTATTAGTAATAAAGAAAGTGCAAAAGAAAATGTTGTATTTTGTAAATGCTCAGGTGATCAAATACATTTTGATAATAAATTAAAAAGGATAGATTATATTGGTACATGTTTTGGATTAACTAAAAATTTATTAATTTTTTGGAAAAAAAATAATTATATTCCTGTTTATTTAAAACAACAAAAAAATGAAATAACTGGAGAATTTAGTGCATTAATGTTAAGACATATAAATCCTAAACTTAAAAATATATTTATAACTTTTTATTATGACTTTGTCAGAACTTTTTGTAATCTATTACCTTACTCTTTTAAAAAATTAGAATCATTCATAATATATAATTTACTAAATGATAATTACAATTTATTGTCTAACCCTCCTCAAGTTAGTCGAGTAAACTATTTAAAACAGATTATCCAAAATGAAGATACAAATAGTAACATAAATGAAAAAGAAAGTGATAATGAATCTGAAGAAACTTTGGACCATGAAGAGGATGATATGATTACTTCATTTTATAATAAAAAAGAAAAATTAAATGAAGAAAACATTTTTTATTTTTTCCATACTAATGATATATGTAGATTAAAACGATATGTATTAGAAAGTCGAAGTACACAAGAATTGCTATACTTAATGGAAACAATAGCTAAACTTATTTTATTTAAAAAAGTAAAAATAGATTTAAGCATACTAGAATATACAATTCTATATGCTGTTTCTTTTCAAAAAAAAACACTCACAGAAATATCCGACGAAATCCAAATTAACATCAATCAAACAAATGCCATCTTTAGGAAGGTGATCCATCGTTTCTACAATTACATAAAGGTAGGTCACTCTCTTTTCTTTTGCTTTCTTATTTTTCTTTTGCTTTCTTATTTTTCTTTTGCTTCCTTACTTTTATTTCATTCCGTCACTGTTTTGTCATCTCTTCATTTTCTCTTTCATTTTAGGCGATAATGGAAAAGCAAATCGAAAAAGAGGTTAATGAAGAATTTGAACAAAAATTAAAAAAAAAAAAAAAACGGTCTGCAAATTCTGAGCTCCCATCAAATGAGTATGCAGAAGAATTAGAACATATTTCTAATAATATAAAAAAGAAACAAAAAAAAGAAAAAATGGCGCTCATTCAGGAGCTTAACTTATCAGGTATTCATTAGATTCTCTAAAACTATCTCTACACCATTTGCTTTACTTATTATTTTTTTCGTCAACATTTTCCTTCACTTATTTTCTTCTCTATATATATATACCATTTTTTTTTCAACCTTTTCAGGGACCATTAAAAGAAAGCAAATAAGTATAGAAGACAATGAATGATGGGAAAATGTATTTAAAACATGTTCATGTTTAAAGCATTTTCATGTTTATTTCTTTTGCTTATTTATTTGTATTTATTATATGAATTAATTTTTTTCGTGGCATTTAAAAATAATAAAAATAAAAGTCACTATTATATTTTATAGAACTATTTAACAATATTTTTATCGGTATATCTCCGATTCGTATTCCTTTTTGTTTGCATTACGACACGTTTTTTTATTCTCTTTATTAAAGAACTATTCTTGTATATTTTTAATTCTTATATTAATTAGCCATTTAAAAAAAAAAAAAAAAAAAAAAAAAGCTTGTTGGCTTTTCTCTTTATTATATATAATCATATGTATTAATATGTATTAATATTTTTGTGTAGGTAAAACAAAAGAATACTCAACCAAATTAATGTTGTTTTATGTATTTACAACATAATAAAAAAATATACATATATAGTGCATTTAATACTAATCATAATTGGAATTTGTGTGTGTATTATAAAAAAATATACACACAAAAAAGGTATTAATGTTGTAAATAGAAATGTTTTAAAATGTATATCATGATTTATAAAAAAATGGTAGGATATTTTATTTTTTTTTTTACACTTTGGTTACATACTTATAAATGCATTAACAATGTTAAAACTAAAAGTGGGTATGGATTTGTAAACTTAAATAATAATTTGAGAATACCTTATAAAAATAAACATGTTCTTTACTCGAAAGTTGAAATTAAAATGCCTGCACTATCTAGTACCATGACAAGTGGCAAAATAGTGCGATGGAATAAAAGCATTGGAGAGTTTGTCAACGTAATGAATGAAATATACAAAATAAGCATGCATAATGGTCCATATATCGGTGTGCATTTATCTCTACATATATATACTTCTTCAATTTTAAGGTGGGGGACATAATTATGACAGTAGAAAGTGATAAAGCAGATATGGATGTCGAGTCGTTTGATGAAGGTTTGCATGTGTACATACAAGTTTGTACTCTTAGCTTGTTCTTATATATTTTTGTAATATGAAAAAAGTGTAGACAATTTTTTATATATCCCTTTATCAGGATATTTAAGAAGAAAAATAATCGATGAAGGGTCGGAAGCAGGTGTCGGAGACGTACTAGGAATTCTAACAACGGAGGAGGGGGAAGCCATGGAAAACGATGAAGTGATGAGTAAGCAAGTGAGAGCAGACAAGGTAGAGAACAAAGTGAAAGTAAATGAAGTGAGAGCAGACAAGGTAGAGAACAAAGTGAAAGTAAATGAAGTGAGAGCGGACGATGAAAAGAAAGTGTACATCCCACTAATGCAAAGTAAAAAAAAGAAAGCAAGAATTGCCAAATGGTTGTTTAAAGAAAACGAGTTTGTAAATAAATCGGATGTCATATTTCACATTGAAGATGACAAAAGTACAGTAGAAGTAGATAGTCCTTATACAGGTTTAAAATTATGCATAGAGAAAAAATGTCTTTTACTTTTGTAATGCATTTAATATGTTTACATATGGAAATACACTATTGAAACGTTTTAATCTCTTATTCCTTGTATAGGTGTAATAAAAAAAATTTTAGTGAACGAAGGAGAGTTAGCCGATTTGGAAAAAGAAGTTGCCATCATTTCAGCTCAAGAGGTTAAATCAGTTCTTTATCTCAACATTTTTTAAAACATAATTTTTATTCATTTTATTTAAAAAGTTAAAATTATTTCACTCTTTTTTTTGTTAGGAAATCCAGAAACCAGAAAATACTCCTATCAATTTGTATATATAAAAAGTGAAATATTTTTTTTATTATTAAAAATAAATATATAAATCTATTTAATATTTTATTTTGTCTTTTTCCTTTATTTAGAAAAATCGAAATAAAAGAACATGATGTTATAAGTCATTTTAAAAACAAATTAAATGACACTAAAGAAGGAAAAACATTTTTAAAAACATTGAAGTAAGTATAAAAAAAAATAGGGCTTTAAAATAAAATACATTTTATCAGCTAGCCAAATAATAATACTCTTTTTTTTTTTTTCTAAAAGTTATGAAACTGAAAAAATACTCGAAGAAAGACTCAAATTAAGTAGTGATAAATATTACCAAGATATCCACAACTATTTTAGGTACCTCAAAAATAAGCAAAAATAAATACACTCATTTGGATTAGCTTTAATAAATATGTATTTTATTTCTTTACTTAATAGACCTTCTGAAGTAAATCAAAAAAATGTCAAGGAGCATGCACAAGTACAACCATAATATGGAATCTGCTTTGCTACTCTTTACACAAAAATGGGGTATACATATATATATATTTCTTCTTTACAGTCACATGAAAAAATGGTCTTACCTTCTGCCATCGAGCTTATGAAGAAGCATAAACTAACCCCCGAAGATATCACGTAATTAAAATTGAAAGCGTGCTTCAACATGTTTATGTCCAGTTTTTTTTTATTACATTTTTTACTTTCTTTATGTGCAGGGAGACGAAGATGCCAGACAGGATTACCTACGAAGATGTCGACCTGTTTCTCGAGAAAAAAAATGTTCATAAAATAAATGATATCACAAGAATAGAAAGCAAAGCAAGAATAGTCAAACTAACAAACATTCAAAAGTCTATAAAAAATAATATGATGCAAACATTAAATGTTCCAGTATTTCGAGTAACGCATTTAATGAAAACTTCGCAATTATTAAAAATATATGAGCAAGTAAAAGATAAAATAAGTATGTCAGTAATATTAAATAAATGTGTATCATTAGCTTTACTTAAAAATCCATTAATATATTCAACATATATAGATAATGAAAATGGAGAAATTATGTACAACCAAAATATAAATATAGGAAATGCATTAGGTCTTAGTGATTCATTACTAATTCCTGTTTTAAAAAATGTTGATCAAAAAGATATATATACCTTATCAACAGAATGGAAGGTAATATTATTAATAATGGTTTATTATTTCATTAGCATAAGGCTTATACTATTTCATTGATATAAGGCTTATATTATTTTATTTTATTTTCAAAAACATTTAATTTAATTTTGTAGGAACTTGTAAAAAAAGGAAAAAATGGAACTCTTTCAGCTAATGAAATGTCTGGAGGTAATTTTTTTATTTCTAATTTAGGGATGTTTAACACATATCAATTTGATGCTATCTTGCCCAAAAATGTGTCATGCATTTTATCAATCGGTACAAATATAATTAGTATGGATCAATTTGAAGATTTAAAAATAAATAAAGGAATAATGATGACATTAACATGCGATCATAGACATATATATGGATCTCATGCTGCTACATTTATGAATGACTTAGCAAATATTATTGAAAATAATATCAACAATATATTTTTATAAAAGCATATTTTTTTATTAACATTTATTATATGCTTTTTTTTATGTATCTTTTAATGTAGAAAATTTTTTTTTTTTTACAACCTTTTTAAAAAGTAAAACTTTACCGAACCATTTAACTTGTAAAAAAAAAGGAAGCATCAATAAATATTTCTATACTTCTTTAAAATGTAAGAAGTATATGGGTACCATTTTTTAGACTTGCACAGACATAAAATATGGTATACCCCTGATGTGCTGAAACTATTTTTGTAAGGGGGTATATAATTCGGAAAGTAAAAAACAAATTATATAAAAAATATATAATTGCTTTGACAAGTAAGATAGAGAAATCAATATCATTTTGTTTCTTATAAACTTTTATAATTTATATATTTGTGTTATATTAATAAAAAAAAACACACACATACAAAAAAAATATATAATATATATACATACATATATACACATGGTTCTACTGTTGCCAACTCAAGTTTAATACATGTATAGGGAATCATTATAAACATGTAGAATTCAATAAAAATAAATATGCATGTATATATAACAGAGTGTATAACATATTTATATAAATACTCAGTAACAAAGTAATAAAATTTTAAGAATATATATATAATATGTATATATATATATGCAAAAATATTTACATAATATATGTATTTTTTTCTGCATTTTTCAATGCGTAATAGTTTTTATTTATATTTTCTCATTACGTATTGTTTCATCGCAAAAATAACATTATGAATTTTTTATAAAAAGTTAAAAATCCTAATGTAAAAAATTTCTATAATATTTCTGTACTTAACCAGTATATTGTATCAAACTCGTCATATATTTATTTTGCTGTACATTTTTCAGGTATTTTTTGAGTATTCTCTTCGATATTAATTTTTACATACTTTATTAAGTCAAAATAATTTTTTAATTTAAAATAAATAGGATAATAAATATTTGTTTAACACCAAAAATAGTGAAGCAATCTCTAATCAGTACTCTGCATATTCATATAATATATAAATATATATATATATATATATCCATGCAGAGCATAAGTTTATACAAACTTTATTTCTTTGCCTTTTAGTGTTATTCTGTAACAATGTATAGTCATATTATCTTTATTTGGCGTTATTTAAATGGGTAGTTAGCCAATCGAACCCTTCATATAGCCCATCTCCTCTTGTGGCGCAGGTCGATTGAATGAACCTACAAAAGTAAAAATAATAATATGTGCATATATTATATATACATATTAATGGCTAGCTGCTTTTAGCTTGCTATCCCTTTTCCTATTTTTCAAAAATATGGATAACTCACCAATTTCGTTCCCTTATCGTGTTAAGGTGCAACTTTTCAGTAACTTCAGCTGCAGACATAGCATTGGGTAAATCTTGCTTGTTTGCAAATACTAAAATTATTGCATCCTTTAATTCTTCTTCGTTTATCATTCTATGCAGCTCTTCGCGTGCTGTAATACAGGGGAAAGAAAAAAAATTAATAAATTAGTAAAAAAAAAAAATGTAATAAAAAAAAAATTTTTTTTTTTTAATAGCTAGCTAAATAGCCAAATTTTATTATTTTCAAATTATTTTATTAACCATCATCAATTCTTTCTCTATCGTTACTATCGACAACAAATATTAATCCATCGGTGTTAGAGTAGTAGTGTCTCCATAATGGTCGGATCTGGAAGAAAAAAATAAATATATATGTTTTTTCAAATATTGACAAAATTCAAACATACGGATTAAAGAACTTAAAAAATATGTGATGCACACACACATATATAAGCATATGTACCTTATCTTGTCCTCCAACATCCCATACAGTAAAGGAAATATTTCTGAATTCAACTGTTTCAACATTGAAACCTGAAAAGTAAAGAAAGATATGTTATGATTGTGTTCCATTATTAGTACATGTGTGTGTAGCAGTTTATTGAATATAAAAAAGAAATATGTTTAAATCTGGTTAATATGAGTATATTTTAAGCAAGTGCCAATATATGTTTATCTGTTTTGTTTGAAAACACACCTATAGTAGGAATGGTTGTAACAACTTCTCCTAATTTGACTTTGTATAATATTGTTGTTTTCCCAGCGGCATCTAGACCCACCATTAAAATTCTAACGTCTTTCTTTTGAAATAATCGGTTAAATAATCTACTCACTAATAACCCCATTTTGACTATAAAGTGAAAAAGTGAAAAAATAAAAATAAAGTATAATACTTAGGGTGTGAGAAAATATTGGCACACAAGTAATATTTTTATATAATGTATACTATTATAAAATACACAATTTCCATGTATAATATAATGGATAATATAACACACATATATACAAAAGCTTTGAATACACACATAATAAGGATATATAAATATGAAAGAGTACAAATAATTTCTTTTACCTTATTTATATATATATGATAAATATCTTGAGAAATTTTATTAATTTCTTTTTCTTTAAATAAAATAGTAAAACAAAATTGTATACTATTTAAAATTTTGGTAATATATATACTTTTTAAATAAAAATATATGTGTAATGGTTATTCAAAAAATAAATACAAGTTATTTATTTTTTTTATTTTTATTTTTTTTATTAACTCAGTATGGATGATATATTATATAGTTGTGTATTAAGCATATATAATGTATTGATTAACATTTAAACTATTTGTATTATATGCATACATAAAACGCATGATACATATTAGTTTTAATGTTATTTGACTTTCATGTTTTTTTTTGAGAAAAATAATTTATACATATTTTTATATTAAGAGTAAAAATATAACTTTTCCTTTTTCCTTCGTTTTTTTTTCTCTTTTTCTCATTTAATAATGTATTATTATTGTTTATTTTTTTTATATTATTATTATATTTTTTTTACAATATATATTTTTTATTTTATTAATTATTTCAAAACAATCTAAATTCCACAAATTCTTTGTAAACATATGTAAAACTAAAAATTTAGCAAATAATGTAATAATAATAATAACATAGCATAAAGGAAAATTTTAAAGAAAAACGATAATTACATTTTTTTTATATTATACAATAAATTATGCATATGCAATGGATATTTATTATGTATAGTAATAAATATGTATATTTATAAATACGCATATTTTTTCTATAAGTTTAACACTTTATTTTTTATTTATTATTTTGTTTATTGCCTTATATATATATATATATATTTTATGTATATATATATGCTTTTATAACTATTAGAGAAAAAGAGAATATTGATTGCAAAAAGGCAATAATAATAATCACATGGAAAATAAAGTAATGATAAAATAAAAAAAATATATATATAGTGAAATAATACTATAAATAATGTAAAATACTATAATATGAAAATAAATTAAAAGAATATCATTTTTAAAACTCGCAAATATTGTAAATAAGGAAAAAACATAAGTTGTAAAATTATGAAGTTTTTTTATATTAAAAACGCTTTCAGTGCACAACATTAAACTTCTTTTTTATATAATAATACAAATAAAACAAAATTGTGTATATATTAACTATTAAAAAAATGTATAAACAAATGAGTTAATTTTCCCAACTATATTTATTTACATAAAATAATCTTTCTATAATATTAAGCAAGCAGTATATATACTTATATATTTCCATATGAATATATATAACGATATACATATATCTATATTTTATATACTAATACAAAGCTGTTTTATACTATTTTTTATTTTCAAACGAAATTCTTAAAAATAGCCAAACTTTGAAATACTCTATAAAAATATGCTAAATAAAAATTAAAATATTAATAATAATGAATTAAAAATGTATAAAGTACAAAAAGGAAAAACGTAAAAAACTATATCAGTTTATTACGGTTTTACTGGAAATAAAAATTGTACATACATTATACACATAAGCGTGTATCAAAATGTGTGCGTATTACAAACACATGAATTAATAAGCTCTTACTATCATCTATATATAATTATATTATTTAAGTACACACTTTCTCAATTACATTGCATATTTTTTTTCTACTTTTTTTTAATTTTTCTATACATATAAAATAATACAACAATCTTACTACTAAGGGTTAAACCAATTTATCATATTTTAAACGATTAAAAATAATAAATAATCAAATTCATATCTTTAAAATGAAAAATGTGCATTCTTTTTTTGTTTTAAAAAGTTGTAAAAAATATGTACAACAGCCCTTTATTTATTTTTTATTCCCTTTTAATTATGTACAATTCATATTTTATTCATTAATAATTATGAACGGTCAGGTATAATCATATTATTTTGGCTATTTATAAAATCATATTTTATTACATAATATTTATGCAAAATTCGGTGTCTCTATATTGTACACTTTATTTAAACTGTGCTTTCACACAGCAATCAATAAGTATATGTATGTTTCAAAAAATGTGTAAAAAAAAAAAAATAAAAACTTTTAAGAATAACTTTCGAATTTATATAAAAACAAAAAAATACTATAAAAGATATGCGTTTATTATTCCTTTTGCATTAATTTAGGCTAAAGGAAAAAAAAACTATGATGCACTATCTGTATATACTTCAATATTGTATACTTACAAACAGTACCATCGGGTTAGCAAAGTATCGAATGTGTCCGTGTCATTTTAAAATGCTTTTGGGGAATAATACAACCTTCCCATGCACATGAATTATATATAAGTGTTACTAAAATTTATATCTTTTATTTTCTTTTAACTTCCTTTGCTCGCGAAGCATAATGAGGTATTCCTCTTTAATAACTTCTCTAAAGTCTTCTATACCTATGAATGGTGAGAGGAAGAAAAAATAAAATAAAAAGATGAAGCAATCCCAAAATATGCATAGTTGATATACATAAAATTCATGAGCCTATGAAAGTATGTCATATATTTCTTACCTTCTTCGAAAGCCTTAATAACAGCTAGCCGAGTAGGTACATGTACATTTTGGTGAACAAGTTTTCGAAACTCTCTATTTTCAGGTGTTAAGGCACATAAATTTTCCCATTCTAAATTAACATCATACACATAATAGTTATATTTATCATTATAAATACATTCGGTCATTATTTGCATCATTTGATATTCATCATATTGTGGAAATAACCCAGGGGCACATTCACCTCCATATTTTTCTTGTAATATTTTATTTTCTTTTAATATTTTACACCTTGTCCAAAATTGAGGTGGTAATCTATATTGTAAAGTTCTACCTCTTGCATAAAAAATTTTTATTTGAGTATGTATATTAGCTTGCAAAAATATTTCAAATAATGGCATTTTAACATCCAGTTTTAAATTTGCTATTTTAACTTTCCTTCCGAATTTTTCTTTCACCTTACTAATCAAACTCTCCATTTTTTCTTTATCATTTTCCATAAGTTTACAGTATGGGCCTACATTGGATATAAGAAAATGAAAAAGGTTTTTACACATTCATATATTCATAATGTACAAAATAGATGATACATACGAAATTGTTCAATCATATCTAACCCATTTTGGGGGTCACAAAATATAAAATATTTTTTTGTTTATTTTTTTGAATTTCATAGTTGCAATGATTTATTAAGCGAGTTTGCCGCATTATATCCAACACCTTTTCACGACTTTCATGAGTCAGTTTATAATCATCTATGTCCCTTTTTTCATCTTCATTTTTATTTCGTATCTCTTCCTTTATAATTAAATCTTCCCAAGTTTCAACTGGTGGGAGGGGAGGAATATATCTGAGAAAGTTCAACAATTTTATAAAATAAATGGATATAAAAAAAAGGTAGCCACATATAAAACATGTGACCTTGTGCTTCGTACACCTTTTACTTTATTATTTTATTTTTATTTTGCCTACTCGTCGTCCGTAAAATATTTGTAATCCTCCAACTCCTCTGTCGCTTTTAGAACAAACGCGAACTTTTTAAAACGGGGGTTAGGCTGATTAAGACTGTATATCTTCCTAACGAGGGGCTTGAAAGGATGTTTCACACTCTTATATGAAATACATTTTTTAACATAATTTTCACAGTATGGGATAAAACATATAAAAATCAGTAACAACTTTTTTATATATACATATTTCGAATAATTTAGCATTATAAATATGTATATATATGTGTATGTACATAATCATCTATGTGCATACAAATAATATGTAACCCCCTTTTTATAAATATACTCTCATTATAATTCTACTATTATAGAAAATTTGAATGGCTAAAGGTTTATTTTTTCATTTGAATATGGCCCCAATATTTATTATGTAAATGGAAAATTAATTTTCCTCAAGTGCTCGAGCATATATATGCATAATAATTGTTAGTTCAACAAATTTTATAAAAAAAAATAAATACCAAAACAAGGAGAAAAAAAATTACATTCATCAAATTGTGGTAAAAAATGTATCAATTAATTTTTCTTATTCCTTTAATTATCTCTTTTTAAAATTATATATTATTTTTATTAGTTCGTTTATATATAATTGAAATATTTACATCCATGGCTAGAAAAAAAAAAACAGCCAAAATGCACTTATTATAACATGAACAGTTCATAATTTTTTTTAATCATTAGCTGTATAAAATTACAAGTAGTGTGTAGATATAAAGTGTTTGTAAATATAGTAATAGAACTATATATGAACTGAACGCAAAATTGTATACTTCTTGATAGCAAAAGTTAAATGAGTTTTTAAAAAGAGTAATATATAAATAAGAATAAATTATTCTTAGAAAAATAAAAAGAAGTAAGGTCACCAATAAACTAATAAAATATGTACAAAACTAGCCAAAAATATAAATAAATGCAAATTACACACAAAATAATTATGAAAAAAAAAAAAGAGTATTATCATTTCTGTGTTCTATGTAATCTCAAATTGATTAACAAGTTTTTAAAATAGTCCGAAGAATTTTGCTTGATCAAATCTAAAACAATAGTTTGAAAATCGAACATGTTTGAGTTGCCTAGATTTTGTAATAACAATACAAACTGTTTAGTTGGCTCGATATTTATTAATTCATTAAAACTTGTATTTTGGTTTATATTATTAAAAGTATTTTTTTGTAAAAGGAAATAATTTTTGCATATTTTAATAAATGTGGATGTAAAAATATTTAAAAATGAATTAACTTCTTGTGGATCATTTTTTGTAAATATACTCATTTCCCCAATATATATATCTATATTATTTTCGTCATATTGGCTAAATAAAATATTGTTTATATTTTTTTTTTCATTCATATTTTGCTGTAATGTTAACATTGGAGGGTTGTATAATAAAAATCCTTGTAAAATTGTTTTCATAATTTGTAATAAAATAAAAAAGCTATTTGAAGAATTAAATGTTGGCAATACACATATTGATTCGGATAAATCTGTAAGACATGATAAACATTGTTTAGTAACATTACAATCATAGCTATTTAAAAGACATTCAAATGTTGGTAATAAATAATTAAGTAAACCTATTTTATCACTATTATATAAATAATAATAAAAATAAATTTTATTTTTATCTCCAGAATAATTTCCATTTATATTGCTACTATGACTCGAATCAGTAGACATACTTAACTCATTAGGTATTACAAATAAATTTTTACATATTTTAAAAAAATTAAAAATATGTTTTTTATTTCTATATAACATATCACAATATATCGAATAATCTTCTTCCCTAATATCAGTCTCATTACTTAAATGGGAATTCACTTTTTTTATAAATTCTTCTTCTTGTTTAAAATAGTTAAATTGTTTTTCAAAAAAAATAAAAAATATTTTAACATACCAATCAATTATTAATTCGTTTGTATTTTTGTTCATAATTAAATATTTTATTTTTTGACTTAAAGATAAATAAATTGATAAAGTGTGATGATTAACATAGGTATATGGAGTATGTTGTAAACCCAAAGATAAAACATCATTGAATATGTTTAATATATTATTATTAATAAATATATAATCTTCTTCAACATATTTTTTTATTACATTACATGCATTTTCATGTAACGATATAAAATTTAATTTTCCAAATTTTTTCAAACCCCCATAATTATTTGTGTTATTCTTCATTTGCACATTTTCAATGCTTGAAAAAGATCCGTTTTTTTTTTGATTTTTATTTTTTGCACTATATGCAATGGCAAGCTCTCTTTCTTTTTTCCCTAAATAAAAATAATTAATATCCGAATAAAATGTAGGACAATCTTCAAAAACTAAACTATTTATATCATTGTGTATGAACCCGTTGTATATAGACAGAATAGTTATTGAGTTAGCAAATAGGTTCATACAAATTTGTAAAAATGGATTTTCATTTATTAATATTATATTATTATTTGTTAACTTATAAATTATATCACTACTTAATTCTGTATTTCCATAATTTGGAAAAGTTGATGACTTGATCATATTTTTTTTGTTAAGTATTCTTTCAATTTTATTATAGGAAAATTTCGAAAAAAAAGCTTGTGTTATTTTGTAAGTATCAAATAAATAGCTTACAGTAGTTAGTGCATTATTATCTGTGTATAAAAAATTATAGAGACTTTGAAAATTTGTAACTTGTTTATTAAAATTGGTTAGTAGTTCTATCGATTCATTCATTATGACTTGAACATATTCTATGTTGTCATTTATATTTCCAACATTAAGTGAAGAGATTAGGACAAGAATGAAAAACGAAAATTCTTTGTTATGCTTAAAAAAGGAGTTAGATGCATTGGAATCATTTCCTGAACCCATAGATGTAGACTTCCTAAACTCAAGAAATGTTTTCAAAATATTATGAATCATATCATTTGTTAAATGGTTTTTTAAATTTTCAACAATAGATGAAAATATAGAAAAATAATTTTTTTTTAATTCTAAACTAAAATTATTATTATTTTGTAAAATATTTTTAAATATATTTTCCATCATAAAAAATGCATATTCTTTTGTATAATTTAATATATAAGAATTATTTGAAATAAATTCTAATCTTTTAATTTCAAATAAAATAAAATTTTTTGATATATTTATAAAACTAGTAAAATCATTTTCCGATATTTGTTTATAGCAACTTACTAAATTGTTTATACAATTATTATCTATTTCATAATATGGAGAAGATTGATATTTATTTATACAATTAACAATATGTAATATTAAGTTAATATTATTTTTTTCTTCTCTTAATATTTTTACATTTTCATTTTCCTCATAATCTATTTTAATTCCATTATTTTGTCCCCCTATTTGAGCAGATTGCATTTTTTCTTTTTCTCTATCTATAGCTAACAATTGTTCAATTTGTTGATCAATAGAAATTAACATATTTTTCTTATCTTGAATGAATTGATTCTTAGAACCGCTCCCATTAGAACCATTTGGAGATGTAGAAAGTTGATATGAAATAGTTTCTTCATGAATTTTATGATTCCCTTCTGTTACTATATTTTTACATTCCTTCAATGTATTAATTAAAAATGTTAGCATCTCATAATACATCTCCAATAATGAGTAAACAAAATATTCCTTCGTTTTAAGCATTTCATTATATAAGTTATCAACATTTATATTGTTGTAAAATTTAAAAAATTCACAAAATACATTAACAGCAGTTTGATATACCTCATGATTCATTCCTATCAATGTTTTTAAAAGTGAACATATACGTTGTCTCAATATATTATTGTTGTTACTAACAGTCTCATTATCTTTCATCATAGAATTCGTATGTATATCCGATTGAAATGTGTTATCATCATTTTCTGACTCGTTCATAATATGTTTATTATATGCAACAAACCATTCTTCATTATATTCATTTATATAGTTACTAAAAAATTGTATCATTAATTTTTTGTTTAAAGAATTTGGATCTTTATATATTGGTATTTTTATATATCGTATAAATATAAGAGTAAATAATTTTTTTAAATCTTCAATAGATATTACAAACATATCTTGAGTATATTTTTTTTCATTTCCATCATTTAATAATGCATTTTTTTCTAGCTTGTACATATTATTTTGTTCATTTTGAATTTGGCTAGCTTGATTATTTTTTACAAAAATTAAATCTCGATTTTTTTCAAAAATATTTTTACAAATAGTTAACATATAAATTAAGATATTAATATTTGGATGATGTATATTTTTAAATATATTAATTATATACATATGTATACATTTTATTTTATTTTCTTTTTTATGTAAATAGTTAGACACTGGAATGTTTGATATGCTCATAATCATTTTAATATACACATTTTCAAAATCATAATTTTTTATATCATAATAATTTAAATCTATATTAAAAAAATTCTCTAAAAAGTTCATAAGTTCATTCTCATTAATTTGTAAAAAAGTTTTACTATTTATTTTAGATACACCTTCTATTATGTTTGAAAATATTGTTAATATTATTTCTTGTAAATCTGGATCGTTTAAAAAGTTACTAACACTTTCATTAAATTGGGAAAACTGTGTTGAATCCATATTATGACCTTGATTAAATAAGTAGCGTGTGTATAAATAATTAAATTCATCTGGAGTTATACGAGTAAAAGGTTCATTATTTTGTGAATTTACTGAACTATTACTAAACGAATTTTGATATATATTTCCATTGCTTTTCTTATTATTCTGAAGTGGTAAAACCAAAGCGTTTAATAAAAAATTCATAGGAGATATAGATGAGCTATTAAAAAATAAATGGATGGGAGAGAAGAAAGATAATTCCTTAATACATTCCATTAATAAAATAAATTCATTTTTTTTTTTTAATAAAATACAATAATAAAAACATGTATAAATAAAATTAAAAAGCTCATTTATATCATTTATAATTATTGTTCTAAACATATTAAATTGTTGTCTGGTTAGTGTATTTGTAAAACTATCATTAGTTATTGTATAAAATATTTCTTTTAAAAAATTTATACTTATGTGTAATAGTGTAGTAAAATAATCATTTTTCTTTTTTTCTTCAATCCCTTCATTTCCTTGTTTAAAAAATGTTTCATGAATTTTTCTCGCTAATTGCATTGTATCTTGATTTCCCCCTGGTAATGTAATATATTCCATTTTTTTTTTCAAAAATTCAACCATAAAATATAAAATAAAATTATATAGATATCGAAAATATGTATAATCATTATATACACATATTATGCTTAATATTTGTGAATATTTATTTCTTGTCGAATTTGAATATGAACGAATATAATAACAATCTGAACAGTTCATAAAATTTGACATCAAATAATTATTATTTTGATTTATAAATACTTCCATTAAATGTTTTTTAAATATATCTAAAGATTTCTCTTTTATATTTAACATATCCATATTTATAGAATGATTAAACTCTAGTGATAAACCAAATAAAACATTAATAAAATTATTTCGAATATTTATTTTGTCATCATAATTATAATTATTGTAATATTTTTCTATTAACTTGTTCATATAACAAAATGATAAAAATGTTATATTTTCAACAAAACTTGATTCTTGATTTTTATTTCCATCTCTATTTCGAAGTGAATCCGAATTAACAAGATAAAAACATCCATAAAGTTCTAATGACTCACCATTTTTACAATCATTTATATATTTAATACTTAAAGCGTCATTATTAAAATAGTTCATAAATATTTCTCCTAGCTCCTTACTTTTATTCATCACATGAAACATATCACCTGCCATCTTTCCTCTACATATACATATATATATGTAATGTTACAGAAAGCTCTGCAACACTTTAAAACTGAAACTGAAAAATCAGGTCCCAAATTGCAAATAATCACAGAGAACTCTCCTAAAAAATATTCTAAAATATTATGAACAGTTCATAAAAAAAAAAAAAAAAGAAAACAGCTATCTGTGTAATTGCATACTAATTACAATATCTTAAATAAAACAGTGAAAATAATAAAATAAATAAACTTGAAAAATAAAATTATATTTATATAAATTATTACTATTCAATCATACAGATTAACTAAATTATATTATTATTTTAACGGTACGCAAAAAAATTTATAAATAATATAATGAAGCATATATGTCCCTTAATTATAATGGCAATAATACGGCAAGCCAAAAATAAAATGTTTTGTTTCACGTTAATGCAACTAATTTAGTTTAAAAAATTAATTAGAAAAACTTTTTGAAATGACACAAAAGATAGGGAATAAAATACATATTATGGCACATACAAATGTAAATAAATTTATTTTGAAAAACTGATTACTCATGTATATTGCATAAGTGTTATATACATATGTAAAAAATATTGACTGTGCATATTGCCGCCAATATTACATGTACAAGCAAGGTATTTTTTGGCTACAATATTACATAAATGTGAATACAGTTTATTATATATACACGTTGTTATATACTATTTGTGTAGTCAGGCATTATATATATTATGCCAATATATGTAAGCCTAATTCGATACTTTTTCTATACTCTCGAAAATATAATTGGCATTATTATTATTTTTTTAATTTTTTATTTCCGTTTTTTAATTAAAAAAATGAATGTACATAAAATATATATATTTTACATGCATTGTGCATACAATATTACTATATGTCCAATGGATGCATTAACCGTTCATATTTAAAACTTGCATATAAAGCATATATCAATTTTTATAGCTTTAATAAAAATAGACTAACATGAGAAATATATTTTAACGAGTACACAATGTAAGCAAAACGGTTTTATATTTTGTCTGCTTATTCTTTTTTTTTTTTTTTACAATTTCATAGTGCTAGCGAATAAAAAGGGTGGCATTAAAATGGTGTATTGTTTTATGATTAAAATGTAAATTATAGATAATAATAATAATAATTGATAATGTTGAATTATAAGCGGATATAGTGATAAATGTAAAGGAACATATCTTATGCAAGTTTTACATAAACAAAAATAAAAAATTAAAAAATGATCACACAAATAGTATGACAAGTTTCCGATTACTACCTAGTTACGGGATTAAAAAAAAGTGATAAAAATAAGCAATGATATAAATAACTATATTTTCCTAAATTAGCTAGCTATACTTCTTACAATATTTTAGCTTGACTTTCCATCAACTTTTTCTTTTTTTCCCTGGCTATTCTTTTAGCACGTTCTAAAGGAGTTTCTTCAATTGTTGTTGGCTCGTTTGGAGTGTTCAACTTATTTTGTGTATCTTGTTTAGTAGAAGCAAAACTGTTTGTATTGGGATGTGTTTCATTATTTTTTTCACGATCTTCCCAACTATCTGTTTTAATATCACTTTCTTTATTTTGAGTATCGATATTGAAAAAGTCTTCTTCATAGATATCCTGAGCAAATATATTTTCTTCGACTTTCTTATTATTTGTGTTCATGTTATTATTTGCATTAATATCTGTTTTATTTGCAGACGTTGAGTTTTCTACTTTATTGAAATGTTCATCCCCTAAATCATTTTCATCTTGTAGTAATGAGAAATTATTTGTAAATTTAGTATTATATGTTTTTTTAAAATTAAAAATATTAATATTCTCTTCCATTTGATGATTTTTAAAGGTATTATTACATATAGGATAAGTTGATTTATATTTATAAATAAGATATGAGCGATAATGCTCATATACTTCTTTTTTTTGTGTTAAATTTTGTACTTTATTTAAAACATCATGTATATTATATTTTCTTCTAATAGTTTTATAAATATCAGCTAAATTATTTTCTCCATCATTCATTAATAAAACATTATGTATAGAAAAATATAACTTTGATGTTACTTCATTAATTAAATTCATAAATAAATTAAAATTTGTTCTTAGATGTTTTCTTTTATATTGTTTAACAGTTTGAATTAATTTAATATATTTATGTTCTAACTTGTTTATTTTTAAATTTATTTTTTCACGTTCAATTATAAAATTTGTGTCTAGCTCACCTCTTTTACTATTATCATTAAACATATATTCATTTTTATCCTCATTTATTGATTCATCATTTTCAAATCCATATTCATCTTCTGCAACCCCATTCAATCGAGTCCTATTGTCTACACTAACTTCTTTTAAATAATTAAAACAGTTACCCTTATTATAAATATCAACTAGCCTTTTTTTTATTTCCAATAAACTATTTTTTTTATTAATTACTGGTGTAGTTGTATTTTTATACACATTTTCGATATTATTATTTTTAAAAAATATGTCTATATCAGATACAATTAAATATTTTTCAAAAATTTTATTTTTAAATAGATTTTCAATAACCATATTTTTATATTCACTACAAAAAGAATCTAAAACTTTTTTAATAGCACTAGTATAACGCTCTTCAGTATAGTCTATTTTTCTTTTTTTTTTTTTTAAATTCAAATAAATATACATATCCCATAATTCATCTTTTTCATCAACAAGCTGTTTAATTTTATTTTTTTCATCTTGTACATATTTTTTTAACTCATCATTATCACTATATTGTTCTTCAAACTCGTCTTGATCCATCATATTAGAATAATCATCATTATAACTATTTCTTTTTTCATTCTTTCTTTTTTTATTGATATCACTATTGATCTGTTTTAGTGCGGTTTCATTAAATAAGTTTTTTAATTGAAAAGTTATGGTTTTTTTTTTTTTTTTTTCCTTTTGTTCTTCTTCTTCAATGTTAGCATTTCTTTCAAACTCGTCTGCATATTCATCTCCATAAGGATCTCCATTAAAATTCACTTCATTGTTTTCAATATCCTCATTTAAATTATTCTCATATGGTATTTCATCACCCTTATTTTCATATATATCATCATCACTAAAATTTAAACTCATCCTATTATTCTGATAGCTTTATTTTTTAGCTAGCTAGCTATTATTATTTTTTTTTTTTTTTTTTTTGACTTTTGTTTTTCTCTCTTAATTTTTTTAATAAACTAATGTGTGTAGGTAAAATAGGGCCATAAAGAGAAGGAATATCACAATTAAATTAAAGGAAAACAAAATGTGAGAAAAAAGGATAAAATATATGAAAAAAATAAACAAAGAAAATATCTTTTCCAAAATAATATAATAAAAAATATAAAATAAAATATTATGAATAGCAATAAAAATTAGTGTGCATTCAATATAAAAATGGGAGGGAAAAATGGAAAGCAAAAATGGGAAGCAAAATTATAATTAAAAAAAAAAAAAAGTGTAAACCTATAAATAATATATACATGAGACGTGGAAAAACTTTAAGAAAAAAAATATATTACTATATTCTTATACATTAATAAAAGCTTTTGAAAAAAAAAATATATATTACATGCATACACACATATGAGTCATAACTCTCTTGTAATTTTCCTGTCATATAAAATGATTGTTTACAAAGAAATATCACACAATATGAACATAATAATTAAGACTAATTTTACTAATATGAAATTTGTAAAATGTAATATTCTTTAAATGGTTAAATTATGCCCCTTTAATCTGATTTTTCAACGTTTTTTTTCACATTTTTTTACAATTTTTTCTAAAACTGTTCCATATTTTACGGGAATTACGCATTGGTTTGTATGTAAGAGAGCATAAATAAAAGGCCAAAATAAAAGAAATCGAAATACTTGATAAATCCTTTATTTTTCTCACTATCCTAAACAAATGTAGCATAGGATGTAAACTGACTTGTTCATAAACACTTAAGATCTTTTTTAACGTTAAAAGTTTTTGTTGACAAAAAAATGCAGTATTAAAAAACAAAAGGAAATGTAACAAAAAACGTACATGTATTTAATGCACACGCCATTGTTTATATATATGTGCTTAAAACTTGTAGAAAAAAATAAAACACACATAAAGCATATATGGATTAAAAAATAAATTATTCATGTATATATTATTTACAAATTTTAAAAAAATATGTATATGCCTTTTCAAAGGACATACCTTTATATTAATAAAAAACTTGGCAACAAATTAAAAATATATATCGCTCTGGGTGCATAGAAATGCGAGCATTTTCAAAATGAATAAGTGATAGGTAAATGAATGGGGTAAATGAATAGGTGTTTTGTATCTCCTCAAATAGCTACTACTCATGAAGCTTTGCAAAAAATGGTCTTGCAATACGGGCTTGATCCAATTTTAGAATTTTCGCAAAAAGTATAAATCAATTTTATTGGATACAATTTTTAACATTAAAAGAGCAAATGAAAAGGAAGAGACATAAATGCCAGCAAATGATAGATTATTTAAATAAAAATAAATCGAATGAACTATATATATATAAAACAATGAATTAATTGGTGAAACAATATCCAATAAATATTTATATCTATGTAAGTATAATGCAACTTCATATATTTTATTATTTCCCAAATATAATTTTTTCAAAAAACTATACTGATTTAATAAGTTGACATAAAAATCCATCTTTTTGCTTTCCTTTATTTCTTTAAGTATTTCATCTTTATTAAAAAATTGTTCGTCTGTCCATTTTTTCAGAAAAGATAAATTGGTTTGAAAAATCAATCGGGTATAAATAAAAAATAGCTGAGTAAGGGCAGCCCAACCGAGCATTTTACCTGAACAATTAAGGAAAAAATGAAAAAAAATGAGAAAATAAAAAAAAAATGATAAAAATGCATGACCATGTTAAGGTGAAAAAAATGAAAAACAATAAAAACACCAAATATAAAGCTACAAAATTGGCACATTTTTTATTACTTTTTTTTGATCCAAGCAAATGGAAACTACCCCAATTAGCTTGCACGAGGAGATAAGGGAAAAGAGAAATGTAAGAGAAAAAGAGAACATGAACTAAATTGTTTACAAGATAAAATTTTTTTGAAAAGAAATCGTATGAATTAATAATAAATATAAGTCTAAGAATACAAAATTTGTAGAAAAAAAAGAATAGGGTAGATAATGTGTGTATTTTAACTAGCTTTTCTGTTTTGGTATTTTGAAATTCTCCAATAAATGCGTATCTTTTTTTAAAAAAGGCATATAAATAATTGGCTTTAAAACAAAATAAAGTAAAAAGTAAAAATAATATATTAACTGAATTATAGCTTATCATTTTAGACAAATGTGTTGGCTTGTTAAAAAAAGGAATTTTATTAACATACTCTTGTATATAACTATTATTATATTTATCTTTTAAATAATTAAAAGATACATTATAATAAGCTTTAAATTGATTGTAATAAATTACTGAATCACCTTTTAATTTATTCGATACTATTTTGTAATATTTTTTTGCATCATTATATTTATATATAAGTAATTCTTTTGTTTTTGCTTTAACTTTTTCGATATCTTCTTTATTTATATTTATGTTTAAATTATATTTATTGATAAAGTCTTTTAGTTTTTTTAGCTTACTTAAATCATATTTATTTGAATCATTGTCATCCATATATTTATTTCTTAGCATATCATTGCTCATATTATTTTCAAAGTTATGCATATTTATATGCATATACATTTTCTTCCTCATATGTTTATTGCCATCTTTATAATATGTTGGTAAATCAGAAATAATTTCAAATTTTCGATTGTTTATAACATTTAAACATATTACATTTTTAATTAATCCTACAATAATAAAATATGCCACCAATTTTATTTTCTTCATATTTTTTTTCTATATATTCAAAAAAAATTATTATTAACCTTGAATAAATGGAATAAAATTTTAAACAAGTCTTCAAAATATTTCCACCACGTTGTTAAACTAATTTCCCCGTTCTCCACACTTTGATATATAAAAAAAAAACATTAACGTGCATAAATAATTGTAGCTAGCTAATTTAATATCCTATCATACAAGCTTTGCTAACAAGAATAAATCATAAAATAATAGGATATCAATTCGATCTGAATTTTATATAGTTCAGTGGAACTTCTTTTCTTTATTTTGTCATAGCATTTCACAAACAATATTTCGCTTATTATGTTTTCTCAAAAGAAACAAATGTACATAGCTAAGCGAAATAGCGAAAAACTATTTCATCATAAAAAAAAAAAAAAATTAATAAATTTTATGAACATGTTAATAAAATTCTTCTTACGGTTTTGCATATACTTTTATATATTTATTCATATATTTGCCTATCATTAGTATCTTTCTTTTTTTTTTGTTATTTATTATATTGTTTTATAGAATGTGTTAGATTGCTTGGTTATTCTTGTCATCCTAATATATTTATATATAGTTTTATGTTAGCTAGCCAAATATATCGTGTGCATATATATTTTAGTAATTTATATAATTATATTTTAGTGTATGTTATATATCAAATAAAGGCAATCGGCTTCATTCTTATGTTTCGTCCTTTTTTAGTTATTCGTTGTAAGGCGGCATATTTTTAATAAATAGAGAGTCCAAATAGTAAAATAGCCAAAAATAATAAAATAAAATAAAATAAAATAATAAATGCCAAAATATTATAATATTAAAGAACTTTCTTAAATCAAGGAAATGTGTGAGACTTTGAATATATGTTTGTTATTTCATTTGTACAAAAGTTCTTTCCCTTTTCTGGTTATCCAATTAATGTAATATACATAACAATGTATAAATTAATTGGAAATTAAATATATTAACAAAATATATTTATAAAATTCAAACTAATAAACAATCTAACTATACTTAATATTATATGTAAATATAAAAGGCTTAAAAAATGAAAAAGTATTTGGCATGGGAAAAAGGGGAAAATTAAAATAAAAAAAAAAAAATAATAAGCAAATAAAAAATGTATGTATAAACTTAAATAAATAAGTAAATGGATAATTGGATATTACATAAATATACATATAAGAATGCTTAAAAAAACACAAAAAAATAATGAATTATATAATTAAAAGAAATAATTAAAAAAAAATAAATAATATTTAAAACTATGTATATATAACCTTATATGGTAATAGTTTTTTTTTTTACGGGAAATGTAATTATTATTTTACTGCCCATATAATATTCCCTAATAATATTCCGTATATTATTATTTATTTGTATGTTCTAAATATTTTTGTTATTTTTCTATAGTTTTAATATATTATATTTAATTTATTTTTTCATAATACAATTATAATTTTTTTATAATTGACAATTTATATAAATAAATTGTATATATTTATTATTTTTTTATTCATTTTGTTTATTTTATTTATGATAATTTTATTTATCATATTTTCCCATTGATCTTTCTTTGCTTATTTATATATAACCATATTTGTTATGTGCTTGTATTTCCTATATTTTTATTACACCACAAATTAATGTAACTTTTTATAATACAGGGCTTGTGCATATGTAAAATTAATATATGTGCACGTATGTATGTGTACATGTTAATATAAGCAAAGGTTGTATTTTTAGAAATTTTTGCCAACAATAATGTTCATATTCATTCTTTTTATATAAAATGCTGTGTCGATTTTTATGGATCCAAGTTTTTTTTTGGCTCTCAACTTATTTTGTGAAAAATGGGGACGCCTATCTTCCCGGAATGAGCCCTACAGTAAGTGAAAAACAAAGAAACCATCGAATGTTGAAAATAATGGAAATAAAAAAAAAATAAAATAAATAAAACTAGCAAAATAGCAGAATGAAATATATTTCATAATCGAATGTTGAATGCACGTTTGTTGCAAATTATAATACATTTTCGAGACATTCCCTAGTCTCCATACTTATACATACGTGTGTGTGCATAATATGAAGACTTATATACATGGGTTCTTTACTTCCCTGACTTGACAGGCATATAAAGAAGGGGACAATGTTGTTATTAATATAAAAAATTTATCTAGTAGGAGAGCAGTTACAAGTTTAAATTATTTTTCATATCCTTTATGTTCTTCAAATAATAACAAAAAAGGGGAAAGGACACCAAATATTTTTAAAATAATTTCAGGAGATATATTATATAACTCATTTATAGAAACAAAATTTAAAAAAAATAAAACATGTGCTAATTATTGTGAAGTACTAATAAATGATGATGTATATAATAAATATAAATATTTAATTCTATACAACTACAATATTATTTATAATACTGACAATATGGATATATTTCGAGAAGACACAAAGAGGAAAGGCCTATATTACTCTGGAGTTCCAATCGGATTCATAAAAGATGTACGAGCAATATGAAAAATGTGAAAAAAAAAAAAAAAAAAGTAAATAAAACAACCCCCATTTCATGCGGCACATAACCTTCTTGAACTTCCTTTACAGGGTCAATACCATCTCTACAATTATTACAAAATAAAAATTTTGTATAACAGTGCAAAACCAAACTCAGATTCTCACTATATAGTTGGGTTTGAAGTAAATCCTGTGAGGTAAGATGAAAACACGTTGAAAATTTTATAAAAATGTAAAGTGCAACTCTGAAATTTTCTACTTATTTACTTCCCTTTGTACAGCCATGACTTCACAGACAATGATACATGTACTAATAACGAGACAAGTTTTATAATGGAAAAAAATAAAAAAGTTATATTTAAATATGATATAATATATGAAAAAAGTGATAATTCCTATCAACATAGATCAGAACATTATTATAGAAATTTAAATGATCAAAGTATGATACATTGGTTTTCAATTATTAATAGCATAATTTTAATTGTCTTATTGTCTGGATTTATAAGTACAATTTTAATTAAGACATTACATAAAGATATAAATAAATATAACAGAATAAATACAAACATATTTGAAACAGATGATTTAGATGATAGAGGATGGAAATTAGTTCATGGTGATGTATTTAGAAAACCAAGAAATTCAACATTTTTTTCAGCATTTATTGGGGTTGGTATACAATTAATATTTATGATTATTGTTTGTGCTATTATATCTTTTATAGGAATATATAAATATAAACAAAGATATAGATATGTACAGATAATGTTTTTTATATGGATATTTATTAGTAGTATATCTGGTTATGCATCATCAAGATTATATAAATTATTCAGAAGTAAACATGTCAAACTTACTGTTCTAAGAACATCAATGATATATCCATTTATATTATTTCTTATATTTTTTCTTATCAATATTGTATTAAAATATGAAAATTCTAACACTGCAATATCTTTTAGTTCTTTAATATCTGTTTGTATATTATGGTTTGGTATATCAATCCCTTTAATATGCCTTGGCTCATATATTGGAAATAAAAAAAAACCAACTGAATTACCTGTCCGTGTTAATAATATCCCAAGACATATTCCAAAGCAGCCCCTTTTGAATTCCTTTTTTGTTTCCTCTATCCTCGTCGGACTCGTTCTATTTGCGTAAGTCCCAGAACTGAATAAATAAAAAAAAGACAAGCCAAACATGTTTCTACTTCTGCTTATTTCTACATATGCCCACTTCTCTTTCCCTTTTAGGACGATGTACACCGAGCTTTTCTTCCTCTTCACTTCCCTATGGAAAAGAAACATGTATTACTTAGTCGGTACGGAAGAGAAAGAAAATGAAAGACAAATTTGAAAATTTTGAAAAATTTGAAAAAAATAATAAGAAAATTTTGAGCAAAATAAAATGAAATTTTTGAGCAACATGACATTGTGCATACAATTTTTCCTTTTCAGGTTTCCTATTTTTAGTGATATTTTTGTTGGGACTATTAAGTGCCCAATTGTCGATAGCCATAACATACTATACACTATCATGGTAAGTCATCATAGGGACTGTTCATTTATTAAGCATGTACCTACGCATTTTTACATAATATATTTTTTTTTTTTCATTTTAGTGAGGATTACAATTGGTGGTGGAAATCCTTTTTTGCTCCAGGCTTTTCTGGAATATTTTTATTTTTATATTCGATTTATTATTTTTTTTCAAAATTAACTATATATACATTTTCAGAAACTTTTATTTATTTTGCATATTCATTTATTATGTCTTATACTTGTTTTATATATACTGGCACTGCAGGATTTATAGCCTCTTTTATTTTTCTAAAAAAAATTTATTCATCCATAAAAATTGATTAAAATGTTGTTCATATAATGTTTATGTTTACAAAAAAGTTACAATATTTTTTATATTTCATTTTTTACATTTCATTTTTTACATTTCATTTTTTACTTCTATTTATCAACAAGAGCCATTCATTCTATATGCATGGTATGCATATTGCTGCTAGTATATTTTGTTGTACATATTTTTTTTCTTCAATCCATTTGATATAAATTTTGTCAAGCTAAAGATTATATTTTTATAAATTACCTTGGCATATTCATAGAACACTTCTATGTATTTATGTTTATATGTCGTGACAAACTCTTTAATTTTTATTTTGCCTAATATTAATTAATTTCTTTAGTTTCAATTATTATTTTTACAAAGTTTTTAATTATTGTTTGCAAATATGCAATTGCAATGACAAATTATTAAACACTTAAAAATGAAAAATAAAAGTTACGTAAAAAATGTATAAACAAATTAATAAAAAGATATTTAAAAAATGGTAAATAAAATTATAATAACAAAAAAATGCAACACAAGAGTGCTAATTTGACACACAACTTTATAAGTCAGATTTTCAATTCTCACTATTCCGCTTGTTCTTCTTTTTTTTCATCTTTCTTCCTTTCTTTTCTGTCTTCTTAACCTCTTTCATATTTCTTCCCTTCTTTTCTGTCTTCTTAACTTTTTTTTGACCCTTAGCAAAATACTTAAATTTGGGTATTGGGGAAAACCTATAATTTTCTAAATACTCTGGAATTGGGGTTCCACTATTTTTAACAAACCTTACAATATCCTTCATATATTTAATATTATTTTTTGTAAAAAATGTGATTGCCTTACCTTCCTTTTTATTATCAGATCGACATACTCTACCGATTCTATGAATATAATTATATTTATCATAACATACATCATAATTTATAACTGTTTCAATTCCATTTATATCTATACCTCTACTTAAAACATCAGTACATACAAGGTACCAAATATTTCCAGATTTAAGTTTTTGAAATATTTTATTTCTTTCTTCTTTGGATTTATCAGAAGTTAATGTATCAACATAGGATGTATAATTTATATTATTTGTATTAATACTGCTCATTGATTTTATCAAATTTTTATAAATATATTTACATTTTTCTATACTATCTGTAAATATTAAAACTGGTATATGTATTTCTTTATTTTTTATTAAGTTATTTAATACTATAAATTTATCATCTTCATTATTTACATATATTAATTCTTGCTTTATATTATTATTTATTGTATTTATATTTTTACCAAAATAAACAATAGTATAATTTACACATAATGTATTTATAAATGATTTAACTTTTCCTGGTAATGTAGCGGTTGTAAATATTTTTTGAATTTTTATATTTTTTATTTTATTTAATAAATTATTAACATGTTCTAAAAATTTTATTTCAAAAAGTTTATCTACTTCATCAAAAACTATATAAAAACATTTTTGTAAACTTATTTTTTTTTCTTTTTCCAATAATTGTAAAAGTACTAAGGGGGTACAAATACATACATCAACATTTTTGTTAATTTCAATTTCTTTGTTTTGAAGATTAATTATGTTAAATTTTCTGAACGACTCAAATAAAATTATTGCATGTTCATAAATTTGAATAGCTAGCTCAACAGTTGGAACTATTACAAGACTTCGAAAATAAAACAAGTCAGTACCTTCATTATTGTTTACATTGTCATGACTAATTAGTTTGAGAAGAAGTGGAATTAAAAAGGCACATGTCTTACCACTCCCAGTTTGAGAAATACAAATTGTATTAAACCCATTTAAAATTGATGGTATACATATTTTTTGAATGCATGTTGGATATTCAAAACATAATGTATTTTTTATTGTATTCATAAGTTTTTTTATTTCTTCACTTTTTATTTTTTTATCTCCTATTTCTATATTTTCATTAACATTATTTATTTCATCTTTTATAAGATCCACCTTACTTTCTGAAATAATATTATCGTCACTTTTTTCTTTATTTATTTTCAAGCAAGAACTATTGTCATCCTTATCCACATTTTGAATTGCTTTATTATTATCATAATCTGTATTTTCAATATAATCAGCAATATCGTTGAAAAAACGAATAGGGGTTACAATTCTATTCAAATTAAAATACTCAATATTTATGTCATTTTCTTTCATATATGTTTTCACTAACTTTTCATTTTTTTTAAAATTTGAAAATTTTATAGATTCCCAATCTTTTATTATCCCTTTTTTTTTACTATTATTTATATCTGACACTGTAGGAGTATTTATATTTATTATATTTTTTAAGGGCTTTAAATTTTCTTCTTTTAAACCCATCAAATCATTATTTTTTAAATTTAATCCATATGTTAACTTCTTTACTACATCCATTTTGTTTTTTTCATACATATATAATGCTTAAGTTTGAAAAAAGGGATTTCCTATTTTTGTTAATTCATTCATTTGGTCGCAATGCTAAAGTACAAAAAAAAATAGTATAGCAAATTTGAAAAAGGTGAATTAATAAATAAAAAATTATGACTAATTAATAAAAATTATGACTAATTAATAAAAATTATAGCTATAAATAAAAATTATGGCTAGTAAATAAAAATATTTTTTGTTCTATTTTTTCCGCCCCCGACTATTTCTCTACATATGTATTCCGTTTATTGTTTTCAAAAAACGTTCTATTCAATAAATTTACATTAATTAAAGGGGGACTATTGTTCCCATATATATATATATATATATAAAATATACAATTATGTCAAATTTGATAATATTATAATGTTTAATTCAATAAAAAATATAACCACATCCAATGCAATCAAAAGCATACAGTCATTTATACATGTTATCGTATGTACATGTTAATATTTATTTAACTATTTTATTGCTACCTATTTGCACATTATTTCATTTATTTTATTTTGAATGTACATACGTTACCCAATAAATTTCAATTGAATCATTTCCTATAATAAACTATCATTCAATTATATATTTTCCGTTTTCTTATCAACGGCATAGTGGAAGTATTATATTTGAGCTATTCAATTTTATTTTTTTTTTATTGTAACAATTCCGCATATTTTATAACTAGCTAAAATATTAAGAAAAATACCTGAACTGTTAATAATATTTTTTTTGTTTTTTTTTTATATATAATTATTTTTTCACAAAAAATGGCTAACTATACAGAAAAATTTGCAGCGTGGTCAGTTATTTGCTTAACTGATCATACATTTTTGGACGAAAATGGTACTGAAGATGATATAAGGGAATTATGTAAAGAGTCAGTTAGGACATGCCCATTCGCAGCAGCAGTTTGTGTATATCCTAAATTTGTAAAATTTATTAATGAAAAAATAAAACAAGAAATAAATCCATTCAAGCCTAAAATCGCATGTGTAATAAATTTTCCACATGGAACGGATGATATGGAAAAAATTCTTAACGACACAAAAAAAGCTGTAGAAGATGGAGCTGATGAAATTGATTTAGTCATAAATTATAAAAAAATTATAGAAAATGTTGATGAAGGATTAAAAGAAGCTACTAAACTAACACAAAGTGTTAAAAATTTATTAAAAAATAAAGTATTAAAAGTTATTATTGAAGTTGGTGAACTTAAAACAGAAGATTTAATTGTAAAAACAACTTTAGCTGTCCTTGATGGGAATGCAGATTTTGTAAAAACATCAACAGGAAAAGTTCAAATTCATGCAACACCTTCTTCAGTTGAATATATTATAAAAGCAATAAAAGAACATATACAAAATAATCCTGAAAAAATGAATAAAATTGGATTAAAAGTATCTGGTGGTATATCCGATTTAAATACAGCTAGCCATTATATTTTATTAGCAAGAAGATTTTTAAGTGCTCTTGCATGTCATCCAGACAATTTTAGGATTGGGTCATCATCATTAGTAATCAAATTAAGAAAAGTTATTGCCCAATGTCCAACATAATTTATTTAAACAATATTATAACAAGGTATAAATGGATTTAAAAACAAAACCACTATTTGCAAACTTAGTAAATGCATTATAATGTAAGTTTATTTTCCGCATCCACACTTTTTTCTTAACACTTTGAAAGTTGCTCTATTTTTATGTATGTTTTTATTATTTTGCTAGCATATCTATTAGTGTTTTCATTTTATTTTTACATTTTTACATTATTACCCATATACTGTAACAACTTTATAATATAAATAATAATGAAGCATGCTTGATGATACAAGCCTTTGGTTTTCTCAAAAATAAATTAGCTGTTAAGTTTGTCATATTTATTATATTCTTCGGTTCGTATATTCAATTATTGTAAACAGTGAAATAAATAATGTACAAATGAATACAAAATTACAAAAAAAATAATATAAAATAACAAATTTATAAAATTTTCAATAAAATTTAAATAAATTTTAAATAAAATTGAAATAGATAAAAAAAACAATGGGTACACATTAAAATAGGTTATGCATAAAATAAAAAAGCGGAAAACTGTTTAAAGGTAGAACAAAAGACAATGAATATTTAAAATATTTTCGTTGCATATAACAAAATAGGTGACTAATCATTATTAACAAATCTGCATAGGCATTCGAAAATGTTTAGGCATGATTGAAAATCCTCAAAATTTAATTTAAAGACAATATGTTTAGGTACATTTTTTTTTACATTTTTTCCTTTTCCTTTTTTTATATCATCATTTATTCCTTTATTTTCTTCTTTATTCTTTTTAGATTTACGTTCTGGTGTCTCATCTTGTATTGTTTTATTTCTTTGAAATAATAGATAAATAGGATAGAACAATATCGTGCTGCGTAAACAAAAAATAAAATAAAACACAATGTGAATGATATATATAATATAAAATTGTGATGTAAATACTGACTTCCCACAAATAAGAAACAATAAATTATTTCAAAACTCACAAAGCATGTTTTATATAAAATGTTTGTAAATGCTTACCATTTTAGAAGAAACATAAAAAACGAGAAAAATCCAAAACCCTTCGATCCAGTACATCTGGTCTCTATGTTAGTTTTATTTTTATTATATTTTTCTTTATTATGTTTTCCATCATTGGTTGAACTTTTAAATAATGGTGAGTATATATTATTATAGTTTTTTTCAATTTTAGAAAGGAATTTAAAAAATTTATTCGGATTGTAGTACACATTTTCCATTATATTCATATTGTTTCGAACTGTAATATTAATTGTTATCATATAATTTTGATTATTATTATTTAAGTTTATTATTTCATTCTTTTTTGTTAATGCTAGCTCGGAATTAAAAAAATAAATAATGTTTTTATTTTCCTTGGGGTCATTGGATCCTAGGCTCTTGTTGTAGAATGAGGACTCGACACTGTTGTTTTCGTCGCAGGTTACGTGGTCGGCTGAAGAGAAAAAAAAAAGCAAATAAAATTAATGAGAATAATTAAAAAAAATAAGAAAAAACATGGATATGTAGACGAGAGAAGGGGGACTTACCTAGGTCAGGAATATTTCTAGAGAGGTTTTTTCGGAAGAAGCGGCTTTCTTTGCGGTTGTAAAATCGGTTGATAGTGAAACTGTTTGTGACTGTATGTATAATAACGTCAATTTTTTTTAAATCATTTTTTCTGAACAAGAATAATACATTGTTTTCTTGTATATAAAAGAATAATTCTTTTGTATAAACAAAATAGTTAATTTTATTTTGTGTTTTAATATCAACAAAATCTTGGTATGTTAAAAATATTTTAAATGGTTCTTTAAGTGATATATATTTATTTAATACTTGATTAATTTTGATATAGCTAATAGTACTTATATGATTAATATTATTTGTATTTAAAAAGTCAAGACAATTTTTATTTGTTTGATAATATACTAACTTAATACATGATCTAAGGATTGTTTGAAAAGTATTATTAATAGTTAGTAAGCATAATAATGAGAATACTATATGTCCAAGAATAAAAATTTTGATTATTGTAAATATAATTAAAAAGAAATTAAATATAAATGCAAATTTTCTTTTTTTTGGTGTATTTAATTTTAAATTTGTTTTAATAATATTATTTTCTCTTGTTATATCTGTTTTATTTTTTTTTATTTTATATAGTATATTATAATAAATTATGCTAAACATATTTATATATAAACTTATATAATAGTAAAATAATTTCGTTATATTAAAATTATGAAATTCTTCAATATTATTAGAAACTAATGGTTTATTTCTTTCATATTTTTTATTCCTTAAAACTATTCTGTTTGAACTGTTAATATTTATTTTGTCTATTATATTGATAAGTGATTGTAATATGAGAGTAACGGAAAATAAAAGCGACAATATAAGTTCTATATTTAATACATACATTCCTAAAAATAGACGTCTTAATTTTCTAATCAAATACATAAACTTATTCCAGCATCCTGTAATAAATGATATAGATGTCATAAAAATATTTTGTTTTTTTTTATTTTGTTTTTTTTCATTTTCTTTTTTTTCCACGTGATCATTGGGAAGTTCATTTTGATTATCATCAAGGATATCATTTCTTTTATTGTCAAAATTTAAATAACTTAATGATATACTATCATCTTGTAACATTAAATTTTCTAATTCATTTTTTTTATCAAGATTTAAAGTGGGTTCTATAGATCCATTATCAGTATAATCTGAATAACTCATTCTGTTAATATCATTTTTATTTTCAAATTCAAAACTTATAGTATTTTTAATACTATTTAAATGTTTATCCTCATAAATTGTATTATTTTCACAAGATGAATTATAATCATTTAATAAATGCATAATATATTTTTCATTTCCCATTATGTCTTCTTTTTCATCGATCAATGAACTTTCATTAGATCCATCAAAAAAGTTAAAAATATCTTCTTTGTTTTGAATTTTTGAAAATAAATGTGCATCCCCTAAATTGTTAGGATTATTATGATCTACAAATGAGATGTTGTCAAGTTCGCCATGCATTCTATATGATAAATTATTTCTTGGTGAAATATTTTTTTTTTTATTTTGTTCAATTTCATATTCTTTATCTTCAATCTCGTTATCTTTCAATATTGCAAAAAATTCACAAAAAGATTTCTTAACATGGGCTATAAAAGATGTTGGACTTCCAATAATATTAAAAGAAATTAACAAATTTGATAGATTTACAATTGTTTGATTGTAGTAAAAGTTTAGTAAAAAATTAAATAAATTATTGGCATTTGTAAATATGTGAATATTTGATAAACTTTTTAAAATAATATTACAATTTGAAATATCTCCTAACTTATTATATGCACTTATATATTCTTCATAAAATGCATCATTAATATTATTATTATTTAATTCTTTTTTATATTCAGATTTAAAATTTAATAATATATTTATTTTATCTATACATACATATTGTAAATATACATGTTTACTTGCTTCTCCTTTTTCACAATTATGTGATGTAACTATATTATTTTTTACATTTTCATCTTCTTTAATATATTTATCAATATTTCGATATACTTTATCTTTTACTAGCTGATTCTGTTCTATATCATTATTAAATTCAGCATTGTCTTGATCTAAAATTAAACAGTTATTTACTTCACCACATGCTAAGCATCTATTATCTATATCTGTTTTTCCTCCTGCATGTTCATTTAATAAGTTTGAAGAATAATAATTATCTCGTATTTCATTATTTTTTTTATTTTCAATACTAAATTCTTTTTGATCATCATTGAGAGTGTAAGTATACATAGTCGGATCTGCTGCATTTGTTTCATGTAACTTTTTAGTATTTCCTTCTTCATTTTCAAAATTCTGATCAGTGTAAAAAGTTTTGTAAAAATAAAATAAAACAGTGATTGAATTTATGTCTGCATTTATTACAAGTGGTTTTATACTTAATAAAAAGTATTTAAAGAAAAGTGTTTCAAATTTTTCTACATATTGAAAATTACAAACTATAAATTCAGAGTTATCATTAAAATCATCTGTACTGTCATATATTTTATCAAGTCTATAATCAGGAAATGCAAAACCTCTATCCTTTAAATCTAATGTAGAACCGACTGACGATATAATAGAATATTGGTCTTCATCTTTTATATATTTTTTTTTTTTTAAAAATAAATTTCTTTTTGATTCAAGCTTGTTTATAAAAATTCGCATGTTATTTTTTTTTAAATTAATCTCATCGTTTGTATATAATAATGCATAAACACTAAGATATTTGTAAATAGCATATGATAAAATATTCTTAATTTTAATATCAACATTGTAATATCCAATATTTTCTATATATTCTTTTTTTACAAATAAATTATTAACTTCAAATGAAATTAAATAGTTTGATGATTCCTCTAACAAGTTTAGTTTTATTCCTTTAAACCATAATTGAATGTTAGTAAAAAATTTTATTTGATAATTTGGATTTTTTTTCGACGCTTTTCCATTATGTCCACTATTTCCGCTACCTTGATTATTACCCATGCGTGAATGAGTTAAATTGTTATTCAAACTTTTTATGTCATCTATATTTTCATGTTCTTCTCCTTTATCTGAAAAGCATTTTTCCATAATTTCATTAAACTCGATACTTTTACTATTTCGTAGAAATGCTGGATATATTTTCTTCAAGCCCTTTAATTTTTTTTCATTGTTTTTTATTTTTCTAAATATATAATCACTTAATTTACGTTTTACTTTCATATTGTTATTTAATGCATAATAGTTATCTTGTTCATGTTCACTAACCTTATCATTGTCTACATTGTTATGTATTGAACCTTCCAAACTGTTGGAATATATAAATTTTTCAGATGTTTGATGTGAAAACTTTCTTTTATAACTATCATATAAAAGTTTGTTAATATTTTTTTTTTTTTTTTTCTTTCCTCTTATTGTCTTTTTCATAAATAGTGCCTTAAAATTTTGTTCATCAAATTTTTTCGTCTGATTAGAACTGTTATTTTGATTTGTATCATATTCTATAATTTGTTTGTTAGACATTTTATTTGATATAATTTTTGTATTTTTTTTTTTTCTTTTTTCAAATTTATTATTATCTTTTTTATTTTTTAAGTCTAGATTTTTTAAAATAAATAGAGATCTAATGTTAAAGTATTTTTTTGTATTTTTCATTTTCCTTTCAGTTTGTTTTTGTTTTTGTTTTTTCTTTTTGGCTTTCATATAAATAGCATTAAATGGATTTTTGTTAATAATTTTAAATTCTTTTAAAAAGTTTTTTTTTTTTTTCTTTGATTTTCTATATCTTAAAAATTGTTGTTTAGCTCTTATATCATCATCTCTATTTTTTTTTAATCTAAATTTTCTATAAAAATCTATTTTTACAATTTTTTTTTTTTTTTTTTTTTTATTAGTTGTGTCAACTTTTTTTTCTTCATTAAGTTTAATAAAACTTTTACTATTTACAAAATAGTCTAATTGGTTTTCTAATGCTTCTGTATTTATTTCTTCAAGACAGAAAACTCTTTTTCCATTTTCAATTTTAGTTGATACATTTATTTTTCTATTATCATTTATAACTATACAATTATGTTCTTTAACAATATCTACATTACAGTAAAAAACATAAACACCAACTTTTTTTAAAACTAAAAAGAATTTCACAACTTTAGGTTTTGATATGTCTGTCCATCCAAATATTTCTTTATCATATGGCTTTAATAAATTTACTATTTTTTTTTTTGTTTTTCTTTGATAATATACTAAACAATAATTTGTATTATTATGTATGATTGTATCTGGATTATTATCAATAGATATGTTGATCTCAATACTTGTGTTACTATTTAATGTGATGTTAACTTCAGATATTATATTTTCTTCTTTATACCAATAGTTTGTTTTTTGTTTTACAATCGATTTATTTGTGTTTTTATTTTTGCAAACTTCATCATTTTCACAATATTTCATAGCAGACTCGTTTGAATTATCATTACACTCCTCATTCATGTTTATAACAAAATTCTTTACTGATTCAATACTATTTTTAATTGACAATGCGATATCTGCTGGTTCGTTTTCATCCTCTAATAAAAGAATTGTTTCATTTTGTGTCTTAATATTTTCTGAGTATTTTATTTCATCCACAAGTTTTGTCTTATTATACATGTCAAATTGGTTTTTCTGTTCAAGGACCATGTTAGGAGTGTTTACTGCCATATTTGGGGCTTCATCCTTTTCAACATGTTCAGACAACCTTGGTACCTTTATGAGTGCCTTGTGAAATATTTTGCTACTTCCAACTTTCTCGATATCTATAGGACTTGTATAAAACTGATTAAATAGTTCTTCCTTTTTTTTAAAAGTTTGATCATTTTTATCTATATTTATTAGATATGTTGGATTTTTTGTTTTTTTGGGAATTTTCTTTTTTAAATAATTATAAACTAAATGTTTAGCGTCTTGATATTTATCCATAAATTCATAGCTTTCACTTTGAGGTAGTATATTATTATTGATATAATCATTTATGTTTGTGTAAGAGAATTTAAGATAATATTTGTTTGCATGTAAGGGATGATAGTAAAAAGATTCATGAGGTTTAATTTCAAATACATTAAATATTTTATTTTTTAATGACGATTTAGGTTCTTCATCTATATTTGTATTCATTTTATTTTGTTTAACTTCCTTTTCAGATACAATTTGTTGATTTGTTTTTTCAATTTGTGGTAATGTCTTACTATCTTTTTTAATTATTTTAAATTCTTTACATATTTCCTGAACATATAATGTATGATTAGTATTGTTAATAATTGTGTATCTATTATTGATTGTAATAATTTTTGTATTATATATATTACCATATATAGTAATATTTAGAGATAAAAATAAATATTCTCTTTTTTTATTTTGCTTACATGTTAATATAATTTTTTTATTTAAGCAAACTTCATTAATCTTTAATTTTTTCGAAGTAAATAATTTATTATTATGTAATATTTTTAAAACGACTTTAGTACTTTCTAACTCACCAAAAAGCATACAAGTATTTTTTTTTACTTTTTGTGAATTAGCATTTGATTGTATAATTATGTCGTTATCTAAATTGTTTTGAAAATAAAAATAGGAATATAATAATAATTGTAAAACACTACTATCTATTATTTTTTTAAAACTATTTACATTATTTGTACAGCTAAAATCTGTTTTTCTACGTAACACAATGTTGAGATAAAAGAATCTAGGAATTTCTTGACATAATTTTTCATAATTGGCTGATGATAAATATACACGTTTTTTAGATGAACTTGAAGAGTATGCTGCTATTGTATTACTTATTGTTGCTTTCCTTCTAAATAAATTAAATCTAAATTGTTTTTTTTTATATATTATATCATTTTTTGTATCATGAATACATCCTATACGCATTTTGATTTGAACATACTTACTATTTGTATTATTTAATTGATGGATTGGTATTTTTTTTGAAAAAAAATGAAAAGTATAAGTTATTTCATTATCTTCTACATTATTATTATTATTTGAATTTCCATTTATTTGATAAAAAAATTTAATATAACTTGGTATATTATCTAAATGTTTTACACTTTTAGGTAAAATTGTTTCTTTTTTTATTTTTTTTATTTTTTTAGGTATATTATTTACATTATATTTTTGATAATATCCAATAGAAATATCATTAAACATTAAATTATGAACTTCAAAAATATAATCAATTAAAATACCAAATGTATAAAACTTATTTATTTCTAAATTCTTTTGTTCACATATTAATGTGTTACTAAAATTGCTTTGTTTTTTAGCTGAAAATACTATCCTTTTTAAGTTTTCATTTTTTATATCATTATCTACAGAACATAAGGCATCGTTTGCATTTGGAATGTTTTTTTCTTTCTTTTCTTCTGTTAAACAATTATTTTGAATATCGATACAACTGTTTTCATTTACTTCCATATTTATTACATGATCACTGTGAGAATTATCTACCGTTGCAGTATTTTTATTTACATTATTATGTTCATCCATTTCTAGATTATCTTCTTCATTCTTTAATGAATTTTCATAATAATATTTAATTCTTCGAGATAAATTTGAACCTTTTCTATTCCGATGAATAGTACCTAAATATCTTTCATTGGTCTTCATACTATCAATACTCATTAATATATTATTTTTTGCACTGTTTAAATGGTTTTTATTTTTTTTTTCATGTTTTTCATATAAAGTCATAAATTTCATGAGATAATTTGAATCTGGAATTTGTTTTAATTCAGCACTATGTTTTTCATCATATACATCTATTTGTTTATTAGCATTTATAGTATCATCACGATTGTCATCACTTACTATAACAAGCTGTTCACGATTAGTTATAAAATTATTTAATACATTATTTTGTTTATAATTAAATAATCCATCTTCATTTTTATATTTTCCATTTCCATATTTACTATTTGGATCACAACAAATAACTTTTATTGTTTTTAATTTTAAAGTTTGTGAAAATAAATTATATTTTTGAAAATCATAAGAATGTCTATATATAATTTCTCTTACACTTGAATTGCTAAATAATTTTCGTGCTCCATTTTTTTTTAAAAAATTAAATATATCTAGATAACATTTTCTGCTACTATAATATTTATTTATATAATAATTATATACATCTTTTTTTACTATATATATATTATTAATATCTTTTATACTATTATTCATATTTTTTTCATTAATATAAATTTTAAGTTTTTTTAAAATTTTATTTAATTTACATTTATTTGATTCTTTGATATGTTGTAAGTTTATTTTATTTTCATCAATTTGTTGTCTATTTTGATTGCTATCTTGATATATAGGACTATTTAATAGGTTGTAGTTAGTATTTATCGGAATAGTATTATGCATATTGTTTCCTGTGAATTTATCTAAAATCGAGACACTATTATATGTTTCATTATCTTCTAAACTGTTTTTTTTCAAATTATCAATCCGTATAAAACTATTTGTATAATCATCATTGTCTATTTCATTTTTTTTATACAAAGCATGCTCATAATCTATGTAGTAGCTCCTGTTATGTTTACTAAAAGTGTGTATATCCGAATAAGTGTCACTAATTTTTTTGGAAGGTTTAGATTTAATTATATTTGTATTAATAAAATGTTCATCACTTTTTTCTATAAATTCATTGTTCTTCTTTTTCATGTAGTCATATATTACTAAAAGTGGCATAAAAGAAATTATTGGAAAAAAATATTTTTCATTAGATTTCAAAACTGTTCTAGTTCCTTTTAAAGAATGTTTTTTTGTATTTAAATTATTTTGATTATATATAAATAATTCATTGAAAAGTAAGAAATAATAAATTATCGGATGGTATAAAATAACAAAGTTAGTATTTGTAGTATTATGAATAAATAAGTTTGAAGAAAAATAAATTGTTACTACTCCTTTGTCATCAATATTAGTTTGTATATATAATTTAATAAATGTTTTAAAAACTTTATTTTTGACACTATATTCGTTATACATATCATAATTATTATCATATTTTTTTATAATAATTTTTTTTTTTTCATTACTTTTTTTTAAATCATATATAATTGGTATAAATCGAATATCACAAGTATTTTTATTTCTTTCTATATCTACTATTTCATAAATATAATTAAATAATTTTATAATAACAGCTAGTTCACATACTTTTCCATTTTCATCTTTTAATAGTCCACCATGTCCATTATTAGGTAATTCATAAAATATAAATTTATTTTTATTTCCATTATGTTTTACATTATCATGTCCATCTTTTTTTTCATTATGATTTTGAACTTTACTTCTAAGTGATTGTTTAAATCGTAGATTTATTGTCAATCCAGTAAAATTATAAATTTTAGATGTAATATTTATACTATTATCATATAGGGTATCCTTAAATCCAATTCCATATTTAGGATTATTTTGATTTTTTATAATAAAGATATTATTAAAAAAGTTTAATAATTTTGAATTCATTTGTTGTTCTTTTCTTCGAATATCTGCATCTATATCTTCATATGTTGCTTCAATACTGGTTTTATATTTGTCTAATAACATTGTAGAATAATTTATAATTAAATCTTTTATTTTGTTTGTGTATAATATATTAATATATGATGTCTCTATGTTAAAGTTGAGGATATTCATTTTATTTTTGCAATTTTCGAAAGATAAAAGTATTTCAACTTTTTCTATTAAATTGTCATATAAAATTTTATAATTATCATATACATCTATATTAAGATAAAAATTTATAAAATTATTTATATTATATTTTTTTTGAAAAAATACTTTAATATCAAACATACTAATATTTATAAGTGGCATATTTAAATTACTATGTCCTTCATATAAGCTTAATCGAAAATCATCTAAAAAATATTCGAATAATATATCATTTGTTTCATTATATAAATAATTAAGTATATCATTAATTATATTTTTATTTTCGCTAGCTGCATCTAAATTGGTAGAATTATTTTGTTCATATTTTTCATTATTAGAACTATTGTTAATATTAGTTTGGATTCTATTTATATAATTCATAAAATAATTAAAATTGTTATAACAAATTATCATATTTTTAATTATTTCACTTGAAAAATTTATTATTATTGGATCATTGTAAAATCGGATTATTTTTTTTATAGAACTTTTTATATTTGAATTTTTTTCTCCATCTAAAATGTTACTAGACATTGCACTGAAATATGTATTTAATGAATTTATTTTTTGACGATTGTCAGGCATATTTAAATCTTCATAACTACTAATCTCTTCATCGATATCTAAACTTTCATTATTTTGTTTTCTTCTCATATTTAATTGAAATCGAAAATCATTTAAAATTGTTTCACTAGTTTTATCTTTACAATTGAAGTTCAGTATACAGATTTTCCATCGTCGGCTCTTTTTGTGTTTGTACATCTGAAGGGAAGGCACAACTAGCTTGTTCCCGAAGTTTCGGACCTGTACATTCGTCAGGTTCTCCTCGTTCTCTGCAAAAGTGAAAAGTTAAAAATAAAAACATGGAAAAATAAGATAAAAAAACTCATGTATATATGCCATTCGAATGGTGAAACATGTGAGACTTACCGTTGATGGACTTGTAGGAGCAGGAAAAATGAAATTCCATAGTAGGCAAAAAGGAGGTGTATAAATTATTCTTTGCATTTTCATAATAAGTGTATTCATGAATAGATAGTTTGTAAATTGGAATATATATTTTATTATTTTGTAAAAAGAGTGTGTAATTAAATTTGGGGGTATTTGCATCTGATTTTTCATTAATACTATTGTAAGAATATGCAGAAAAATCAGAAATTTTTTTTATTTGTTCATATTTTAAATTTAATTTAGTAATCCATTTATATACATTTATAAAATAAATATAATCAATAATAACTTCAAAGTTAACTAAATGAAATGCTATATTTTGTATATCATCAATTTCTTTACGTTTTACAATTTCTACTTCTTCATCTTCGTTTTCATTATCATTTCCTTCTTCATCATATTCATCTTCATATTTATTTTTTAAACCTTCTGTATTTTTTACTTCTACTTCATTTGAATAGCCATGTTGACTTACTGATTCATCCGCAGAAATTACACCGGTTTCTAAATTTGCCCCGTTATCTTCTGCACCGCTTTCAGCACCCTCTACTACAATATCTCCACCCTTTTCAACTTCCTCAATTCTATCATTTTCCATAATTTCGAATGAATAATATTCATTAATATCGTCTTTGTCAATATCTAAACATTTTGCTTTTTTTAAAGCTCGGAAAATAGATATATCTAGGTCGAGTCTCCTCTTTTTCTGCGACTCGTCTTTGTCCCATCTCGTCAACCCATCCTCTTCATCACTTTTACTTAACTTGCCTTTCAAAGAGTCTTTTACACTTTCATTTGCATTGTCATTCATATTGACATTCATATTTTCGTTCATATTTTCGTTCAGGGTTTCTTTCACAGTTTCGGGGCTCGGCACTTTATCCGACTGCTCATTCGGTTCACCAGGTATTTCTCCGTCTATTTCATTTAAGCTTTGGGTATTATTTACTGACATAAATTTATCATTTTCTTCCATAGTATTACTAACTTCATTACTCTGTTCAATTAAGTTTGCATTTTCAGTATCTTTTGGTGGGTAACTTTCATCAATAGGATTATTATTTGTGTTAATATTTTCAGAAACATTTGTCAAACTTTCTAAGCTGGTTTTTTCATTTTCCATACTTTGTGAAGGTTTTTCAATGATGCTATTATTTATGTCGGTACTTATATTTGGCAGTTCTATACTGGTAGTTGTTGTATCTACAGGGATGTTAGCAATTTCTATGCTACTAATTCCTGCGTCTATACTACTTGGGCATATTTCAAGAGTATCGTCTGGTTTCTGTTCATTTGTTTCAGGAGCATTAAATGTAAAATAATCGACATTTAAACTATTATAATAATTTGGATGAACAAAATCAATACTTTTTTTAGTAAATCTTTTATTTACATTATCAAAATGGATTTTTTTTGGATCTTCAGAAATAATCATAGATGTATTATTATATAATTCTTGATATCCATTAATTTTTTTAGTAGATTCTTCAATTTGGGTTTCATTATTTGATGTAACATTTTTATCCTTAACATTTTGAGTATCAATATTACTTAAACTTTTATTATTTTTATTAATTTTATCAATTTGAGGATTTTTATAATCATATGAAAATATAAAATCACCATTTTTAGCTAGTTTTAATATACTATTATATAAATATATTCCATTATGGGTACTATTTTTTTTATCATATAATTTAGAATCAATTTTATTTATTTTATTTATCTGATGTTTATTTTCAAATCCAGGAATTGTATTTAAATTATAATATTTATCATTGTTGAAATAGCGATTACTATTAAAATTGTGTTCATCTTGGATATCATAATTATTTTCACAAGTACTAGCATCATGTCTATTAATATGTGAATGGTCTTGATACGATAAGCAATTAAGGACATTGAATTTTTTTAGATTCAAAACTAATTTAGAAATTTGATCATCATTAAACAAGTAAATTAAGACATCATAAATATGTATAGATATCATACGTTTATTTTTTTTATAATTATTAAAATATATTTTTATTTTACTCAAAAATGTAATTAATTCATGTTTATTACTATTAGAAATTTCATTGTTCACATTTCTATCAACTTTATTATATGCTTTTTCATAATTAAAAAAGTTTTTTTTTTTTTCTTTTTTTTTCACATTTTTTTGAACTTTTTGAATATTTATAGATTCCTTTTTTACACTTACATCATTTTCTGTATTAACACAAATAGTAGTATTATTTTCATCAAACTTTTCAATATCAATTATTTCATCATTTTCTACATTAGTATCATTCAATGATATATTATTATTTAAATCTTCTTGAATATGATCACAGTTTTCTACCGTTGAATTATTTAGATTAATTATTGTATTTGCTTCTTCTTCATTTTGATTTTCACAGACTTTTGGATAATCATGTGTTTCAATTTCATTGTCTACTAGACTTGATTCAATTACTTCTGCTGTTTTATTTCCTTCATTTTCAGACACTAATTCGTTATCACTACTTTTTTTATGAACAAATTTATTTTCAATTTCACTTTTATTATTAACAAAAGCATTGTCTAATAATACTTGTAAAGTTTTATAACTTCTAAAATCAATTGTATTTAAATTTAAATAATCTGAATTATTTCTATTATTTAATTGTTCAAATATTTTATCAACATAGAATTTATAATGATAGTAAAAAAAAATTAATTTAAAAATATGTTTATCATCAAAATTTAAATATAAATATTGTTTATAATTAGTATGAATAAAACTCAGTCTTTTTTCATTTCCATCTTTAAAATTATATATAATTGCATCGAATGATATTTTCAATGGTTTTAAAACATATTTTTTATTTTTTGAATTTTCTTCTAATAATATTTTTTGAATTTTTTCGTTACTTTTATTTTTCATAAAAAAAATAGATAGATTAAAACATGTCCTTTTTTGTTGAACTGCTGTAATCAAAGTTTCTTTTTCTTCTTTTTCTGAACAAGTAACACTAGTATTATCATCACTAGTATTACTATTTACATCTTTATTTGAAACACTTTTTTTTTTTTTTTTTTGATGATTATATGAATTTGTATGTTCACTTTCACTATTTGTTTCTACTTTTCTTTTCTTTTTTTTATATTTATTTTTTCTTTTTTCTTTATGTTCATTTATTACTTCACTATCAAAATCGAATGCTTCACCCTGAATGTAACTACTATTACTGTTGTGTATATAATTACTATCATTATAGTTTATATTATATATTTTAGATTTATAGGAAGAACTACTTAAATAATCATATTTATTTTTTTCTACAATATTAGATGTAACAATAGTATTACTAAGCTCATTTGATGAATCGATGTTATTTGTTTCTGTTTGTTTTGTTTGATTTTTATTATATTTTTTTTCAATTTTTTTTGATTTTTCTATATTTTTTAAATCATTTACTCTTAAAAAGTCTTGATAATATTTTTTATATTCCATTTTTATTTTTTGATTATCATCACATATATCATTATCTGAACTTAACATTTTATTATAATATGAATTAGATATAGATACATTTTCTTTTTTAGAATCGTTATAATATATATTTGAATAAGATTTGTTTGACATTATTTTTGATTCATTTTCAATAATTCCTTTGATCACATCTTTCTTATCATCATTGTTATTATTTATCAATTCATTACGATTGTTTATTTGGTTAAGTTCTGAATTAGAACCATTTATTATGGAATCATTTGAATTTAATAATATATTATTATTTGGTGTAAAACCTACATTAACTGAATTGGTTGCATCTAATTTAGATAAACTTTCTTGATTTTCAACCTTATTATCATTTATCATAGTTAAATTTTCTAAATAACTTTGAATATTAGTTTTTGTAAAAAAAAATGAATTTAAAGAAATTTTTTGGAGCCTTGCTAATAATGAATATTTTTTATTTATAATTAAATTTATATAAATATTATTCATAAAATTAATATTGATATCTGCAAAATCTTTTTCAGATGATATATATAATTCTCTACAATATTTTTTTCCTAATAAATAATAGTAATATAAACTTTGATATGTTTTTATTTTTTTTTCAAAATCAAGACATTTAAAATCGTAGTTAATATTCATGACATTATATATTTCTTTAACACTTAATGTAATTAATAAATTTCGATTGCATCTAAAATAAATTTTATTTTGGGAAGTATCAAATTTGTTATAAACAAAAAGTGATATAGCATTTTCATTTTCTTTATTTGTATTTTTAATTTCATTTGGATTAACTTTTTTATCATCTTTTGATTTGTTATTTATTTTATGATCATTCAATTTATTTTTGTCTACTTCTTTATTTTTATCTTGTTTACCTTTTATATTATGAATACTTTTTTCACTTTTAGAATCAATTATAGATGTAGAACCACCACCATCTTTATCTAATCCTGTTTCATTACTACTAGTATTAACAATTGTTGTTGTATCATTTCGATTGATTACACCTTGTGAAATACTATTACACACATCTGGGTTAAATAAATAATTTATACTTTTTCTTCTATTTTTTTTATTAAAAGAATCTTTTTTTTTCCCTTTTTGATTGACATTTTCAATTGTGTTTGTTTTAAAAAGACTTAACAAAGGATATTTTTTATTTTTATACAAAAATAAAACATTAATATCATTTAGCAATATAAAATAAGCAAAATCAGTATTAATATAATTTTTTAATGCTAGTTCAAAATTTATCATATTTATTTGTATTATTTTATTTGTTTTTTCATAACTATATAAATTGAGATTTACTTTTTTAAATACTAATTTAAAATTTAGAATAACTGGCATTTCTTCCGAAGATTTGGATTGCATATTTCTTACACTATGTAAATTTTCATAATTTTGGTCATTTTGAACAACGCTATTTTTTTCTTGTTCCTTTTCGTTTTTCTTTACTTTATCATTAGAATCTAATTCGTTACTTGCATCTAAGTTAGATGTACTATTTTTTAAAGAAGATGTATCATTTTTCATATTATTATTAGTATCATTTTTTGGGGTAGCAGTAACTTTATTATTTATGGAATTGTCACTTGTTTTGCTCTCTCTTAAAATATTATTAACATGTTTTCTTATACTATATATAATCTGAAAACTATGAGTATATTCAAAATTTTCAATAAAATCTTTATCATGTTTTTCTTTTTTTCTTTTTTTTAGCAATTCCTTTTTATACATTAAAATTTCTTTTACTTCTGGTATATTCAACCATTCTTCTAAATATAATCCATTAACAAAACAACTATAAATTAAATAAAAATTTACAATATCAAGTATTTGACACAATTGAGTAAACGATAAATTTACATTAAAATTATCGACGTGTAAAATAAATGTAATATATTCATTTTCTTTAAAATTTATATTTTCTTCTAATATATTAAAATTATCTATATTTGATAATTTGTTTTCTTTAACATTAGATTGTAAATTGGATTCACTGTTATATAATTTTTTATCACTGATCAGATTTTGTTTACAATTTTCACAAATATGATTATTTTGTTTATGGCTATTTATTTGATTGTCATCTTTAATTGTAGATGCATTATTATGAGCATTTGATTCTACGGCATCTTTTGCAGATTCTTCATGTTTTAATTTTTCTAAATCATTTTTTTTTCTACACACTTCACATTCTTCTTTACTTAATTTATTATCATCATCGTTAAAATGTATATTTTGATTTAAAAATTTTTCAAATATTCCTTTTTCCTTTTTTACTTCTTTACATTGATATAGATATTTATCACAATGTGAACATTTTAAATCAAAATATTTTTTTTTTTTAAAAATATATTTTGAGTTATAATGCATATATTGTGTTGATTTTTCTACAGATAATATTGTAGACAATACAACAATTGGTACTTCTGATATTATATATTTTTTTTTATGTAAATTATTTGTAACATCTTTTATTTTATTATATATTTCATCACCATTTCTATTTTTTTTTTTATTTTTTTTTCGTTTTTCTTCCTTTTTTATTATTTTATTTATCAGATACTTTGCTTTTTCATCTTCCATATAAAACATACCATCTATAAATGAAAAATCTTTGTATATTTTAAATGACTGATTATGAGATTTATAGCTAGTTATTCTTTTTATAAATAATCCTAAAATATTTTTTTTTTTTTCAGATCCCTCTAATATTACTTCAACATTTTCTATATCAATAGATATATTATTATATAATTCATATAATAATGAATTTATTCCTTTATTTATTTTTTGATTTAAATTAGGTCCACTACTATTTGTTTCTTCGATTTTTAAATTATTTTTTTTTGCAATTTTTACCCCATTAATTTCTTCAACGATATTAAAATCATTGAAGTTTTTCTCCTTTATAACAATTACTACATCTTTGATCGTTATCGTCGCTTTTTGAAACAAGTACAGGAGAGGAATCTAAAGTAGGAAAAAGAAGAAGTAAAAAATGTTAAGAAGTGTATGATAATACGAGAATAGTTTATCATGCCATAGCATAATGTTTTTTTTTTTTTTTTTTTTTTTTTTTTTTGAATACCTGAAGGTCTAGAGAGCGGATGTATCCATATTTGATAGTGTATGGAAGGTACAAGATGTCAAAAAACTTTTTCTTAATTTTAACATTTTGTAGATGTACTTTCCCTCTAATTAGTGATGTCTGTAACTGTTTCTCTTCGATATTTTCAAAGAAAGATGACAACAAAAAATTTACAATATTTTTGGATAACCCCTTTATCATTATTCACAAAAGCTCGTTACATATTTTGAATAAACAATCAAACTAAAAATAATAGTTTATTATCTTTTTTACATTTACACATATATTAAATATATACTAACTTCAAAAAAAAGAAAAACGGACAGATTATTTATAGCCCGATTTATCTTTTTATCATTATTATCTTGGACAACAAAAAAAAAAAAACAGAAACGGGGAGCAAGGGTATGAAAAATAAAACAAAAGTGTAATAGGATAAAATATTTAAAGAATCAAAATATATTAAAAAAGTTAAAGTAATTTTAAAAAAAGTTGAAATGAAATATATATGCTAATTCATTATAAATCATTTATGACTATGCATATATACACATACATATGATACAAAAACGAATGCAAATATAAACGGAAGATTAAACATGATTTGTTTTTCTTCAATACATAGTGATTAATAGCAATATACACTATATAAATGTTTTTAGTATTATACATATGGGAATATCTATATATAGAAGTATAGATAATTCCTTTTAAAGCAAATATGTAAACAAACAGTTGTTGTAGTCATAACTATTAAATCAAAAAACTTACATTAAAAAAATATTAAAACAAAATTGTTCTAAATGGTGTTAAAAAATCAGCATAACAAAATATAAACTTTATATTAATACAAATATAAATAGGGATGTAATATATATTAAATATAGAAAATGTAGTAATCTGGATATAAATAATATATCATATATATAACGCACATATATTATTCATCATTTGTATGTTATTAGGAATATCTATAATGTTATTCCTTTTATTTATAATTTTTTATTATATTTATTTTCTATAAAATCTATATGAAAAATTCTATATAGAAAAAAAAAACAATTTTCCATTTTTACATTAAAAAAAAAAATTAAATAATATATATTATTATAAATAATTAAATGTATTAAAAAAATAGAATACCGAAATAATTTTTTTAGTGATATAAAAAATTACTCCATTATTAATATATATATACACAAAATCAATGGTAAATTATCGACGGCAAAATAATCGACGTAATATAATGGTATATGGAAAATTTAGAAAAATTCATTAGCTGTGTTTTAAAATCTATAAATGTAAATATATAATCAATGAAAAAGATGCACACCACGGAAAATAAAAAAAAAAAATTATATTTTTACAATATATGTATCCTGATGAAGAAAACAAAAAAAATAACTGTATAATATTTTCTACGTGTTTTGCATAATATATTAACACATTTTTACAATTTTCTATAAAATAGTAATACATATGCACATGTTTACATATTATATAGATAGATGAATCCATGTTTTTTAATATAATTTTTTTTTTCAATTATACTAGCATATTTATAAAGAGAAAAATATGTACAATTTAAATATTATAATTAAATTTCAATGCACATTTTTTATACCATGTGCACAATTCTCCACTTTAAAATAAAGTTTTCATATTTATAGTTGACAAAAAAAAAATAGTATAAATATATGTATAGAATTATCTTAATTTTATAAAATGTATAAAAAAAATAAAAATAAAAATTATTCAAATTAAATTTCACATATTTCGAACAAATAAAATACATCATGTAATATTTTTTTCTGTTTTTTTGAAAGTGTTAAAAAAAAAATAGTATTTTTAATTTTAAGGTATAATATATATTTTTCAATTAAATAGAAAAATTCAACCCATAACCTTTAGAATAATAAAAAATAGAAAAACACACAATCTAAATATCTAAAAAATGTGATGCACATGGATGTATATGTATACGTATACACTTCTTTCCCATTTTGTCCATAATAATATTCATACTATTAGTGATTATTTACTTATTGGATAAACATATAAAATACAATCCTCCCTATAAAAAAAGTAAAAGTAATGACAACATAAATGTATTAACAAATTATATAAGAAATAGACAATATGGAAAATGGGAAATATCGACTTTGTTTTCCTATTAAATAATGTAACACCTTCATATACACATAAATATGATTAACTTTTTTTTTTTTTACTAAATATTCTTACCTGCTAATGTTAATAATTTTGAAAGGAGAAAATTTGGGTATGTAAAAAAACTCATCCTTTTCAAAATATTTCTCTTGGTTCTTAAAATAAATCTTTATCTTTTTCCCCTGGTATATATACCCAACCTATGTAGAAAAAAGAAAAGACAAAAAAGTAAATTGTATGAACTGTCGTAAAATAGTTGGGACAAAACGTATGTTTCCTTGCCTATTTATAGGTTCTAAGGAAAAAGGTGCATGCACATGCATAATATAATTTGCGTTTCTATATTCTTTATTTTTTTATTACCAAAATTTTATCATAACTATTCGAGCTATGTGCTTTGTTTGGGGAAATTTTGACACAAAATAAATTTATGTCTAGCTTGAAATTGTTTAGGGAGCTCTGAAAAAAAAATAAATAGTGGAAAAAATAAAATTATTTTTATCGTTAATAATATAACCATTGCTTCTACTCATGTAATGCACTAAATGGTGATATTATTTTGTATTTATTAAACCTGTTTTATAAGGGGAAATTGTGTATTTCCTGTTTGGCTACATCCATCGTCAACTGTGAAAAGGGGAAAATTATGTAAAAAAAAATAAAGCAATAAGAATTGTGATATATCATAAATGTATTAGACGGATATAGATACACAAGTTAATCATGAAAGACTAATAAAAATAATGCAAATAAAGCTCATATTTTTTAAAAGCCCATAATTTAGCAACAATATTAATAATGATTATATAGCTATTCAGTCATAATTTATTGTTTGTAATAATACCTGATAATTTTACATTAGACGGATATGAAAGAGAAAGACGGACAGTGGAATTACTATTTATTATTTCCGTGTTTTCAAACTCATTTAATATTACATTATTTGTTTTGGGTTTGTTGATATTTATTAAATCTTTTATATTAAAATATGATTTTAATTTATCTATAATAAAACCTTTACCACTCGTATTATTTTCTTTATCGTGAGTTACCAAACATAATGTACTATTTTTGTCATTCTCGTTTGTTTCCTTTTTTTTATCATTCTCGTTTGTTTCTTTTTTTTTATCATTACTCTTTTTTTCACTCTTCTTTACTTTATCAATCATATTTTTATTTGGCTCCGTAGTTGTTTCCTTGTCAACTTTTGTCATATATTTATCTTCTTCTTCATGTACTTTCTTATCAACATCTAAACTTTTTATTTCATCATTTTCATTAATAGAAATTCGTTCCTTTGAATTGTTCTTATTTGTTTTTCTTCGCTTTTGATTCAATTCATTTGTATCATGAGTTGATTTTTCAATTTTTTTTTTCTTTTTTAGACGTGTAGAAGTTTGAAAATCTTTTGCTTCTTCGTCGTCATTTTCGTGAAGTTCAGAATTTCCATCTTTTGTATTTGTTATGTGATCATCATGCTCACTAGTATATGAATTTAAAATGGATAGCTCTTCATTCTTTTCTATTTTTTCTTCTGTAGTTTTTATTGCCACTTCTAACTCAGCCCCTATGACACTTTCATCCTCTATTTTATCACTTGATTCTTTGTCTAACTTTCCAATTTCATTATTTGTATCTTCATCAGAATGTTTCATTTCTTTATTTTTCATTTTTTTCTTTTTATTTTTCTTCTTATTTTTGGTGCTTGTCTTTTTCGAATTTTCCATTTTTGAATTGTCTCCATTTTCTTTGGAATAAAATGAACTAAAATTCATAAATGATAATTGCTTGTACATTTCGTCGATTTCCTTTTCTTTATTTTTTTCTTTCTTTTTCTTTTTTTTTTTTTTCTTTTTATCTAATAGTTTCTTCTTCACCTGTACATCTTTTTTCTTTTCCAAATTGGTTTCATTTTCTAAACTGGATTCCTTTTCTAGTGTGGTTTCCTTTTCTAGTGTAGTCTCCTTTTCTAATGTGGTTTCATTTTCTATTGCGGTTTCCTTTTCTAATGTAGTTTCCTTTTCTAATGTGGTTTCATTTTCTATTGCGGTTTCCTTTTCTAATGTAGTTTCCTTTTCTAATGTGGTTTCATTTTCTATTGCGGTTTCCTTTTCTAATGTAGTTTCCTTTTCTAATGTGGTTTCATTTTCTAGATTGGCTCCCTTTTCGTTTTCAACTTCATCTACTCCTGGCGCTTCAATAAGTTCTTCGCTTTGTTCTGGGATATCATTCACGTGTGCATTATCTCCAAGACTGACTGCATCAAAAAAAACGTTGTCATCATTTTCAATAAAATCATTACCAGTTACAAATAAATTTTGATCCAAATTATTTTGAGAATTTAGATCGACATTTGTTTCATCATTAATTATATTATCATTAGTTGGAAAGATGTTATTATTATCTACATTTTCTTGATCTACTTCTTTATCTATAACTTTGACTAATTTTTTTTTTGTTTTTTTCTTAATATAATTAATAACGTTAATAAACTTTTTCCTTTTCCTTTTTCCCTTTCTATTTGTTGTATCATTATCACTTCTATTATGAGTACTAGCATTCATACTTCTTTTCAATCTGCTACCACCATTATCATTTTTACTCATAGAATTCTCGTTACTTTGAATTTTATTATACACTTCATTTTCGTACATACCATTATTAACTTCTATCGTTATTTCATTTTCATCATCATCATTATCATTTTGATCTAAACTGTTGTCCGCATCTTCGTTTCCCCTTTCATTTGAATTATTCACATCTCGTAAATACATTTTTTTATAATAAACGGGACCAATAATATGAGGGGATAATTGCTCTAAATTTTTACATTCACTAAAACCTACTACATCTATTTCTCCTGTTTCAGGATTTCTTTTAGTAAGTTCTCTTTCACCTATCCAATATCGCAATGTTTTTATTCTATTTCTTTTAGGATACCTTCTTTTCGAATTGATGCTACTAGTAGCAGTGGTTGTACCAACAGTATAATCATCATGTGTTGTATTTTCAAATGCTACATTTGATTCTTTTTCTTTTCTTTTTTTTAATTTTTTCTTTACTAATATTACTTCTACACTTTTTTTTCTAGGGGTTCTATTACTTCTAGAAAATATAAGGGGTGTATTTGTTTGGGATTCTGAATCTTTTTTTAGTCCAGAAGATTTTATAGGAGTATTAAGAGAAGAGTTATCATCTTGAAATAAATTCTTTTCATCGTTTAAATCAGACAATTTCAGGCGTGATCCCTTTCTCGAAATATTATCATCATCATTGTTATTAAACATATCATCCATATATGCACCATAATCATTATAATCATGATTTATATCGTTATCATGTTCAAACTCTTTATTATTGTCTATGCCGTCAAAGTTGTCAACAAAATCGTCGTCATTATTATTTATATCAAATGAATTAAGCAAATCAAAAGCCTGCCCATCTTCCATGTTGTTTAGATTGAGCTGATTAGTTACATCGGCTTTTAATTCGGCTAAAAAGTTTTGAATTTCATTCTCTTCTTCATTAAATTTGTCACGTTTGTTTTTCATCATATTGTAATTGTTCATTAGTGAATCAATCTTTTCATTTATGTTATTATCATTTAGGTTTATTTCATCATTATTTATATTATCACCACAAGAAAATATCTCGTTTTTTAATAAATTTTTTGAAAATTCAAAATCGTATGATTTTAAGTTATTTAAATCATGCATTTTGATATTATATAAATCGTACATGTCATTTTTTAATAATTTTTCATATCCATCACTCTCTTTTAAGTCTACATTTGTATTTTCTCCATCACCTCTTTCTATCTCCGTTTTGTCATTATTATGTACAGTTTCTGATTTCCCTATATTATTATTTTCTGCAGATAAAGCATTACTAAAAGATCCTCCTTCGTTAGTAGTTTCCTTGTTTTTTAAATCTATTAAGTTTTCATCCAAATCTTCAACTTTATTATTTACATCATTCTTTGCATTCGATGCGGTTTTTAACATCTCTCGACCATTTAAAGAAGGTTCTTTTGCTCCTTCTGGTAATAAATAGATGCTTTCACTAAGTGATGGTGTACTAGATTCATTAACTGACATTATAGTTTGTTCATATTTTTTTATTAACAATTCAAAATAATCTTTATCATCTTTACTAGTCATTGAGGAAGTTCTTTGTCCATTCTCTTCTTCCCTCTTTGGTGTATGATTTGAATATGAAACATTCTCACAGTTGTTTATATTATCCAAATCTGCATTCTTACTTGAATTTACAAAATTATCATTATTATTAGATGGAGTATGGTTGTCTATTCCATTCTCTGCCTCTACTTCTAATTCATTGTTATATGTTTTATAATCATCATCTTCTTCGAGTTTGGTATCAAAATTTTCGTTATTATCTCTTTCATCATCATCATAAATGTCGTAAAAAACTTCTTTGTTAGTATTATCGTCCTCTTCAACTTTGTCAACCATATTATCATTTTCATCGAGGTTATCAATTCCAATAACATCTTCGTTAAAAACATTACTATTTTTATCTTCACAATAATTATTTGATTGTACTTCATTTTCTGCTTCTCCATAGTGTGGACTTTTTTCCTTATTTTGAGAATGATAATAAAGCATGTCCTCCTCGTGAGGTTGATTTTCATTATGCCACGTACTGTTTCGTGGTGTGCTTAATTTTTTATCTACATAAATATTATGTGGTATTGAATTTTTCTTATTTGAAATTTCACTTGAATAAATAAAATCATTGTTGGGTACACTCCCTTGTCTATCACTAAAATTTTTATTATAATTATATGCATCGTCATTATATAAATTTTCACTATGAGTATCATCACAATAATAATCATCATTATGCATATGAGATTCTTGCTTATAATTTTTTTGTATATAAAAATTTTTTAAGAATGTTCTATTCTTTAAAATGTATTCATTTTGTCCAATTATTTGAGAATTGTATAAAGAACTATTATTCGTGGATTTTCTCTTTTTTGGTAAAAAATGGGGAGACATATTTTCTTGTTTGGATATATCTCTTTCATTTTCATTAGTCATGTAACTATCTAAACTAGTACGATAACAATCACGTGATCTTCTATTGGGAGTAAAATATTTATCGCCATTTAAATTATTCATATATGTATTTTTTAATTTTCTTCTTATAAACTCCTTTTCATGTCCTCTATAGTTTTCATATTTTATAAAATTTTCTTGGTTTTTCATTTCTCTCCAATTACTAATCACACTATCAGTCATACTATTATACAAATTATTATTATTATTACTATCACTTAACATGTTACTCGTTCTTCCTTCACGCCCTCTTAGACGATGACGTATGGTTAAAAATATGTCTCCATAATCTATATGTTCAATATTCAATGACCCTTTTTTATCTTTTACAACATTTTTAGTTTTATTTAAATTGTGTGTGTTCACATCAGCAATACTTTTACAACATAGCTGATAAAATCTATCATTCAATTTGTTTTCTAAATTTTCACTGCTTACATTGCTCATGGATAATATATCTTCAAAGCTATTCATTTCACCTTTATTCTGAATAAATATAATATTTATTTTTTCCTTTGGTATTTTTTCTTTTTCATATTTGTCTATATAATGTTTTTCATCATTTTTAGAAATAATCGAACATGTTCCATCATCGAAATAACTAGATACAGAATTTCTATCGGAATGTTCTTTGGTATTATTATTAATATCGGCATTTTCCAAAAGAAATGGAATTTCATATTCACATATTCCGCTATTTCCATCATAATTTGTTAACTTATCATTTTCATCTAAATTTCCTAATATATCATTGGCATCGTATCTGTTTATGTAATATAGCAGATCGTCTTTATTTTGATGCTCGTTGTCTGTCATGATTTTATATTGTCTTTAAAAAAATATATAATAAATCATCATAAAAAGAGAAAATAAAAATGAAAAAAAAATATATATATCGAATAATAAAAATAAATTAAAAAAATATATGATGAACCAAATTTTCAATGATATTCGTCTGGGATAATTATATTTCACTTTGAATACTCAAGGAACTAAATTAGTGTTACAAACATGAAGACACAAAATGAAATTAAAAAAATATATATGATAGCAAAAAGGAAAAAAAATTTTATATTGAACAAAAAAATATATAATTAAAATGTATAAAAGAATAAAATGTTCATCATACATTCAATATATATAAAGAACGAAATTAATAAAAGTAAATTCATAAAATAAATGCTGAAAAAAATACACACTATTTTTTTACTTTATATTTAGTATATTTTTACTTTATTTATTTTATTGTTACATTTTTTTTAATAGCTGATTATTTGTGGGAACAATCATAATACCCATGTAACGAACATTTAAAAAAAATTTACTTTTACAAAAATAATACTCTAGATTTGTATCATAATATTGTGTATATATAAATTTAAAATATTCAAAACATATAATATTATATATATTTTTTCCGTATTATATACATTATACGCAAGTGTATAAAAATGTGCATAATACTTTTGTTCAGTGCGAATAATTGCCACATTTTGTTTAAACAATAAAAGAAAAAATAATACTTAAGAAATTAATTTTTTTAAATATATTTTTTCTATTCACGTTATAAATTCCATATTTTCTTTATTTTACTAAATTTATTTCTGTATTTTATTTTTATTTAATTCAGTATTATTATATTATTTTTTTTTTTTTACAACTTTGTAACAGTATTTTTTTTATTATGCAGATAACTATTTTGCACAATGTCTTAGTAGAACTGTTAAAAAAAAAAAATAATGTAAAAAAATATGAACATGGAATATATTTTTTCTCCTTTAAGACAAATTAAAATTCCATAAAATAATATATTTGTGAGCATACTTTAAATACCCTATGCGTTTCAACAAAAATACATATATTGAATGAATAATCACATTGTTACACTTTTTTTATTGTGTGCTCGCCTTTTAAGTACAGTTTAAAGCACAAATAAATGTATAAAAACCAAACAAAATATAACTCACCATTATATAATAAAAAAAAAAAAAATTTTCAAACTAATGGCTTTCTCGGGAAATACAGATTAAATCGAATGCTCATAATGAGACCTGTCTACTATATACTATGATTTTAATGAATTTATTGTGAAATATGAACAAAATTGCATTTCGTCAATTTTCTTTAAATAAATTAAAAAAATATATATATTTTTAAAAAACCTTAATTGTTCAGGAAAAAACGTTCATATATTTCTCATGCATAGTTGATGCAATTTTATCAATAAAAAAATATAATAGAAAAAGCTAGCAACCGTTAAAAAGACGCAGTAACATTAGCTTGGTGTATAAACCCATTAAAATGTGTACATATCTAAACGATCAATAATATCGAATAAACCTTCATATGAAATAATAAATGTAGCCTATTATTGAGGGGTATTATTTTTCATTACCCCTTAAATTCGTTCACCTCAACCTTTATTTTTTTCTGTTATAAATCCATGTGCATTTACCCCGTGTGTAATGATAGAATAATATTAAATTTCGTTATTTAAAAGTAGTTAACTATAGTATATTCGAAAGTTTAGTTTAAAAAATAATTCATCAAAAGAAAAAAATATATATATAGACATGCTATTTTGCATTTTATAATCGATAAATACGTAAACGCTACATAACATTAAAATTAAAAAATTTACAACACTAAAACATATACGCATATTATACATATATATATATAAGAAAAAATATTAATGGGGATTGCATGTGCACACACACAAAAATTATATTTATGGATAACCATTATAATAACGATAATCCATTTCATTTAGATGATTTTAGGATTATTATTTCCATAAAGCTTGTATGGGTTGTTCATTAAATGCATATTTCGATTGTTTAAATAATTATTATAGCTGTATTTGTCGTTTCCCATATAATCATATACAGCATTTTGCAAACTTGATATATAAGAAATTAAATTGTTCTGATAATGCATAACATCCTTGTTAAAATTATTTGTTTTTTTAATATTTTTACCACTAGTAAAATTGTTATTATGGTTAAAGGCATAATTTTTATTTCCAGTATTATTTATGTGATAAAATTTTTTTGATGGATTTTGCATTCCATGAAAATCTCTAAAATTATAATATGAATTTTGAGCAAAGTGTGCATAATGGGGTTCCATATGTCCTTTTGCAATGTTATTAGTATTATTGTTTATGCTGTTATTATTTAAATTTGTGGCTTGTTGACTCTTTTTCTTTTTATTATTTTTTTTCTTTTTACTGTTTTTCTTTTTCTTTTTATCCTCGTTTTCGTTAATTGGTGCGTCATTTAAAACGGTTGAATTTTTAGTATTTGGTACCTCTGATTCATTTTTTTCATCAGATTCATTCAATTTGTTTTGATTATTACGCAACGTCGTTTTGGGCTCTTTGTTTTGTTTCAGTGTGTAATTATAATTGCTTAAGTTAAATTTGCCGTTGTTGTTATCATTATTGCTATTACTAGTGGTAGTAGTAATTAATGTGGCGCCGTCTTTTGATGTCAATTTATTATTATCGTTTTGAGTTTGTGTGTTATTTTTTCCTTCAGTGACGTTTTTATCGTTTTTTTCACTCATTTCTCTAAGCTTAGAAGAATTCTTATTAGCATTTTCTTGGCCCTTATTTGAATTTTTCTTCAAAATACCTTTTTTTTTCCCATTTTGTACAGAGCTGTTTTTCTTGTTTTGTTTTTTTTTCATGCTTGTAGATGCATTTTCATTATTTTTGTTAAATTCTTTTTGATTTTTCTTCACATTAAGATTATTATGTTCGGAAATATTTGCTTTTCTATTTTCTTTCGCATTTTCTTCTTCCTGTAATATTTTCTTCTTTAATTTTCTGTATGTTTTTTTTTTCTCCTTTTCCTCCTCAACAATATAATCATATTTAAACTTGGATATAATATCATTTTTGTACATATATTTTATTAAATAGAAAAATATCCCGCCTGTTGTTCTTTTCCCTTGCTTATTAGCTAATTCAATACCTCCATAATTTTGTATCAAAATTGTTTTTTCTAACAAACTTAATGAAATATAAACACCTAATGCATCAACAACTCTCTTAATTTGATCTTTGTTTCGTTCTTTCAAAATAGTACTAATAGTTGTTGTTAAAATGTCTTTTATCATTTTATTATCATTATATAATTCTTTAGGATCCATTTTGTTTTCATCAACCATTTCTAATGAATTTATTGCATCTATTTGAGCATTTTTTGTTCCTTCTTCAGTATCCTTTTTATCGGCATTTTCATTTTTCAATGATTCTATAGATTCGTTTTGTTCATTCTTATTATTTTCAGACTCATTTATTTCTACACTCTCTTTTTTCTCATCAACATTATCAGCTATATTTGGATCCATTGTCTCATTTTCTGCAGTTAACAAACCATTTGGATTAAAATTTTCATTTATATATTTGGTTAAGAAATTTTTAATATCTTTAAATTTTTTGATTCGTGCTATATCTAAAGGACTCATATTATATATATCTTTTTTTTGAATAAAACTTTTATTTTTAGCTAAAATTTTAACATTTTCTAAAACTCCTCCTAAACAGGCTGAATGTATTGGTAATCGGTTATGTACATCAAATATATTTATATCTGCCTTTTCATCATAAATTAAAAATTTTAAATAATCTGAATTATTTCTATAAGCAGCATAATGTAAAGCTGTTCTATTTGATAAATCGGTATCATTTATCTTTGCCCCATATTTAAGTAAAAGTTTTGTAATATCTTTATTTCCTTTGATAGCGGCAAAATGTATACACATGCTAGTTGTTGTTTTTCCTCTATTTGGAGATAATGAATGGGGTAATAAAGCATGTATATTTGCATTATTTTTTAATAATAATTCGGTAATATCTTTATGCATTTTTGTTACTGCAATATGTAATGGAGTCCAATTTTTATAATCAGATACATTTACTTTAGCTCCATTTTTTATTAGCAATTCACAAATATCATAATATCCACCTGCACATGCATAATGTAAAGCTCGTCTACCAATTTTATCATAATAATTAATGTCAGCAACTTTTTCTAAACATTTTCTTACAACAGTTATATTATCTAAATATGCACCATGAAGTAAAGCTCTGTTTATATCTGGTAAACCTAAACCAGGAGGTATGGTAATATTCATTTTGCTATTTTCTTCAAACATGTTATTTTCACATGATTCATCTACTTTAGTTTCATTTCCAATTTTTTCTGTATCCATTTTGTTATTATTTTCTTGATTCTCCTTGGTATCCTCTGCATTGCTATTGTTTTGATTTTCCTCTTTGGATTGATCGTTCTTATTTTCATTCAATAATTTGTTAAACTTATCATAGTCTTCCATAATATTTTTGCTTGATTCATCGAAAATTTCTTCAATATTTTTTTCGACCTCTTTATCCATATTATTATCATTACTTAAAAATGGAAACTTGTCTTTTTCATCCTTTTCTATAGATGCAATAGCATTTAAATTTTCAGAGTTAATATTAATTTTAAAAATGTTACTAAGCTCTTCACTATTATCATTCATATTATTTGGTGAAAATTCATTTAAAACATTCATCAAATACTTATTGCCATAATTTTTTACACAATAATCTATAAACTTGTGTATTTCTTTATTAACTTCTAAATTTTGAATCTTCCCTTTCTCAGTAGATATTTCTTGTTGATCATTTTTTCCCTTTTCATTAAATGCCCCATTATTTTGTTTATTCATAATATATTTTTCACCTATGTTACGATTTGCTGCAAAGTTTTTGTTCTTATTTTCATTTTTTGCCTTAGGTGTTTGATGGGTATTATACTTGCTATAAAAGTTGGCTCCCATATTTGCAATATCAAGATATGGATTATTTGGGTATGCAATGTTTTGATAAGGAAACATATAACTTAGATCGTTTCGATTCATTTTCATATTCCATAGTCCATTTAAATTATTTAATTGCATCTCTATTCCACTGTTATTTCTATAATCAGGATTGTTCATATGATAAGATTTCATGGGACCATTATTTTTTGGATATTTTTTCTTAGTCTTAGTAGTATTTTTATTTAAATCGTTTTGTTCTTTTTCAGTATTTTCTTGATCTATGCAAGTTTCATTATTTGATTTTTCTTTTTTATTTTGTGGTAAATCTGAATTGTCTTTATGCATTTTTTTCCCACTATCATAGGATGTATGCTTATTTAATCGCGAATTTAAAAAATTTTGTTTGTATGCATTTTTATTATTTTTCCCTATAGCATTATGTCCAGTATTCTTGTTTCCGTTGTAATTGTTAGCCTGGTTCATGTTATTCATATAATTATTGTAAGGCATACCATTCATATTGTATATTCCTTGTAGCTTCATCATATTCTCCATTAAAATGTTTCTTTGTGGATCGTTTCCATAGTATCCAATATTATTCATATTGTTGAATGGTGCATCGGGATATTGAAAATAGTAGCATTTATTTAAATTATAAGCATCTAAAGGATTGTACATATAATTTAAATATGCATGTTTGCTTTTATCATAATTACATTTACTATCTTCACCATTGGGCATTTGCATAAAGTTATTTTCCATCGGATTATTTATTACATCCATATAATAACTATTAATCATTTGATTATTTGCATTAAAATTATTAGCTAAAATGCTTGAAGGTGCATAGTTAAAACCATCTTTATTTAAATTGGCATTTTTCATATTATAAACTTTCTGATTAGTGCTATTATTAAAATTGGTGTTCTTATTTTTCTTAAGATTTACTTTTTTGTCTTTCGTTTTTTCATTCACATTTAATCCTTTTTTTTTCTTTCCACCTGGTGTTTGTTGTGTCCATGTATTAAAATCACTAGTTGAAGGATTCTTGCTAACTTGTGCTTTACTATATTTTTTTAAACCTTTTTTCCCAATATTCTTTCCTTCGATATCGTTACTTTCAATACTAATTGCCGTTGTGATCGTTTCATTTTCATTGCTATTAATACGGGTATCATTATTGTCTGTCACTTTGGTAATAATATTTACACTACCTTTAGCAGCATCAATATCTTTCTTTAATTGTTCATTATTTGCATTATTGAGTTTTCCCTTTTTTTTATTTACTTTTTTATTTTTCTTCGTATTATTTTCATTGTTTTTGTTTCCTACAACACCATCCTTTTTCTCGTCATTTAATAAACTGTTTTTATTATTATTTTCGGTGTCCTTTTTCTTCAAAGTGTTTTTATTTGATTCTTTGCTATTCTTTTTATGAAATCCATTATTCTTATTATTATTACCCTTTTTATTTCCAGTATTTGGTGTCGTCGTATTTTTATTTTGCTCTTTCTCTATTTGATTAGTGTTATTACTCTTTTCGCTAATTGTATTTTTCTGTGGATTTTGACCATCCTCTACTGCGTCTTTACCTTCAACCTTTTGATCATCTTTAGTTACGCAATCAGTAGTATTACTATTCGATTTTTCATTATTGCTGCAGACTTGAGTATTTTTCAGCTTTTCTTGGGAGATATTACCATCTGTAACTACAGTATTATCGTTTATACTCGTATTTTTTTCTTCTATGTTTTCTCTACTTTCCTCTTGTACTTTGTTTTCTATGCTCATCGTTACTTTTTATCTTACTTTCTCTTTTTTTTGATTTTAAATAAAAAAGCATATTCCTTTGGGTATACACACCTATTTGGTTATGTGCACCTCTTATGTCTGTATATAATAATATGCATATCTACGTGCATAAATGCATGTGCATGTAATTATGCGTAGTTATAAGTTCCATTCAAATTGTGGTATTTTAAATACCTTTCTTATTTAATTGAAGAGCTCGGAATGTTTACTTTTAAAAAATTCTATGTATTTTGTCAATTATTCACTCATACATATATATAAATGCATTCTTTCAAGAATTTTAACGTAAATAATTTGTTAAAACACAATATGCATAAAAATATACTATTTGGGCATACATGTGTACATATATTTTTTATATTTCTTAAAAATGTGTAAAAATGTTATATAATAATAGCTATGAAGTTTTGGATTATCATATAATCTTAACTACAAAAATATACTCATTCGCATTCAAGTTGTAAAAAAATTAAAAGTGATATATAAGTATTCATACAAAAAAATATTCTTCACCTTGTGTTCAAATATTCTCAGAGATATGTTATATATATAAATATATCTTTAAATTATATTACAAATGATCATTATAAAAAAAAAAATTCTTTTTATTCTTATATCAGCTTAACGTTATTAAAGCATACATTTTTTAAGATGGGTTTTTGGGATTTAAAACGTAAATATATTATATTATGATTGTTTTGTTTTTATATAAAGTTTTTTAGTATTATTATTACTTTTTTTTTCATACAATAATTGTGTATACATAATAGTGTATTAACATTTTTTGTTTTTTTGTGTATGTGCGCCAAAAAACATTTTTCACATATGTTGATTATATAAGGGCATATTTAATTGATTAAAAAAAATATATAATATATGGATAATGTGCTATTCACCTAATAATTGTGCATTACACCTTTTTTTTTATTATGTATATTTTTTTTCCTATTCCAAAGCTATTTAAGAAGAACAAAGCTATTTTTATTAACAAATCATAATTTAATGTCATACTAGCTTTATATATTATTTATGTTCATATTATTATATTTTTAAAAATATTTCATATTGTATTCTTTCTAATTTTTCACGCCTTAAAAATGTAAAAGATTATTGAATATACATGAGCAAATATTTTATGCCATAAGCATATTTAGTTTTTCGGTCATCAGTATATATTAAAAATATATATACACAATTATAATAATGCTAAAATAAAAAAACACACATAATGAAAGTACTGCGGAAAGCTAACAAGAAAATGGCTATATAGCTAAATAGCTAGATTTATAGTTTTTTTTTGTTCATGTAATTTTTACATAAATTCTTATAAAAAAAAATGTATAGCCACTAATATTAAGCTAGTATATAAATTAATGATAAAATACACAACAATTGGGCATTTCATAATTCTTAATGATATATTCATCATGCTTATAAGGACTGTATTATCAATGAGAACGCATAATATATATGTTTCATCATTGAATATTATATAAAATTGAGAATTATTTTTTTGTAAAACACTTTGCAATATATATCTAGCCATAGCTTTCAATATAAAACAAAACGTGTGTATTATATAATTCATACACATATTGTGGGTGAGTGCAAATATGTTTTTTTCATTATGAATTTAAATTATATTATTTTGTAACACTTCCACCTCATGCTTTTGGAAATTGAGTACACGCCATAAATAACAAAACATACATTTTGGCGGTACATTATATGCACTTCCTATCCTAACACATACAAGCCAGTTGAATAGTAAATACAAATATATATATATTAAGCTCTGAATATTATGAAATTATTAACAATGAATATACATATATTAATAGTCTTGCTTGGGGTAAAATTATAGTATTAAATTTAGTGGTAGCTTATAAAATAATTAAGAAAATCCTCTTTTTCATTTTTAACTAAGAAAAGACGAGAATAACATTGTAAATATAAACAAAATTACAATAACAATTTTTGAAAATAAATTTTCATAAAGTTGTCTAAAAACTTATAATTTATACTTTTAAAACGGTATGAATATACAATTCATCTTTTTGAAATTTTGCAAACAAATACCATATAATCTCCAATTATTTAAATAAATCTCCTATATCGTTTAATACAATCGTTATGCTGCATGTATGTGCATATAATAAAAATAGGCTTCTATAAATATATTTTTTTCTAATTATTTATACACATTCTTATATACAATCATAAGTACATAATATAGTATACGAACTATTAAGATTTTTTTAACCCATATTAAAAAATTACAACCATTAAGAAGTTGTGTATATTAAAAAAATGGCACCAAAATGTTAGAAATCAGCATATGTAGTATATATATACACAATAATAATATGAATTAAGTTATGAGGTTTGCCATTTTGTGGCATCAGAGGAGGTATTATTCTCTAATATATACATACAGTATTATATATGTACAAACATATACAATATAATGCAATGATGTTAATAATGTATCCTCCCTCTATGCAATATTTTAATAGTTCTTTTATTTGATTTTGAACACCCCATTATATATATAATTTTATAGAAACATATTTATAGCCTATATTACAAATATTAATTGAAAATTATGCATATAATACATGCATAATAAATGTATCATAGCAAATTTATAAATGAATAAAATATTGGAATTTTATTATAATAAATTCCATTGGTATAACTCCTTTTTTTATATATATTTTAAGAAATAAAATGGTGTTGTATGCAACTATAAATAAGTTTCATTTAAACATGTAAACAAAATACATGTTTATTAAATTAAGAATTTTTAAAAATGCATAAAATAACTCTTTAATATTGTGATCATTATTTAACCAGAAAAATAGATATAACATATATATAACTTTTAATGTTATAAACATCAACTTAGAATGATTTTATTACCTTTTTCGTATTAACATGCAGGATATAAAAAAAAAGAAAGATTGTTTCCTTTTCTCAAAGGAATTTAAATAATATGTTTTTTGTGGGGTAAATTGTAATTATTTTGCCATTAAACCTTTATAAAAAAATTAATTGTTAAAAATTAATAAATATATTTTATGTAGAAAATATTAACGGAAAAAGAAAAAAGGTACTTATAGATAATACAGATAAACCCGAAATAAAAATGTTCCATTCCATTTGAATCTGCATGCCATCGTAGAATAATTTTTATTTATTAATATTTTTTGTTTCAAAAGAACGGTACAAAAAATTTTCATCCACATCGTGTCTCTTTTGTATGCATTAAATATATGCCGGATCATTTATTATGACCCAAAAAAACGTATAGTGTCATAAATATTTCCATTTAAATATGGGGCATTTGTATGAATATAAAATGTGTCTTAATAATATGTTTTAATGAATTGTTCTTTGTATCAATGTTTTTTATATTTTTTTTTTAATAATGATTAAATTTTTTTTTTAAATAAATATTATAATTTAAGGAAATTTTGAAAAAAGCATTTCTTAAAAAAAAAAAAAATATTATTTTTATAAATAAAGCCATTTATTTTCGTTCATCCTTTTTTTTATTTAAGAATAATAGTTATTCGATATTGTTATTATTAAACAATTTGTTTTATCATAAAAAATTATATTTTTTTAATATGCATTTTTTTTAAGAACCAAGTATTTGTAAATAACGTTATATATGTGTATTGTCGTATGCGCGTATAAAATTTATGCCCCATTAATTTTATCTAAAACAACTATTTGTAAGTTGTATAAGCATACATATATTTTTATAGTATATTGAAAATATATAAATTTTTTTTAAACTTAAATAATGAATTATATATGTCCCATTTGATATTATATTAATTTTTTATATCTTAATATGCAATTTATAGTGTATTTTTTTTTCTCTCAATTCATGCATCTGAGCTCAAAATAAGGGCACATATATATTTGTAATATGCATATATTATGTGGATTATTATGCAATCATCAAATAAGAACGATGTTTTTGTAAACTTAACATAAATAATATTTTGTTTTATTTCTTTATTTTTTGTATTTGCTATTATACATATTTTTTATTTTGTTGTATTTACGTATAATATATAAAAATAATAAATAAAAATAAAATTGTATGTATCTCAAACAAAACCATTAAGACTCTTCAAAAATGTAATATATATTAGTATAAATAAATGAAATGATTATATAATATATATTATTTTTTTACATATATATTCATTTATTGAAGCTTATGTTAGTACATATACTTTTTGATACAATTTAATACATATTAATATATGCTCCCACATGATAATATGTTATTATATATGAGTGTGTTAAATTGGCTTATTATGCATAAATACACGTTACTATTTGTTTGTATGTGTTTTTTGATTATTTTATTTCACCAGAAATAATATTTTTAGTTACCAAATACATGCATTGTAAACTATTTTTTTCATTTATACACAATATTGAATGTAAATGATCTATACTTATTTTTTATTTCTTTAGCCTGTTTCCACTATATACTACGTATGAAATCGAAGCGATTTATTTAGTGGTTCATTAAATATTATTGAAACTTATGAGTTACAGATAAAAAGAAATAAAAAATAAATTTTATATCAAAATTTTATAATTTTTTTTTTCAAAGTTGCATTCTATTTATTTGACTTGTTCTATGGAAATATATATATGAATATTTGTAAATTCATACAAAAATACATGTACATACGAACATAAATATATGCATATTTAATAATATAAATTTATAATACTATTTGATATAATATATTTTTATTATATATTAGCAGAGCATCCTTTATTAAATATTTTGGCTTATAATTAGGTTAACGCATATATAGTCCACATACTTTGTAGCATTTATTTTCGTCTTTCTATTAAACCAGATTCATAATTATTCAAATTTATTTATTAATAATCATTGGCTTTTACATGGGCATGTATATACGTGTGTATGTATATATTTATAGTATTTCATATTTGGTTAGCTATTTACAACATTTTGTACATTATAAAAGTGTGAACTTTTATATGTTTGTATGTGCAACACTAAATTTTTGTATTAAGCATAAAATATAGATATGATATCTGTACATTTGCGTGCTTCCATATTTTTAATATATTTGAACCCTATTTAATCTGTATATATATAATGTGTTCTATATATATTTGAAATATGTATTCTTTGCATATTATTAAATAATTGTACATGTTTACATCTATTGTATACCATCTTGGATGTTTCAATCACTAATACGTAGTAAAGTGACAGCTGTATCGTTTTATTATTGTATTAATACGTGTGTGTATGTATATTTACATATCTATTCATGCTCGCTTTATACTATATTAATAAAAAGAATTTGCAAAGAATTAATTATTCATTTTATTAATCCAATATTTGAACAATATCAAAATATTATTGTCTAACGAATATATATATAATGCTTATATGTGTTTATATATTTTTATAAATTTAAAAAAAAAAAAACAAAAATATATGAATCCCGGTTTCTAATATTTACACGTTGTTGTATTTATAAGAAATTGAGCATTTTTCTTTTAATATGTATTTTTAATTATTTTCGTTTATTTTTTTCCTTTTTTTTCTTTTTTACTTTCTAAATCCTCCTTTCCTTTTTTTTAAAACAAATTTTATTATACCAATGACCACAGAACATAACAACACATATATAAACAAGTTGTATTATAAAAATAATACATCGTGTGATCTTTCATATAAGTATAGATAGCCTTGTATTAGTAACAACGCAGTGTCTGCATAGTGGCATGTGATAAAACTTTTAAAAAATAATGACAAAATATAGTTAACTAAAGATATTTCAAAAATATTTTTGGAAATTTTAAATACAATATCTCAAAAGCTATAGTTGAAACCCAAATAAAAATAATTTTGCATCTCATGAATTTAGTTTCGTAACTAACTAAATAAAACACACTAATTATAAAGAATTTGATATATATATATATAAAATTTCCAATGGATAATATTTCAGAGAATAATGATTTATTTCTTACCGACGAAAATACTCACGTCCAAAATATGGTGAACAATAATACAAATTATAATAAAAACGATGATAAAATCAAACTTTTTAAAGGATCTAACAAACTCAGTAGCACTTCATCTTCAACCACAAATGCTAGTAAATACAGCGAACACTTATTAAATAATATTATTAAAAATATGAACCCAAAAAACGGAAAAAATAAGTTAATTTTTTCTCCGGATTTAAAAAATTATGACCAAATTGTTAAAGAAGATAATGTAGACTTGGAAAATAACAATATTAATAATATACAGAATGTTCCAAATTGTGAAGAAACACAAACAAATCGAAATTATGAAAAGAAAAAGAAAAAAAAGAAAAATTTGCATATAAATAGTTCAAAAAATGAGCACTATATATATAACAATAATGGAAACTCTAATAATAGTACCATCACTAATGAGGGTAATAATATTAGCAATACTAAGACTTCAAATTGTGTAGATTCAATTAAAAAGGGTTATAATTTATTAGACGAAAATAATTTTCATCATATTATAGATTACAAAATAAATGGTGATGAAATAAAACTTAATGATATAAATAACCAATTCACCAAGGAAATTAATAAAGATGTTAAGTTGGTTGATAAAATTAAAGAAGTTAAAGAATCACAAATTGCTATTTCTAATGATATTAAAAAAAATAAATTAAATTACAACTTAAAAAATGTTATAATAACAAATGTATTCCTTGGTAATATCCCACCAAATATAACTGAAGAAAGACTGAAAAATGTATTAGAGATATTTGGATATATAATTCATATAGAATATAAATGGTCATTGGACAAATGGTCTTATGCATTTATTTATTTTATAGAAGAAAAATGTGCTATAAATGCAGTCAATATTCTTAACCAAAAGAAATTTTTCGATAATTCACCAAATCATAAGTTAATATGTTTTATTGTTTCGAAGCAAATTCCTAACCAAAATACTTTGCATTATAGTAAAGCAAATTTTTCTCTTTTAAAGGATGGACCACCAGGTATGCATCTGAAAAAAAAAAACGGATACTACTTTGCACCGTTTAATATACACTAAGTTGTTATATCATTTTTGATTCGTTGTTTTAATTTTCTTAATTTTTTTTGCTTTTCTTTTGTAGGGGCTAATTTGTTTTTATATGGAATTCCTTTAAAATGGACAGAATTAAATTTGATACAACTTGTAAACAAATACGGGCATGTAGTTGGATTAAGAATTCCATACATAAACAATGATAATGATAAGAAGCAAGGAAATAGAGGTTTTGGTTTTGTATCTTATGATAATAAAAAATCAGCTGTTGAAGCATTTGAAGAGTTATCAAAAATGTACATACATGGAAAGCTTTTAAAAGTTCAACTAAAAAATGGAGAAGAACATTTATTACCTGCAAAATTAAAAAATATATGTAATAATAATAAAAATAAAATAAAAGATAGTAGTAATACAAAAACTGCCCAAAGCTTAGTAAGCACAACAGATACATTGAAAACTATCAATTCAATAAATTCAACAGATGAAAAAAATAAACCCAAAACGAAATCATCCTCTAGTAATAATACTAAATCTATAAACTTTATAACAAATAAAAATAAAGAAAATAAAACCGACGTGCATACCTTTAGTAGTATTAGTACTGTTTGTGATAATGTTAGCAGTAACACATTCAATCCAGATGCAAACAAACATATAACACATCCCACCAAATATGACAATACATGTCCAATAGAAATGTATGGAACTTCTATAAAAAACAATGATGATAAAACTGTTGACAATAACGTAAATAGTAATGACACAGCTCCATGTAATAATTCAAACTATATTGATGCATCTACAAATTATATGAACATAAGCAATTTAAAAAATATTTCAGATAAATATCCTCAAATATATAGAATAAATGAAAATATGAACAATCGCGTGCCAAATAATCATCCAAACAATTTAATAACATCACCCCGTTTATCTAACGATCTTAAAAGAGAAGATATAGATTTATATAACAACATTGATGATACTTTTTGCTCTCAAGAAAATTATAATAAAAATAATAGTCTTTTAAGTTTTATAAATATGAACAATAATACAAATTTGAGAGCACACATGAACTCAGAAAATGATGTAATAAAAAATGGAAATAAATTTATTAACATGAAAGATAACAATAACAATGGAAACATTAAGATGAAAAAAAATGGGGTTAACAAAAATGAACTATTATCAATATATGATAATGTAGAGAATAAATTTGAATGCATTGATAACAATGATTTAGCAGAAAAGGGGAAAAAATATTTTTTGCAAAAACGAAGGAATTTCCAACTGAATGATCAGAAGGAAAAAAATATAATTAAATCTTTTAATTATCCGAATAAAATAGATATGAAATGTCATAAAAATTTAAATAATATGATATGTTCATGTACCACCAATTTTTTAGAAAATCCAAATATTAACAGAAATGAAATCTGTAAATTAAATAATTTAAAAAATAAAGGAATATATAATCCGCAAAAAAGTCATACCATAATTAATTCAAATGAATCCAACATTAATGCATGTAATAAATTTTTTATAAATGATGTAAATAATATTTCATCTATTAATGAACAAATCCAACTTCCAAAAATTATGTCTTATAAAAATAAAAGTGCAGATGACAACGAATTGTTTAAACCAATGAATAATAAAACAATACCGAATGATGAAGGGAAAAGCGTAAGTTCCTTTTTAAACCAAATTTGGTATAACAAAAATGGTAAGAATAATGTCGGTAATGATAAATACAATTCCGATATTGAAAACCGTATATATGAACAGAAAGTGTCTTTTCATAATGCTGATATAAATTATGAACCCGAATATAATATGCATAACCCGTATAACATATATAACAATTTAAAATACAATTATGAAACAATAAGGGATAGTTGTATTATAAATAATAACCAAGCTAATGAAATAAGCAAAAAAAATGACATTAGTAGAAATGTAAATAATTGGGAATATACAGGAAAAGAATATAATAATAAAAACTATCCTGAAAATGGAATTAATAATAAAAATTTTGATATTAAATATGAGCCTTTATATTTTCAAAAACCAAATAATGGTAATCCCCAAAATAATATTAGTGATAATAATGATAGTATATATGATGGCAAAACACAATGTTTACAAAACTTTAAACATATACATCAATTTTTTACACTCATAAATACGTATGCAACTGAAAACTCGTTAAATGTGTATGATTATATTAATAAAGAAAATATACAATTATATGAATTAATATGTTCGAAATATGATAATCAAATGGACAAAAAAAGTTTAGAAAACATATTTATAGCTTTTATGTTAAAAAATAAAGAAAATCAAAAATCGTGTAACATAGATACAAAATATGAAAAGCAACCTGGAAGGAAAGTTGGCATTCAAACAGAAAGTGTGTTAGAAAAACGGGAAGAAGATAAACAAAATGAAAATATCATATCCTATTTAAGAAAAACAAGTAATGATTCAAATTTAGAAAATGATGATTTCTTTTATAACAACTATTTTAATTCAAATTTTTTCACACACCCTTACTTGTTTAACGATGATAATAATAGTATAAATAATAATATTCCCATTGGAAATATTAACACTAATAATAATATCATTAATCCTAGTAATAATATTATTAATTGTATGGGTGATAATAATATAAATGGAAATTGTCAAAATAATGTTGGGAATACAAAAGAAACATATTTTGGACATGATGATATATTTGATAATGAACTGAATGACATTTATACTTCTAATGATTATATGGACTTCCATAATTATGATACTCCATTTTTCAGTTTGGATATAAAAAATTCTAGAAATAACAACGAAAATAAAATAAATGATAATGCCATACCTATTTTGCAGGATGATGATATTAACAAATTTATGTTATATTATGATGATAATAATGAAAGTTTAAATTAAACTAGTATTTTCAATAATATAAAAAATAATATATCCAGTAATTCAAGTCTTTTATAAATTTAAAAAAAAAAATCCCATTATCCCCAATATCGTATATGCCTTATTACATATGTGTATATTAGTATATTTATTTACCTCATACTCTCTCTTTATCTTTCTTATTAACTTGTATTACCCCCCACATGGCATACTAAAAATGTTATGCCGTTTTTCTATATTTTTAATTATTTCCATATACATATTTTTATTAATATAAATAGTGTTATATATATGTATGTATATATAACAAATTAAAGAACATTTCATTATTATTTGTCTAATGTGAATTTATTTTATATTAGTATATTTTATAGAGATAGATTTTAATTTGCTCAGAAAAATATGTACAACTGCTTGTTCATTTTACAGAGTACATATTTTTTTTCCCAATTTTTGGCAATATCTTGTGTATGCCATACGTTAGTATATATACATATATATATTATGTTACGTTTGTATTTATTTTTCAAAGTAATTATAAAAAAAATGTTGTATTATATAACATCATTTTACGTTAAAATGCAAAAATACCAATATATTATTACATATATGTGTGTGTGTATGCATGTTCTACATACATATTTATTTAAGTATTTTTACTAATATATAATATTATTTATATCAATTTTTATAATGTTTGTAAATATTTTATGAAAATTGCATTTTTATTTCATCATTTTTCCTATTTTATACCTCCGGAAATGGAAAATGCCCAATTCCCAAATGAGGCATTTTTACATTTACATGTTTTTTATTTTTCAAAAAAAATTAAACTTTTTTAATGTTTTAAAAATTACATAATATTATTAAACAAATGAAAACGAATATGTTTTTAATTACAATTAAAAAATAGCAAATTTATTAAAAAAGGTAAAAGAAAAAAGGTAAAAAAAAAGGTCTTTTATTCTTCTTTATTAAAAAAGGTAAAAAAAAGGTCTTTTACTCTTCTTTATTCAAAAAGGATATTTCTATAATGTCCTTAGAATAAATAGATTTACCTGTACTTGTATGAACTATTTTGGCAACAAGATTAAAATCTTTATTATTATTTATATATTCCAAAAAGCTGATTGATCCAGCTCCATCTTCAAAGCCGAAATAATAAGACTTTGATCCAATGTATACTTTCCCATTTGGTTTTAGATTTGATTTTATAATTTTTACAATATTAGAATAATTTTCTTTTCTATATAATATTTCATTTCCTATAATATAATCAAATGGCATTAATTCTTTTGTTTTTAATTTCTTGTTTAATTTATTCCATGGTCTATTAACAATAAAACATTTTATGTCTTTTTCGTTTATTTTCATATAGCTTTTCTTAAGTTTTTTTTTTTTTAATTTTATATCTAAATTTATGCTTATATTTGGTAATAATACATCATTAATTACTTTTTTGTTTAACTCTTGAAAAACAACAGTTGCTTCATTTTGGAGAGCACTTATTCCAACAAATCCATGTGCACATCCTTGAAAAAAAAAAAAGTTAATATTATATAGCATATAAAATGATGTTGTAATGCTAGATAAAATTTATATATGAGTAACAAAGACTATTTCAATAGTTATAGATTGATATATACAAAATAAATACATACCTAACTCTAAAATGTTCATATTTTTAAAGTTTATTCCTTCTTTATAAAAGAACCTTAGCATTTCCCATGTACATTCCCATATTGTGTATCCTCCTTCATAAACATTTTTCTTAACTACTTTTTTTTTTTTTTTTAATGAAACATGACAATTTTTAAGAATTAATGGACTTTCAATGTTTTCACGTTCAGTTGTTTTTTGAAATTCCTCATTTTCATCCAAATAATATACTTCGTACATATTTAGGAACTGTATTTTGAAAAAATAAAATCAAAAAAAAAAAAACTTAAAAATGACGATAAAACAAAATTGATTGAAAAATCAAAAAATAAATTAAAACTCAATAATGTTTACATGATTCAATATTTTAAATACAAAGTTATAATTTTTATATTTTAATTTTCGTTTGTATTGTGTTTTTAAAAAATAAAAGCTTAAAAAAATTATATGTAAAATAGATGAAAAAATATTATATAGAAAATTAAAAAAAAATAAACTAACAATGATTATAATAATAATAAATTAAACTAAATAAAAATAAACACATAAAACTAACAATAAAAGGTATTTATAAAAATATTATAATTTACATTTGACATAGCATCTACAATTTATATGCAACTCATAATGAAATTAGTTATCACTTGTTCTAACATATCACAATAAAAAGTATATTTGTTTTAAAAAAAAATATATATACATATATTTTATATGTATAACGTCTTTTTTCAAAAAAACGACGGATTATTATCTGCATATTTCCTCCGCATTTCCCCCTACAAAAAAAATAAATAGGTGGCATATTTTTCAATTTTAATATAAAAAATGAAGTATAAAACTTCGAAAAAATATTTTATAAGTAATAAAAAAAATTAATATAACTATTTCATATGTATAAAATATTTTAGCCCTCTTATTTATTTAAACATTATTATGTTTTTGGTAATACCCATTTTTAAGTATAAAAAATGGATTATGTAACATTGGGGTTTATATATACACACATATAGGCTTATAACATCATTTTTATGTTACCTTTAAATTATCGATTATCAGCCATTGATCACTATCTGAATTAGAATTTGATGATATTTGGAATTCACTATTTTTATTTTTCATTTCTTCATCTTTGGTTTTATGTGTCTTTATGTTTTCATCCTTAAAACGAACAGTCTTTTTAAGGGCGTGATTTTTTTCCGCTTTATTAAATAAATTGATATTAAAATAACTTTTCCTTTGTGGCTTATTTGATTTCAAATAAATATTATCTTTATCTTCTAAATTTAATGGGGAGGATATATACATATTATTTAGTATATCTAAGGAGATATTAAAATAATAGAATAGGCTCGTACATGTAGTAAAAAAAGAAAGAAGCAAAACAATAAAAACATTTTTTGGCATCTGTAATATAATATCCCACATGAAATATCTTTTACTAATTAAGTTTGACAAATTAAAAGAAAAAATATATATATTAATTAAAGTTGATTCTAAATTTAGGGGTGCTTTCTGTATACATAATAATAATATTGGAAGCGCTAATATTTTTATAGATATATTTTGAACTATGATATTAAGTAAAACTAATACTGGACTCACATATGTGTTCTTATTATAATAAAAGTATATTAAGCTTCCTATTTTAAGTAATATGTTAATTAATATTGTTATCATAGCATAACTTTCGTATCGCTTTTTATTTGTATATAATTGAAATATGGATATTCCTATTAATTTTGATGATCTGCAAATAAAATAAATAAATTTTAGATTATAAACCATATATAAATGAATGAAGAGAAAAAATATATAACTTTTGTATATCAAAAAAACGGTAATAAATGTATACACTATTTTTTTTCTTACTGTGATACGAGGGGAACATAATTAACCAACGAATTTGGCCAACTATAATTTTTAATCCCATGATTTAAAATTGGGAATTTTGTATCTATCGATGAATTGAATAAGATTAAAAGAAAAAGTATTTTAAGTAAATTTTCATTCAACAATATTTTTTTTAAAACAGCAAGTTGTGATAATAAATCTACTGTATTTTTGGCATTAATACTTCTATTCCCTTCTTTTAATATCAAACTATTCTGTACATCACAATCATCATTTAATAAAAGTGTTTCTTCGCTCGATAAACATGAAATGACAAAAATAATAAAACTTTTTAAAATTAATATAAAAATACTAACTTTTAATATATATATATAATATAGCATAAGAGATGAAAATATCTTTATGCACATTACATAAGATATATAAAAGATTTGTTCAAAGTGCATTTTTCTTCGACATTTTTCAACTACAACACCTTCAAAAACACATGATGATAATAACATTTGACTTGAAATTATAAAAATTGTAAATAAATACCAATTATATTTTATCTTATTATTAAAAATATATATAAATAGTAGCAGTACTGTTGTTATAAGTTCAGTTATAATGACATAATACTTTCTATTTAAAGGGAAATACAAAAAATTATTAACATATGGATTATTACTATGTATTGTACATTTTTTAAAATATTTTTTCCCTGATGATAGTCCATCATTCAAATATTTTCTAAAAAACATCCTTAAAAATAAGTGTTTCCCATTATATACTACTTTAGCGCAATAATATAATCCATCTTTAATCCAATTACATAGCTCATGTGCTTTTTGCAATATAAATAAAAATATATTATTTATATTAAAATATACATTATCCGTCAAAAAAGCAAAAAGAGGTTTTAAGAAATATAAAAGTATCAATATGTTATATATGTTCTTTCTAGTATCTGCAGTCACTTCTGATTTATATCTGGTACTTAACATATAATCATTATATCTCAAAAATAATATATATATAAACTCGCTCATAAAAAAAAGTGGGGATATGTTTCTCACCCACTTTAATGCCTTTGAATCATCAACTCCCCTTTTAAAAATATTTTTACTGGATCTTAAAGATTTTCCCATTTTTTCTATTTCATTTTCATCTATATAATACTTTTATATACATATAACATTTCAAAGCAGTACATACTTCTTTAAGCTTCTGTTTCAACTAATATGTATTTGCTTTATCCTTAACTGTATTAAGGGGAAATTATATATATAAAAATATACTTATAGTATATATATTATATTGCCAGCCTCATAAACATTATATTTAAATGATATATATGTATGTTTGTTTTTAAGCAAAAACTCTGTTATAAATCCTTACAAATAACATATTAAAAAAATTATGTGCTGTTTTGTTTCTTTATAATACATAAACTAGATGTATTGTGTCACTTTAAGAGATAAGCACATACGTATAGCATATAGTTTACCATTATTATTTTAATGTGTTTTTCTGGATAATAAAGAAACAAAAGAAATATAAAAAAAAAAATTTTTTTCGTATATTAAAAATGCTTTCAACATTTATTTTTATTTTAATTCATATTTTAATTTTTCTTATTTTTTTTTTTTTTTCTGAAATACAATAGGTAAATTACTAATATATGTATGTGCTTTATTGTAAATAAATATATATGCAATGCTTACAACTGGAAAATACGTTTTCTTTTTTTTAATTAAAAAAAATTAAATAAATTAAAATTTTCTCTCAAATATATAATAATAATTTTTTGTTTATATAAATTAAAGAAATTCATATTTGAAAGTGTAAGATAACATATCCATAAATTCCCTTAATATATAAGTATAAGAACCCTTTAAAAGTAAAGCCAACAAAAAGCATATTAAGGTTACAAAGTAGTTACCATTTTACTTAGAAAATAATTATAAGCTAACCAAATGTGGTGAAAAAAAGAGAAAAATGTAATGAAGCTATTTCTTAGATCTATTAACAATAATAATTTAATCCCGATAAATTATAAATTTAAATAACTTTTAATATATAATTTATTTGGAATATAAAATAGCAATATATTAATATGGTTAGCATCATTACACAAATACACTCCTTATATAGACTTTTTAATTTATTCGGTAAAAACTAATTTCATCATATATGTTATATCCCTATTTCTAACTTAATAAATAAAAAAATATATTTATATGTACACAAAATACATGTTGAAGGTATGTGTTTCATGCATAAATAAAATAACTTTATAATGATACCTCGTGGGTACATGTATAATTTTATTATTAAATAACATACATAAATTAAGATAAACGCTTATTTTGTATCAAATATATATTAAGTTTTGTAACACATTCATAAATATACATATATACATTAAAAAACAAAAAATGTTTTCACAAATTATTCTACTTGTATATTAACAGTTTTTTATTCATGTTGAGATTTTTAAGTTTCCTAATACAAGTATATAAAGAAAATATGATGTATCTCCAATAACCATATTCTCACCATTTTTATTCCCCTATAACATTTCTGTCTTTATATTTGAGGTTATTTTTTAATATTTATCATGTAATAAACCTTTCATTTTAAAAGGAAAATTCAATTATGATTATATTATTTACTCAAGATATATACATATTATATATATGCTGGATATCTCACAAATTATTAATTTTGTATTTTTATGTATTCCGTAAGAATGAAATATAATCTTATATTCATATTGGCCCACACATTCGTAAAAACATGTAAATAAAATAATTATTTTGATTTCGCTGTGTATAACTATAAAAATAATACAAAAAATAAAGTACATTAATTATATGTACAATATAAACATTCTTTAAGTAACTTAAAATATTAATCCCTCATTTTAATATATATTACTTGAGTTAATACACAAATTTTAAGATAATAAAAATAGCGTAAAACGATTTTTTTTTCATTTACAATTGACCCTCCTACATTATTTTCATGTATTCTTATATAAACACTTTTGTGTATATATTATAATAATTACACGAATGTAGGCATTTAAAAAAGTCTAAAACTGTTATATTTCAGTATAAAAATTATTTTATGATATAAAATATCAACAAATAAATATAAATGATATTACATAAGATATATATATATTATTAATAGTACACTAAGATAATGTAGAAAATAATATTTTTCCATATTGCATGTGTAACAACAAAAATTAATATAAAGCTGGATATGTACGCGTATTTTGTAATTGATTCTTTAAAAACGATCATATATAAATAACTCTCATATAGAATTATGCATTATATATAGATAAAATATATTTTTGTGATGTTGCAGGGCTCAAAATTTATTACACATATCTTAAGCCTATCATATTTAATTTAAAAGACATGAAAGAACATCGTAGTAATTATAAAATGAATAATAAAATTTACTTAACATGTATATAACATATTTAAAATGTTTTGATATAATATATATTTTATTTTCGCATTCAAAACAAAAAATATGAGTTAAAAAAACATTTTGATTCGTTTTGATTAACAATATAATTATAACTTAATCATTTTAATTCTGTTAAATCTTCTTAAAATATTTAATTATTTTTCTTAATATAAGTTTCATAAATTCGATTTTAATTTACAATTATTTTTTATATACATTTTTCGAGGTGATATAATATATTTAATAGTTTTTTAATATTTGTGGATTGTTTTTTATTTTTATTAAAGGAGGTGAATTATATTAAGTTTGCAGACGAAATACATCATATAAAAATTAGCATAAATAATATGGTCATATATGTTCACAGCTGCATGCCTTTATTTATATTTTCTATGGACTATTTTTACATCACAAACAATTTTAATTTTCTTTATTATTTAAATATCAAAACAAATTAAGAATAATAAGATATCAATTTGTGTAATGTAATATATAAATTATTTATTTATTTGTATATTTGGTATATAGACTCTAATATGATACATCGTTTTCATTTACTATATATACATATGATTATTTGCATTATAACTTATTTTTATATTTAACATATTATATTTGATGAATATTTTTGCATTATATAAAATATTATAAACAATATTTTTATTAACAACGGGTTTGTTTGTTTTTTTACTGAAAAGAGATGTGTTGCAAAAGTACATTGACGAGTTACTTGTAATTAAAAATTATATATAGTTGTACATATAGAAAATGTTTTTATATAGTAAAATAGTGTAATATATATAAAACACACTATTCATACATTAAGTTATTTTAATTTATGATATATATTGTTTGTTATTATAATTTGGGATATTATACATTTTATCAAAATGTGGTTAAAACTGATTCTGGCTATAGTTATCCTTATTGAATGCGTTGTAGTCATTTACTTGCCGTCCCATATAGAGAATAGGATGATAAATAAAAAGAAGCATAAGATTTTTAATATGGAAAATTTTGAAAATGTTGCAAGTGGTAAGTGATAAATATTAGCATTATCCATTATATTTTATAAACAAATATTAAAAATACATTTTTTATATACGTTTCCTATAATTAGGCGCAATTTTAGCTTTAGCTTTTATACACATGCTTCCAGAAGTTATAGCTTTATTAAACAAAAACAATATTTCCATTTATTACTGTTTTGGTTTAATACTTATATCAGTAGCATTTTTAAATATAACAGATATATTATATGACCATCATGAAAATTGTTCTGATATTGAAAATACAGAAGCTACAAACACAAATAAATTTTCTATTAAAAATCCATCTGATCAAAATGATATCAATGACCAAATAGACATAGAAAGGGGATCATCAAGCATTAAAGAAAACACGAACTTTCCAAATAATTTTATTTTTGACACATTTAAATCAAATGCGTTTTTTATAGTTTTAAGCCTTTTTATTCATTCATTTGTAGAAGGTAACACTCTTAAAATATATTTCATTTTATACTTTTAAAAATTTAACGATGAATTGATATATACTTAACTATGAAATATTTTTTGTAAAGCATATATGTATAACATACTTTTTACATAATTAATATATTGTTTTTTTACTTATATAATTTATTTTATTATGTTTAAAGGTTTACTTATTGGAAGTTTAAAAGATAACAATCCTATTATAATAGTTGGTCTCTCGATGATAGCACATAAGTGGGCCGAATGTTTAATGATCTATAAAAATGCTGTCAAGAAGACAGAAGTAAGACCAGGGGAATATTAATATATATTTGTTTCCTAGCATCTATATTAAGTTTGTATATTTTTAAATGTGATTTATATACTTTATAAGTTGTAACAATATAGAAAATTTTTATGTTCACCTTTTTTTAGGACCCGATTTTATCCTCTATATATGCATGGTCCTTTATATTATCCTTACCATTAGGAATTGTTGTTGCAGTGCTGTCATTTTCATCAAGTAAAAACTCAATCCCCAAAAAAAAACATAAAAAATTATTATATTAAGATAAATAAATTATTACTTTTTAATTTGCAGATGAATTTGTGGAAATCATTTTTAGTTCAATTGCTTGTGGATTTTTTTTGTATCTCTCCTTCAATGTAATTACTAATAAAATTTAAACATAAAAAATAAATATAATAAGTAAAACTAATATAAAGTGACATAAATTCATTAATTATATATGAATATATTTATAGATGACTAAAGACATCACAGTGACGAAAGATAACAAATTCTATATATCATTTAGTTATTTTTTTGGAGTGTGTGGGATGTCAACATTAATGATAATATTTAATTATTTAGAAGATTCCAATGTAGTTTAAAAATAGCCATTCTCATTTCATTCAAATGAAAATTTCTACAATCAATTTTTTTATAATTTTATAAAAATTTACACTATCAAATTTGTATATTTATTTTTATTTGTTTCCATTTTTTTAATTAACTGCTAATAAATGATTTTTTATAGTTTCACTATTGATGAAATATGTATATGTTTTCATTATTTGTTCTATCATCCGTGCGAAATATAATACTTAATACATATATTGTTAATATTACAGTATTCATTTTGTTTAAAAGATATAAAATAAACACTATATTTTTATGTAGTATACATTTTTTTTAATGTTATATATAATTTTTTTATATTTCTATTAACATCATGTGATGTTTACAACTATGTGTCACATTGATAAATATATTTTATAAATTCAAAATAAATCGGCATTAAATTTATACCTTTTATTGTATATCAATAGATAATGACTATATTTTTGGTTCCAATTTTGTATTTTCCAAAAGGTTTAAAATATTAAAAAAAATTATAAAAGGGGATACCCAAATATCGAACGTAATTATTATAAGTACCATTTGTTACAATTATTTGTCTTATGATAAAATGCTAATTTTAACTTAATAGATTCATATTAATGTTATCTTATAAAGTGTATCTTAAGAAAATTACAATTTCTTTTAAACAATGTAATTATATTTTGATATTTATATATATATAACAATTTCTATTAACCTTTTAAATTGCTATATGTATTAATAAAAATTAAAAAGACATTTATACGTTTAATCTATTGAATTATGCGACATTAGTACTTTGTATATATTTTTTGAACATATATATTAATCCGTATCAACTTTAATTTCGGATTTCTATAAAAACATTTTTTTCGTGATAACTTACTCTGCAATATAAACACACTTTATTTAAAATGGCAATAGCTTTGTATTCGTATAAATTTAAACAATATAATTTGTACATATTAAAATATACTTTTTATTGCGAATACATTATGAATGATTAAGAAAATGTTATATGTTTTATGATTATTACCATCATTTTAAAGTTATTCTAGACATATTCACAAGGAACTTGTGCATTTGTTCAAAAAAAATTGTTATGACCTAATAAATATTCCTTTATTATTTCTACATTTATATATATTGGATTTATTCAAAGTAGATAGAAACCGTTAAATATAATTCAATAAATACGTAAATATTCTTTTATAGCACATTTCTTTATTTATAATACTTTAGGAAATACTTATTAGAATAAACAAGTTAAAATATATATTCATAAAACATACATAAAGTATATATATTAAGTTGTTAAAGATTCAAAATAGTAAATTTTCAATAAATCTAAAACAAACGCCCAAATGTATAGAATGGGAAAGCTTTTAAGACAAGATATAACTTAATAAAGATAAGGTTAACACAAAAAACATTATATAACAAAAATTGTATTTATAAAATAAGTTAGCGAAAGAAATTTTACTATAAGACATAAGTCTGATACTATAGCAAAAATTTGTAGAATAATATGTATATTTTCAAATTAATGATTGACAGAAATATTATAACAATAGGTTATAATATTAAAATAGAAACTATATTTACGAAAATTTTAATGAGCATAAGTACATTATACTATATATAATACATATTATAATTCAAACTTGTATATAATTAAAACATATAGCTCTCAAATTTAATATTAAATGTATTAATGAAAAATTATGTATATGTTAATAATATTAATAATAGACAAACAAATTATTATGATACAAATGCCTTAAAATATTTTTTGATATTAATTTAATATATATCGACATATAATTTAATTAAAAAAATAAATAATTATATCAAAATATTAGAAATAAATGTCAATTAAACTAATAATATAATTTTAAATATATAAAAATTAATAATATATAATATTTATGTAATATGAATACATTAAATATTCAATATAATAAATTAAAATAAATAATAATTTATATTATATAACAAAATTATTAATATAATTAATAAATATTTAAATATATTATAAATAATTAATTTATTATTATTAAATAATAAATAAAATAACAATAATTAATAATATATTTAAATATAATTAAAATTAATATATATTAAAATTTTTAATTAATTAATATATTTAAATATTTATTAAAATTAATATATATTAAAGTTTTAATTAATTAATAATATAAAATATAATTAATATTAAAATTAAATAATATATTTAAACATAAATAAATAATTAAATGAGAATATTATTAATTATTTAATTAAATATATAATTAATTAACATATTTAATATATTATATATAAATAAATAATTAAAATATTAAATATTATATATAATTAATTAAATAATTTTTATTTTATAATTAAATTAATATATTTTATTATAAATAAACAAATATATAATTAATATATATTAAATTAATATATGTTTTAATATAAATTAGACACATATTAATATATTTATTAATATTTTATTTTATTAATTAATTAAAATAATTATTTAATAATATTGTGTAATATATATAATTATATTATAAATAATTAAAAAATAATAATATTTAATTTTTATTAATATATAAATATTTTAAATTATATAAAATTTCTAAAATTATTTTTAAATATAAAATTTATTAATATATTATATTATTTTAATATAATAATATATTTATTTTAAATTAATTATTAATTAATAATAATAATTTATTTTATTTTTTATATTAAAATATTAGTTATAATATTTATTTTATTTAATTTTATATTAAAAATTATTATTTAATTAATTATATTTAAAATATTAATTTAAATAGCATATAAATATATGTATTATTTATTAATTTTATTTAAAATATTATATTATTAAATTAAATAATTATATATATAATAATTTTTAATAATTGTATTTAATATATCTTATTATTATAAAATAAATTATATTAATATATTAAAATATAAATATGTTTTTCTTATTTCTATAAAATATAATCCTATATTTTTTATCTTATGTCTTTTGCGTTAAATATGATAAATATTATTTTATATGTTATTTACTGTATATTCTTTTCACTTTATATTCACTTTACTTTATTATTTATAAAATTATTTGAACATTGTAAATTCGACATTTACTATTTGTTACTTATTATGATTGATTTTTACACAATAAATTAGTTTTGTCTTATATGGAAATGCCGTTTCTGTGTTATGACTTTAAACAAATACATTTTTGTAATCTTGCTACCTTTTTGTCTTTCCATATGAAATACACAATTTTGAAACAATTTATCTTAATTAATAACCAATATGTATTTATTATTGGATTAATCTATTTAATTTGTCATCTCATGGAAATATGCATAAATTTGGTAACTATATTATTTTTTGTTTCTTATACTTCCATTTCTAATGACTATATCATTACAAATATGTGTGTTGCGAGACTTCCATAATGTTATTCCTTTTAATTAATATTTAAATATAATAATGACAATTTCTTATATAAGTATATATGCCATTAAAAACATTAGCATTTCTTATTGAAACCATGTATTATATTTCCTTGAGTTTAATTTATAGATAACAATATATTTTAATCGAATAGCATATATATTATTCAATTTTCAAATCTATATTATTAGTATTATTAAACATTCATTTAACAATGATCCGTTTTTTAGAATTTATTCTAGTAATAAATCTACGTAAAGACAAATGTATTACATTTTAATATTGTCTAAATAAAAAACCTTTTTGGTAATTATATTTTTTAATAAGCATTCATAAGCATTACTTAAAAATCTATTATCATGTATAATGAAATATATTTTCAAGAACTATTTTTGATGGATTCACCTAAATATATAAAACAGACTATTTATTATATAATTCTTAATACTATAAACATAACATCCCCTATTTAATATATAAACCTTTTAATAACAAAATACTTTGTATAAATATATAATGGGAACAAATGAATAATTCTATTAACCACCATAAATTACAGTGTTTTAAAAAATTACTTCAACTTCCCTGAATCATCTGATTTCAATTAAAAAAATTTACCTATATATTTTTTTTTGAAATGAAACTATATGTCTTCTCAATATTAATACAATACAAATAACTTATTAAATTTAAAATTTCAACCTGATCTAATTTAAGATGTGAAATATTATTTACAATCAATAAAATGTTTCTAAAATATATATATTTTTACATGGAAATATAAATTACCTCATATTTAGTTGTACCCATTGAAAAATAATGTCGCACATACATGTATAAAATAAATTCATATTATTTCTATGGATTTTAATGCAATGTACTTTCAAATTATCATACAAAATAGTGTAAACTTTTTATTGAAATAATAATCTCATCCTACAGAAAAGTCACAATTTTTTATCAAATATAGTATTATATTTTACTATTGTTTTTATATATATATTTCTAACAAAAATATACACATTGGACTGTTATAATTTTCATTTATCTTTCCAATGTCTAAACAAAAATGTAAAAATATGCTTAATTTTTATGTATGCACATAAGTAATACAGATTTTTAAATTATATGATAATATCGTAGTTTATTTCCCCTATTTATTTTAATAAAAGAAAGAATAGATTTAATGCATTTTTTATAAGCATCGAGCGTGAAATATGTGTATGAAATATAATATTAAGGTTTAATATATTTTTATATATTAATTTATTTTTGTTTGTGTTTGTGGTATAGATGGATTAAAATAATTGCTTTTATATTTATAAAAAAACAGAAAAAATACATATGTATTTTAAAATATGTATTAAGTCTTTACAAAATATCTACAATATTAAAAATAAATATTTAAAAATACAATATAAAAAAAAAATACAAATATATAATATAAAAGGATAATGCATTTATAATATTAATAATGGTATTAATATTGTCTTAATTTAAAACATAATTTCATTTAAAATAGGAATTATTACAACGTTCTTAACAACTTCTTAATATTTACTAAATATTTTATTTGCTTTATTCCAATTTAAATTTAAAAATATTATGAGTACGATTAAAATAGTTAGCCTTTTCTGTTGATTGTCGTCAGAATTTTAATTTTCTTCAGGATTTGCTTTCTTTCTACCTCTTCTACCTCTTTTGGGTTTCGTTTCTTCAGTTTGATTAATTGAGGTATCGTTATTATTTTCCTTATCTACTAATTTATTTGCATCACTTTTATTGCCATCATTGGAAACACTTTTTAAATCTTCATTTTCACTTTTATTTTCATTTTTTCCCTTTCCAGCTTTTGGCGTCCTTTTAGTAGCTGTTTTCCTTCCTCTCGGAGCAGCTGTAGATTTCTTATTTTTTTTAGATTCATCCACTTCATCATTTTTATCCTCATTATCATCTTTCTTTACCTCCGAAGCTGTGCTATTATATCCTGATTTTGGAGATTCAGTATGATCTTGTTTTCCTTCTTTTTCAGCGCTTAAACTATTTTCCCTTTTCACGTTTTTTCTTGCGCTTTGTTTTTCATTATTACTTATATCTTCACTAATACTTCTACTTTTGTATTCACTTCCGCTTTTACTATGACTCTTACTTTGTCTGCTTCTCTTTTCTGAATTATATCTGGAGCCTTTGCTTGATCTATCGCTTGAAGTACTATAATTTTTTTTTTTCTTTTTATAAGTTCTATCATCACTTAATGAATTGCTTGATTCACTTCTACTATATTTATCATCTCCTTTCCCGTCAGAAGAATAGCTTCTTTTGTTTTTATTTCTATCTTTTTTTCTCTCCTTTTTATCATATGAGCTATCACTATCTGTCTCAGACTTGCTATGTCCTTTGCTTGATGAGCTACTATATTTACTGCGTCGCCGTGATTTATTTGATTCAGATTCGTCACTATATATTCGTTTTTTTTTATGTCGTGGGCTATAATAATCACTTCTATGTTTTTTTATGTAAGATAAACTTCTTTTATCTCTTCTAACTTTAATATTTGTAACCTGATCATGAACTTTAAATTCCGCACGATCAAATTTTTCAATTGCATATAGCATTCCATCGCGATCAACAAATTCCACAATACCTTTACCATGCTCAATATTGGCATATCCAACATCACCACATTGTCTCATTATGTCTTTTAAATGTTGCCATTTGCAATTATCGGGTAAATTGCTAACAATAATTCGATGCTCTGTTCTTAAAGGTGGACCAATTCCATCTTCTTTTCTTCGATATTTTCCAAAGCTAAAAAATTAACAAAGCCCCAAAATATTATTTATTTCACGTATTATTGTTACATATATTTTTTAAATGATAAATAAATATATATATTGAAACCTTTTATTTTCTCCAGAAAATTCAACACGTAAGCGTTCCCCATCAAATTTATATCCATCTTTTCTTTCTATTGCATATTCTGCATCTCTGAAACGAAAAATATATGAAATAGTAATGTTTTGTGTTTCCAAAAATATGTATAAACAAAAATTTTCGATATGTAAATAGCTATTATGAAATTAATAATACAGTATTTAAATTTTTATTATACATATCTTCAATGTAGTAATAATGTGTATTTTATTCTAATAGCATTGAATTTTATAGTTATATATATTTTTTTTCATGTTACACATTTTTTAAGTATTTTCTTACTTTATGTCATAATAATGAACAAATGCATATGCTGTAGAGCTTGATCCTCTTGCTAATTTTATATCAATGTATTTTATACGCCCATACTAAAGAGAAACCAAAGATATGTGTAAAGAAATTAAATAGTATATATAACATATTAGGTCATATTTTGTATACATAAAAATTTATATTAACTGCATATTTAAACAATATATATGAACGAACAAATTATAGCAAATTAACACTATACATGGTTATAATGGACACATATACAGACATAATTTTGTATATACCTTTCCAAATAAATCATAGACTTCGTCTTCCAAGACATTTCCTGGTAAGTTTCCAACATATATGCATGATGTTCTATACCTTGAAGATCTATAACCCATTTTATTAATTGGTATTATAATACATTAAAATGTGTGCATTAACATAAAGTAATATATTCTAATAAATTATAAAAAGCACACATATGTATATAATGTAAATTAGCTTTTGGGGGAATAGAGTAAAATTAAAAAATGCAGAAATTGGGTAGTAAAACAAGGAATGTATTCTTAATACACATATAACAAAACAAAAACCCAATTTAAACTATAAAATTAGCCTTTAAAATGTTAAAAAAATATATTCAACATATTTTGTATGCATTTTTTAGTAAAGAATATATATATATTAATAATATAATGTTTTTAATAGCCAAATACATCATGTAAAATAAAAAAAGTCTATCAATTTAATAGTTAATTTTTCTTAGAGAAAAATTATATAGCAAACAAAAATTATGTGAAATATATGCTTAACATATAAATATTTTCTTTTTCTTTAAATCACATTTTTCATATGTATCAATAAATTGAGATAATAATATATTATAAAAATGTGCCTTCCAAATAATGCTTTATTTTATGTAAATATTAAAAAAATAAATAAAGGCATTACATATATGTACATAAATATCTATCATTATGAATATTTATTCATGAATAACTTATTAGGTTAAAAAAATTATTGCATATTACCGATGGTTTGAGATATATAAGGTTCCTTAAAAATAAATGTATTAAATACATTAGTAAATCCATAATTCATTCCCAAAGCTTTTTGTCATTTGTAAAAAATATCATAAATATTAATTGAAATGAATGAGTTAAAAGGCTAAAGAAAAATTCTTTTGAACAAATATAATATTACATATTTTGTATTAGGAAATGTGTATATATATTAATTAGTGTGAATTGCTACGTTAAAATCCAAACAATATTTCCCTTTATTTTGGTATTTAATATGAATATTTTACAAATGAGACAAAATCAAAATAATAAAAAATTTATAAAGCTAATTGTGTTGTATATATTATAGCACAGTTAATTACTAAGAAAATCAAAAACACCAAAACATTCAAATATTGTATATGTATCATAAAATATTTACATATTAAGTATATATATTATCATAAGGAATACTGTTTTATAAATTTTACACTTATAAAAAAGGTTATCTAAAATATAGAAAGCGTATAAAATGAAATACATTTTGAGTGTTATATTAGATCAATTTGTTGTATGTTATTTATTACATAGATTAGTAACTAATCTATTAGATATTTGTTAAATATCCTACATAAGTGTTTTCACTATATAAATATGTTATCTAAATTAAAATTTGTTTTATTTTTTTGATATAATTTAAATTGTAAAATACTGCAAAAATAAAAAGGTTTGTGTTCAAAAAGGTATTCAGGTTTGTTTAAATTATGTATTGAAATACAAACATTGGATATATGTGTTCGCAATGTATATATGATATGCAATATTTTATCCCCATTTATGTATACGGTTACATAGATGAGAGAACCAAACAAATATACTTTATTTTTGTATGTTTATCTTAAATATTATAGCATACTAGTTTACACATTATTAAAGTGTATTTCCTCAAAACATTTGAAAATTACAAAAAAATATATTAGATAAAAAAATGAATATACAAATATTTCACATAGAGGTTTAATTATAACCACTATTCTATTATATAGCATCCTTTAAAATGGTTAGGAAAATATCATGGATAATGGTTTCCCCCCCTTTTCTTTATTTAAAATTTATTTATAACTCGCTATATTATTATTTTGACGCATTTCGCGTATATTTTCCTATATTTATCGTTATATTGGAATGACGAAACAAATATAAATGAATTTCCCACCTTAAAAAGGGCCAAAATATGGCTTAGATGTATGGGAAATGTTTTCCACGAAATATTCCTTCTTATTTTTACAACTTATGATATACATCATATTTTGTTTTTTTTTCTTCCATTTGCTCTGATCCTAACTTACTCGAATTCCTCTATTTTAACATAATTTTTTTCACAGATTTTTCTTAAATTGTGTATATCTACTGATTTGGGACGTTCCAATGGGTACATTAAACCTCGAGATAAAACTAATTGTGACATCACACCTATCGCCCTAGAAATCGCGAACAATACTGTATAGTACTCGGGATATTTAATTCCATAATGATATAATAATGACCCACTATAACAATCTACATTTGGGTAAGGATTTTTAACTTTCCCAGTTGCTGAAAGAATTCCGGGTATTACTTTGTAGCACATTTCAAGTATTTCCACTAATGGATCATCTGGAAAGTTAGCTAAAGCAAAATTTCTAAAAGCTAGAAAGCGAGGATCAGGAACTCTTAAAACTGCGTGGCCATACCCAGGTATGACTCTTCCAGAATTTAAATAATCTTTTGCATATTTTTCAATAAATTCATATGATGGTTTATTATCACCTAATTTATTTTTTATATCTAGCAAGAAATTTAGACATTCTTGGTTAGCTAAACCATGCAAAGGCCCATATAATGCAATAGCACATCCGGAAAAGGACAAATATGGATTCCCTAATGTACTTCCTATTAAATGCGATACATGGGCACTTGCATTTCCACCTTCATGATCACTATGCAATAAAAAGTATAATCTTAACAAGTCTTTTACTTGATTACTATCATAGCCAATCAATTTAGAAAAATTAGCTGACCAATCAAGATCTATGTCTAAATTAATTCCATCTCCGTTCTTAATAGAATTGTCAATAAATGTTCTTTTAAAAATATATGCCCCTATAACTTGAATTTGAGCAATTAAAGAAACAGCATCTTCTAAAATATATTTCCAATAATCTTTTTTTAATATCCCTTCCGAATATTTTATTTTAAATAAGGATAATGATTCTAAAAAAGAAACTGTAGTTATTAACTGGCTCATAGGGTGTGTAAATGGTGGTATGTTATCTATAAATTCAAAAACAAATGGTGGAATTTTGTTTGCTCGGCAATATAATTCTCGTGAAAAAAGCTTTAAATTTTCTATTCCTGGTATTTCTTTTGTTAATAAATACCACAACATAGCTTCAGCCATTGGATATTTACATGTTTCGTCCCATTTTGGAAAGTCTTTTAAAATTTTATCTACAGACCTACCTCTAAATAATATTCCCTTTTTCTTCTCTAAAATAGATGTATCAGTAATTAAAGTTATAGTATTTCTTAACCCCCCAATCACATTATTAGGTGTACATATAGATATTGGTGTATTGGGGTATGTATGAATAATTGTTTTTAGTTGTTCTCTCGTTTTTTTTATGCAATCATGGGTTTTTTCCTTCAAAATATTCATAATAGTAGATTCTTCACCATCTATGTTGTTAATATGTTGCTTTATCTTAGAATAGTTTTTAATATATAAGTTTGATTCATTTATATTATTAGTAGAAAAATAACGAGAATGATTTTTGTTTAATATATTATCCTTTTTTATTGGAAACATATAAGAAGAGGCGGAAGGAATAGACATTTTATTCTTATTTACTAACTTTTCATTGTAGGTATTTAATTGTTTTTCACAACATTTTTTTTTTGGGGTGCTATGAAAAAATGTTTTTTTATATTGGCATTTAAATATAATATCAAAATCTCTTTTATTTTTTGTAAAGACAACATTATGTGATATGTTTCTTATTTTCGTCATTTTTGCAAAAAATGTACATATGTGTTACACTTTTGCCTTTTTTGTGCGCGTATTAATATATTTACACACTGCTAATATATAATTTCCCTTTAAATTACAAATACTATAAAATACAACGTTTTATGAATTTGTAAAATACAAGGAACATATAATGAAACAGTATAAAACGAAAAAAAAATAGACTTTTAATTATTTATTATTATTACTATGATTTATTGTTATGTTTGCTTTCTTTCTTTTTGGTCTTTTAATCGACTGCAAGCCGTATATGGAAATTAAACTCAGCTTAAATTTTAATTTTTGCACACTTTTATTTTATTCTTTGTAAACGCATGTGTAAAAAATGTTTTCAAAATTTTCTTAAAAAAGTAATATATCTTGTTAATTATATGATGTATATATTATATTATTATATAATTCATTGGGTTTTAAAAAAATATTATATTTACAGAAAAATATTAGTACATATATATCACCCATACTTTATACTCAAATGGGATTTTTTCATTTTTCCGGCATTTATTTTATTTTTTTTATTTGTACGTAACATTATTTTATATATTTGTGCATGTCTATATCAATTAACTGTATAGCTCATAATAATATACGGCATAAAGTAATGTATATCTAAATGTAAGCAAGCTGCTTCTTCATTAACTTTATTGTGTATTTATTTTAACTTATTTATTTTTTAATTAATGCCACTGAAAAAATCGTGGTACACAATTTTCTATATCCTCGTTTAAAACAAAAGATGTGATTATTACATGGACATGCGCAATTAATATAAAATGTGGATTTATTAAAATTATTTACCTCTATGTGTTTCTGTATACAATGAAAATGATGGATTAAGCGTAAGTAAAAAGGGAACAGCTCAAATGAATATTTTATGCATTTTATTCATACACATAAATAGTTCAATTTCACAAAAAAAATACAAAATGTTGTAGATCTTTAAAATCGTATAATTGTTCTTTAATAATATATTAACACTATGCTTTGTCCATTTAAAACAAAATTAAACATTACAAAAAAATTGTATAAAAAAAATCATATTTTCATAATTTTATTCGTGAAAATGGGTCCAAATATATAAAAATATCTTAGCATCACCTTAATACAAAAAATCAACGATTCTTATTTTTTCCACGAAAATATAAAGGAAAATTTGAAATAAAAAAAGGGATTATAAAAAAAAGAAGCACAAATTTTATGTGTATAGTACAATTCGTTATTTTATATTCATCCAGGTTCGTATAATTATTTTCACATTTTCATTTTTATAAAATATATGAAAAATATAAAAAAAATATATAAATTCCATATTTTTATATTAATATATGCATTTAAATAATATAAATAAAATAATAACACCGAAAATAACGGTGATACGAATAGCCTAATGCTATAGGTACAAAAAAATAATACTAATTGTTATAATATGTGATCACAATGTAAGGTTGTATAATAAATGGCAATAATAAAAATTTCCATTTTTTTGGGGGGTCTGGAATTAAGTACCAAACTAAAAGGTATCATTTAATTGGGTATCCTTGAATAATTAAAAAATATTAAAGAAAATATCATTTACAATTGAGTATATGTATATATATATGGGGTAAAAATAAAAATATGTTAGGTATGCGTTAAAAACGCTAATTAAAAATAACATTAAATAAAATCGATAAAATATAGATTGATTTTGATACAAAAGTTTTAAATAATTTAACCTGAAAAATAATTAAAGATGGGAAAGAAAGATAAAAAAAGTAAAGAAAAAAAGGAAAAAGCAAAATTGAAAAAAGAAAAACAGAAACTTAAGTCATTAAAATCAAAAAAAAAAAAAACAAATAGTTTAAATGATGAGGATTTTGAAACAATATGTTTATACTATGAAAATTTAAATAAAAAGGATAAATATGGTCATATAAATATAAACACAACATCAAACAATAGTTTTGTAGAATGTGAAAAGCCAAGTCCAAGGTCTAATTGCTCTATTACATTTATTAACGAAGAAGAATTTCTTTTGTTTGGGGGTGAATATAATAATAATAATGAACTAATAGCATATAATGATTTATTTAAATACAACGTAGTAAAAGATAAATGGAAATATTATTTTACAACATCTAAAAAACCTAAACCACGATGTTCTCATCAAGCAGTTTATTATAATAAAAAATTGTACATTTTTGGTGGGGAATTATGTACGAATACCCAATTTTTTCACTATAATGATTTTTGGGCATTTGATATAAAAAATAATGTCTTTGAAGAATTGGAAACAAAAAATACTAAAGACGATAAGCCATCGCCACGAAGTGGGCATAGAATGATACTATGGAAAAGTTCAATAGTTATGTTTGGTGGTTTTTTTGATAATGGAAAATCAGTAGAATATTTTAATGATATATATATGTATATAATAAATAGTAATAAATGGATTAACTTAACAAACATATATACAAATTCGTTATTTAAAAAGTTATCTGAAAGTAGTACTGGAACCATTCCTGGTAAAGATAGTCAAAATAATGCATCAGCAACCGTAACAAATGAAAAAAAAAAAAATAGAAGTAATGACTCTCAAATTTTGAAGAGTAAATTTTTTAAAAATTTTGACCTTGATTCATATATGCCATCAAAAAGATCAAGTGTAAGTTTATTCACAGATACAAAATTTAAAAACATTTATATTTATGGTGGATATTCCCAAGTAAAATGCACTTCAAGAAATGCGATTGGATTTTATTACAACGATTTATGGGTTTTAAATATAAACTTTGTGTGTGAAAATAATATTTCAGTAAATTTTAAAAAATTAAAAAAAAGCACATTCCAACCATCGAAAAGGGTGGGATTTAGTACATGTGTTTATAAAAATTCTTTATTTTTATTTGGTGGTGTTTTCGATCAAGTTGATCAAAACGCTTCGAAAAAAAATACCAACAAAGGAAATAATTCAAATGCAAAAAACAACAACCAAATGGAAGAATCCTTAAATATGCATTCCATATTTTTCAACGATTTATATGTATTCGATATGAATAAAGAGCGTTGGTCTTATTTAAGTTTAAAAAATATAGAAACAGCAAATTTAAAAAAAAATACTAAGGAAGTAGAAGAAAAGGAATCAAGCAAATTAAAACTGAAAGGCAGTAATGAAAATAAAAACAATAGTAATAATGGTGACCTTTTAGTAGAAAATGAAGAACAAGTCGGAACAGAGGATGAGGTAAAATCTTCGAGAAAAAAGAAAAAAAATAATAAGCTTAAGGAACCCAATTTTTTAGATAGTTGCAATTCAAACAATTTATATAATGATGATAATGATGATGAATATTATTCTAATATTTTTGTATATTTTGATGAAAATGGAAATAAAAAAATTATAAAAATAGATAAAGAAGAAGACGAAAAATCAGAAACATCGAATTATAAAAGAGAATGTAATAGCGATGTTACAAAAAACGACGAATCAGATATATTATCAAGTAAGGAAGAAGCATGTACTATTGTAGATCAACATATTGATAATAATTATTCGATCGTTAAAAATTGCTCATATTTGAAAGAAAATAATATTGAATTAAGCAATGGTAATATAAATAATTCGAAAGAGAGGGAAAATAATTGTTATATAAATGAAGAAATAAGCAATTTTATTATAAAAGAAAAAATAAACGAAGAAATAAAAGTAGAAGTAAATGAAGAAATAAATGAGCAAATAGATGAACAAATAGATGAGAAGATAAATAATTTAGTAAACTCAGACATAGAAAGCAATAATGAAGAGCATAAAAAAATGAAATTCATAATAAATGATATCGAACCTATAGGAAGAATAAATAGCCATATATTTGTAATAAATAAAGACTTATATTTATTTGGTGGAATGTATGAATATAAAAATAATGAAATTATGCTTAATGATTATTGGAAAATTAATGTTTTTAAAAGAGAAAAATGGAATTTATTAGATAAAGGTAATTTAGATGAAATATATGTAGAAGAATCTGACTCGAGCTCTATTATATCAATTGATGATTCCAACAAAGATGAGAAGGAAGTTGAAGAATTAATACTTCATAATAAAATTAAAAAAATCGAAAATAAAATAAAAATGGAAACATTTGGATTGAATTTTGATCCTAACGAAAGTTTAAATGAATTTTTTGCAAGAACAAAACAACATTGGTTGAAAGAACTTAACACACCAAATGAGAATAAGCAAAGTAGAAAAGATGCCTTTATTTTGTGTGAAAAAAAATACATAGAGCTTAAAGTATATTACAAAAAAATTGATAAATACAGGGAATTGCTCCTAGATGAAGAATATGATGGAAGTGTAGATGACGATGATTCAGATGAAAATGAAGAAAGTTCTTCTTCCATAAATGATTGATCGAATCGATAAGTTACACATATTTATATATCCTTTGTATATCTATTTATAAATTTTTTTTGTGTTTTACAATATCCTTAATTTTAAAAAATTTGAATTTTAATAATGTTGTAATTTCTTAAATATATATATTTTTTTAAGTATGCTTAACTAAAAATATGCATATACACTTAGATATTATAAAAGTAATAATAATAAACTTTTAATTAAACATATTAATTATATATTTTGAAAACTGAAGTAATTTTCACATTAAACAAATAAATATACAAAGAGATGCTACTAAAATTAATATTATATTAACCTTAATAAAAATATAAAAAGAGCTGTGAGCCTCCCTTTTAGAAAATTGCTCTATATTTATACAACTCCATTATATGTGTTTTCTGATTGTTTTTTACTCAATGTCTTCATAACTTCCATCATCAAGTGCATTATATATTATTTGGTGTCATAATATATATAATCTAAAAATAATGAAAATGCCAAGAGCATCATTTTCCATTCTGGGTTTTTAACATCTTCAAAATTTAAAGTGTAATTATCGATATCTCGTTTTATAAATTTTAAGAAAGGAACTTCTTTTTGTAAATGTGCTATTCGTTCATTTGTTTTTGCATCACGTAAATAATAATTGCTAATTTTAAATGGACCAAATGGGCATGGACATAAAAGACTTATTTGCCAACATGTATCATCCATATAAATAACTTTTTTATTTGATGCATCGAACAAATCAAATTTGAAAGAGCAACAACTAAATGGGGTTCTTATTGTACCAATTAATTTTTTATTATTATTATCTGAAAAATCATACATTTTAATAATTGGTCTATTTAAGCAGCATACTGTACATGAACAATCCTTTTCAACCACAATATCCGGTCTAGCTAATTCCTTTCCATGACGTAATATTTTCATATTAATTGGGATACACATTTTCGGGAAACAATTTCTATTAAAACATTCAGAATTCTCAATGGCAGTAAATTTTAAAATTTCAGTTGCTGAATCTAAAATTAAATATCTATTATTGAAATCAAGTTTCATACCCATTATATAATCAGCTAAAAACTCTCTATCATCAAACTGTTGTTTTATTCTACAACTTTTTATGGGGGCTAAGACAGATTTCCAATCATTTGAAAACATACCCATTTGTTGTTGTGGCGGGGGAATTACATGGGGGTATTGTTGATAATTCATATTTGGGTTAATCATATTTGGGTTAATCATATTTGGATTGTTCATATTTTGATAATTCATGTTTGGGTTATTCATGTTTGTGTTATTCATGTTTGGGTTATTCATGTTTGGGTTATTCATGTTTGGATTATTCATATTTTGATAATTCATGTTTAGGTTGTTCATATTTTGTTGGATGGCGCTCTGATTTTGGTCCTTGTTTATCATATTTGATGTATATATTGCGTTTTTTAGGGATGTATTTACAAATTGGTTATTCATTTTTTATAAAATTTGTATATTTTTTGTAACTCGCTAACACAGACAAATATATGCAGTATACTTTTGTAAAAATTATATGTTATAATAATATGACAGTAGCATGAATAGTATTATATAGGCAATTTAATATATTAATTAAAAATATGGGTCTTTAAATCCAATTGAATAAATATATCAATCACTACACTTAAAATAATGTGCTTACATTTTTTTAAATTCAGTCTATATAAATATTAAATTCGCATCTTTATGCATATTACCAAAAAATATATATTCATAAAATTATAAGAATTTTCATGTATATACACACTTTTGCTACCGATTTTCGCGAATAATTAATGTAGAATATATGAATAACAATTTATAGAGTCAATTTTATAAAATGATAAAATTTATGATGCTGAAAAACTTTTCGAAAATGTTTATACATATAAATGAATATCCAATTATCCATTAAAAATTTCGTTTTTTAATTAAATCTGCGTATTATGATAAATGCATATAATTTAATGAACAGTTATAATTTCTTTTCATTAATGTCTTTTTTGAAATTAATACATTTCTTATATTTCTTAGCAAAGCTTTTTTATGATAAATAAAATTTTTCGTATATTTTTGTTTTTTTATGAGTCCAAAGGTCATTTTTTTAATTTTTATATGATGAATATATATAGGACTATATTAATTATGTTCACATTTTAAGTATTTTTACTTATTATTGGAAATAATATTCTCATATAATTTTTATAAAATAAAATAAAGTTTATAATGATCATAATGATATATAGGCATTAAGTACTTTAAACAAAAGGATGCTATATAATTTATTGGCTATATATAGTTTTATAAAATTATTAATGCGTAATAAAAGTAAATAATTATATTAAATAAGGCTTAACAACATATCAAAAGTTGGATTTACTCGAATAAAAGAAAAAAGAAAATGTGCAGCAGTATTTATCATTTGCAAGACGGGCATTATCACTGCTATTTATTTCTCCCAAAACATATACAATGAAATAAAAATATATAACAAATAAAAAGCTATAGTTATACGGCTTTTACAATATAAGCATTGAGCATGTTGCATGAAGCCTATAATAAGGGGTTATTTATTTATAAAACATTAAAAATGATACTCTTAAATTATAATATAATAGATTTAATCTTTAAAAAATAAACGAAAGTTTGTGTGACCAAAAGGCTTAATAAAATGGGGATTTATCATTAGGAAAATTGCCTGATACTAAGAAACCAATAAATTCACATATGAATTGACACATGCGTACATCACGTCTGAAACTATTTACTTAATACACACATATATATAAGTTTATTGCACACGATTCTGAATGTTATAAAATTTTAGTGGGAATACCCATGATAAAAAATACGATGGTCATAATAAACATTGCTTTTAAGATTAATATTTATTTAGACTATGCTTCATAATATAATTATTTAAGCATCGCTCTAAATGCTATTGCAATAATTAGCCATAATTTAATTTTTTTAAAGGAATATTCATAATACGTATTAAAAAATGGTAATTAATTTATTCATGCTTGTAATAGTTAACCCCAGAAAATCCCCATAAAGTTGTATGTTTTCAACATATATTAACACTTATTTGGCTATACGAAAAATCTATTATATATTTAAATGTATGTATTCTTACTTATATAAAAATGAAAAAAATTTTAATTATTGTTAAAATTTAAAATAGTTAAGGAAATAAAACACCGAATACAAATTATGATATAATATAAAACACGCCAATTAGAAAAAATATATAAGCTTTATAAATATATTTGCATATATATATAATACTCGGTACAATCTATAAACATACTCAAAATCTAAAACGTACTAAATAAAAACTCCATTTGAACATCAAAAGAAAACATTAAAAAGAGCTTTATTTTAACATTAATTAAAAAAATATATTAAAAAAAAATAACACTTTTTTGAAAAGAGAAATTGAAATTTCGTCGCCGCTTTAGAAAAAATATAAAATACAAAGCTGTAATATGCAACAATAACTAGCAAGATTGTTTCAAATGTAATATAAACGATAAAATTGCCATTAAATAATGGAAAATAATAATAATTGAATAAATTCTATAAGAGAGGAAAAGAACAAACTAGAGATATAATAATTCATAAAAAGGGGTACAATCAATGGCGAGAAATATGTTGTATAAGAAATGGAGATAACCAGTATGCATATTTACAGTTTGTTTCTTTATATTCCATAATTTGCTATCTTTATCTTCCTATATATACAAAATGTGCACATATTCCCCAATGGGGTTCCATATATGCATAAATGAATAATGTATTATATTATCATTATATCATTTCTATACATTTTTTTATTATTACTGTTTACAATTTTTCACTTTCAATAATGCTTTAAATACGAAAATGTGTCGCGTAAAACGGTTAATATTGTTTATAGTAGGGTTTTATTGCTATATAAAACTTAAAACAAATTTCCTTAACCACCATTCTAATATTTCTACCATATTTGTAAGAGCCAAAAATAATGATAAAAAAAATATGTACCAGTTTTTACTAAGTGATACAAGTAGGAAAAGATGCAATAATAATGCGTGTGAAAAGGGTGAGTACTTTGGAAAAAGTTTACATGGAAGACGAAAAAAAAAAATGAAATTTAACTCACTTAGCAGTGATGAAAATGGTGATTATGAAGGCATTAAACAAATAAAAACAGATGAAGATAAATATAATTTAATAAAAGATATAAAAAAATATTGTGAATGCACTAAACGTTATAAAAGATTACCAACGCATGAAGTACAAATTGGAAATGTAAAGATTGGGGGAAATAATAGAATTGCTATTCAAACAATGACAAGTTGTGATACCCGAAATGTCGAAGAATGTGTTGATCAAATAAAAAAATGCAAAGATTTAGGTGCCGATTTAGTAAGACTAACAGTTCAAGGTGTGCAAGAAGTTGAAGCAAGTTATCGTATTAAAGACACATTATTATCACAAAATATTACTATTCCGTTAGTAGCAGATATACACTTTAATCCTAAAATAGCTTTAATGGCAGCAGATATATATGACAAAATACGAGTTAATCCTGGAAATTATGTCGATGGAAGAAAAAAATGGGAAGATAAAGTATATGGGAAAAAAGAGTTTGAAGATGGTAAATTATTTATAAAAGAAAAATTTGTACCATTAATAGAAAAATGTAAGCGATTAAATAGAGCTATGAGAATTGGTACTAACCATGGCTCTTTATCGGCAAGAATGTTATCATATTATGGTGATACACCTCTAGGCATGGTAGAATCGGCCTTTGAATTTTCAGATTTATGTATAGAAAATAATTTTTTTAATGTAGTTTATTCTATGAAAGCATCAAATGCTTATGTTATGATACAATCATATAGATTATTAGTGGCTAAACAATATGAAAAGGGAAATAATATAATGTTCCCAATACATTTAGGTGTTACTGAAGCTGGATTTGGTGATAATGGACGAATAAAATCTTATTTAGGTATTGGATCATTATTGTATGATGGAATAGGTGATACTATCCGAATTTCTTTGACTGAAGATCCATGGGAGGAATTAAACCCTTGCAAAAAATTGATCGGAAATTTAAAGAAAAGAATATTTTATACGGATCAACAACCTTCGAGTTATATGGTGGACCAGACCAAGGAAAACAATAATACCATTACGAATAGAAACAATCGTTATACAACAGTAGATTTTCATAATTTCAATGAAACATTTAGAAATTTTAATAATATAGTTAAGAGAAACGTTGTCAAAAAAAAAAATGTGCTACATGAGGAGTGTACAATAGGTAATGTAGTTACTGTAAAAGAATTAGAAGATTCTTTACAAATATTTAAAGATTTAAATTTAGAATTGGATAAAAATGGAAATTTAAAAAAAGGTGCCAAAACTACTGATATAATTATTATAAATGACTTTGAAAATTTAACAAATGTAGCAAAAAAAACTGTTGAGAAATTAATGGAAGCAGGCTTACATGTATTGGTAGAATATGAACCAAAATCTGCGGAGTTAATTAAAAATTTAAAAGTAAATGAACCCAATAACCAAAATATATTATATTATTCAACATTAGCAGATATGTTAGACTTATTAGAAAAAAATAACAAAGATGGAATTGAACAGAATAATGTAAAGGGATATGCAATCGTATTAAATGGAAAAGAAGATATTAAATTTATTGAAAAAATTAAAGATTTAAATCCACAACCTTTATTTTTTATATTAAAATCAGATAATATATATGAGCATGTATTAGTTACAAGAAGGTTAAATGAAATACTACAGACTTTAAATATAGATATACCTTATATACATTATGCTAATATTGATTCAAATAATTACGATGATATATTAGTAAATTCAACAGTATATGTAGGAACTTGCTTAATCGATTTAATGGGAGATGGATTAATTGTTAATGTAACTGATAATAATGTTGCTGCAAAAAAAGAACAAAATGACCAAATAAAAACTAGAGTTGCATTAAATTCATTTTTAACACTAAATATATTACAAGATACTCGTATTCGGTTATTTAAAACCGATTATATATCATGTCCTTCATGTGGTAGAACATTATTTAATATACAAGAAACTACTAAAAAAATAATGAAATTAACGGGTCATTTAAAAGGGGTCAAAATTGCTGTTATGGGATGTATAGTTAATGGAATAGGAGAAATGGCAGATGCCCATTTTGGTTATGTTGGAAGTGCGCCAAAAAAAATAGATTTGTATTATGGAAAAGAACTAGTTCATAGAAATATTCCCGAAGAAGAAGCATGTGATAGATTAATAGAGTTAATTAAGAAACATAACAAATGGGAAGATCCGTAAGGATATAATATGAACCTGGGAGGATGGTGTGTACATAAGAACTATGTATATTTGCAGATACCTATATATATGCATATATTGACTTATTTATTAAAATATTTACTGTAAACATATTATATGAATTATAATTTATACAAAAGAAAAAATTTTACAAGTTTGTTTTTTATCCGTATTATTGCTAACCATTTACATATGTATGCATACATATATATAGCAATTAAAAGAGGGAAAAGGAAATGTACAAAATAAAGTTTAAAACATGTTAGAAAAAAATAATATATTATATTATTATTACATATTTCATATTTATGGATGAAATAACCATGTTGTCATAATACCAAATGAAAAGCATGCAACATATGTAAATAGGGCAGCCTTTGGGACATTCTTATTTGCTCGAACCTAAAAATGTTTCAAGAAAAAAATAACATATATTAACATATTTGTTGTGCTTTAAAACTATTTTATTTTTTTATGTTTTTTTTAATTATTATTTTACTCATTTATATGTTTAATTATTTATAACAAAACTTAATATTAATATTATTTTCGTGTATTATCTTTACCCATAAATCGGAAAAATCATAATGCGGCAAATGTGTACTTTGTCTGCAGCCACTCAAAAGTCTATAACCGCTTGTTTGTGGTATATACATCAAAGGCTTAATTCCTTTGTAAAAAAAAATTATGAAATATAATAAATAATATAATCATTCATGTGATAAAGGATAGATATTGCACACATAATTTTTGTTAAAAAATAAAATACATTCATTCAAATATATGCAATAGCTTTCTCCATTTTACACCACTTTAATATTAATGTTTACCTATTCCCCTATGTGCTCCATCACACCATGGTTGAGTTTTACTCGATCCGCACGCGCAATACCAATAAACCTATATTTACATTGTGTTTAAAAGAAGTTACTATTTTTATTGCAATTTATTGCATGAATGTTATAGAAATGGCTATTTTTTTTAACACTCAAAGCAAATATGTAAATGAATACTACACACACATATATATATGTGTGTTATGAAATGTCCAAATACATAATATGTATTAATTATATATATTGTTGTTTCCTTCCTTTTTCGTATAATTTTAGTACCTTATTTTTTTCTACTTTAACAAGATAAGGATCAAGTGAGTCTGATTTTACAACTGGATCATGAGGCCACCATTGTTCCCAACTCATTTTTTCAAAATATATTTATTGCCCCTTTAATTAATCGTTAAAATTGTTGTACACACACCGCTGTGTTTATAGTTTATTTTTGCAATTATAATTATATATATACCCTTGTATTTTATTTAAAATAGTTTTCCAATGTATAAACTTTCTTGTTTCTTTATTCAATTTTTGATTTTCTTACATTTCTAAAATAAATATTCTACATATTTTTTATTTTAATCCTTTTATTATTATTGAAAGAGCAGCTCCATGGGTGAACTTTGCCCTTCACGTGTGTTTAGTAAAATAAAAAAATATGCATACATATATAAATAAATATATATTATGGAAAATATTTTTTTAAACTTTTCATTATCTTCCCAGAATATAGTATATATAAAATAGTATTATATTTTTAAGGAGGGGAAAATTATATGCAAATTTTGTTTTCACAAATTTTAGTTTTCGTATGTAATACATTACATAAAAAAAGTTACCCGTAACATACGAATGAATAAATAAATATACATATATGCAAGCTTTTTTTTTCTTTATTTTTTTTCCTTTTCCTTTTTTTTTAAAGGAAGCACTATTGTTCTAAAAACATTTCATAGCATATATCATATTATATACAATTTATTATCCTTATATTTCTAATGATTTATGTTTCATAATTTTTTTAATTATATTATACTTTTCAAAAGTTGATACAATATATAAAAAAAATTTTAATCATTAAAATATTAGCATAAAATATATTGTTCAAATGAAGCAAAAAATAATAATAAAAAAATAAAGGATAAAATTAATCACGGTTTTATATATGTACATTTATGATGTACTACTATATAATTATATATTATAAATATTTTGGTAATAAATTAAAAAATGGGTACACTATGTTCTCACTAATTCGAATTATTATTCAATTTGTGATAGAAATTAGTATACTTTTCCTTACCTCTTCTTCAAATTCTTAAAACATTATCAATAATAACAAACAAGAAAGGGAAAAAAATAAATATTGTTACCTTAGCAAATTGTAAGTAACACAAAATCAATAGAAGAAAACAAAAAACAAATCTTCAAACAAATGTGCAATAAAAACAAAAATGTTATTACGAAAAAAAGTAAAAATAAACAAAGTGTGCAAAGTAAAAGCTTGTGTGTGAGTGTGTCAATTATAGGCGTGTTGATATGCTAAAATAGAACTTAATGTAAAGAAAAAGGAAAAGACTGATACAACTGACAATATTAGTATTCCCATAAAAAGAAGGGTTTTATAATTATAATATACATTAAAGTATGCTTCTGTTATTTTTTTTAAACGTAGATCATTTTTTATGGTATTCTGGATAGTTTCATCGCATATACATGTTATGTCATTTAAAAAATGGTAATTATCCCAAAAACAATATCTATCATTTTTTCTATTAGTATACATAACGCCAATTAAATAATTTATTATTCCATATATCAAAACAAGCAATGTTCCCAATAATACCCCAGATGCAAAATCAAATGCATTCATATAATAAGAGGAATAATAAAAAAAATTATAATTAATTCTCCTCTTGATTAAATTATACAAAGGATAAGAAGACATCAATAAAAAACAACCGATATACTTTAACAAAAAGATAATATTATACTTATTCCTTGAAAATAACTTCGCACATAAAAAAAAAAAATATATTTCATTTTTTTTATATTTTGGTGTATTATAAGAAAAAATTAGATTCTTTAAAAGCAATTCGCTTTCAGAATAATTTTCTTTCTTATTATTTGTACTATTAATAATATCATAAAGGTCTTTTTTTTCATCTATAGGCTCTTTCTTATTTTCATTTAAAATATGTTCGGGATTTTTATTATCCAAATTCTCTTCAACACCATCCTTAATGTCTATATTATCTATTTTTACCACAATTTCGTCAGATATGTGTGAGTTTACTTTTGTTATATCATCTTCGGTGCTTTCTATATTAATTTCTTTTGTATCGGGTTCATTATTATTTTTTTCAATTTTATCATTTTTACAAATGTTTTTATTTCCTGATGCATCAACTAAAAATTTTGTAATTTGTTGTGTAAATTTAAATGGGACCAATAAAAGAACAAACATTAATCCTTGGGTAAAATGCCCTATACTTTTTTTGGATCTAAACACAGTTTTAGGAATCCTATCTAATTGTTTATCTCTCGCATATTTAAATATAAGTATCAGACATAATAAAATATTAACACATAATAGAACTAATTCCCATTTTATATAATTATTGATAAATCGTCTGTATCCTGCATTACATATTTTACAATTCTTTTTGTTTTCTAGCATATTTTTACCATCCAATAATGGTGATTTTACTTCATGATCGTTCATTATTTAATGTTTATATAAAAGAGGCATTATATATAAATGCGTATGCGTTCCTTTTAATAAAAAGTTTGTATTTAGTGTTGTACAGAACTAAATGCAGAACATACACTTCTATATAATACTACATACGTATAAATATATACGCATATATAATTGCTTTTTTATTTATTCCTATTTATACTTATTCATTCATTTTCAAATATTTGTCTCTCCATTTATATTCAACGGAATAAATAGAAATATTTTTAATTCAAAAAACTGAATAATTCTAAAGTATAAAACCCATAAACGACAAAAAAAAAATTATAGCTATTTTTGTGCATGCATAATAAATATTATTTTTTTTAAGTATAAAATGGAAAAATATAGTTAGCTAGCTGATAGTAGAAACAAAAAATTTATATTTTTCATTTATTTAAAGAAATATCTTTTAAAATAAAAAAATACCACCAATATTTTAACCTTAAAAAAATATATTATATTATGTATTTTCGTATTCCTTGAGTTTTAATTTACGGAAAAACATAGGAGGAAAATTAAAAAAAAAAAAAAACATGTTCCCCAAATGGTTACATTTTATATGCTTTGGTTTAAAGATTTGAATATTTTTTAATTCGTGCTTACATATGAAAAGTGTAATATACTTTTTCATTATTCATGTTTATATTAATTACAAATAAAATATGTAAAAAATACAATAAATAAAATAAATATGGTTAACTGCATAAAATAAAATACAATATAACCACAAAAAAATAAAGGGTAGCACCTAGATGCATGCCGCTATTCCATAAAAAAAATGCAATATGCAGATTTTCAATTAAATTAATCGTCAGCAATATCAAGAATTAAAGCTACCCCCGCAAGAATCCATTTTTCTGGACTATCTTTTGTTTTTAAATTGATATTCGTTACGTAAGTGTTATCTCTTGATAAAGTTTTATATACTGGACACTCATATACGTCTTTATCAATTTTACCCATACTAACAACTGGTTTGCAATGTATAACTGGCATTAAAAAATATTTATGCTTTGATGAGGCATCACATAAAGTATTTTTCTCTATGTCATAATTAGCCCCATCTAAATATAATCCATATATATATGCACCTTCTTTTGGATATGAATGGATATCATTTATGGATTTGTTTGTTACTTCAACTTGGATAATAATTTTGTCTAATTCACATTTTTCATTTCGAGATAATATTTGTTTAATTGCACTAAAGAAACTGTTAGGATTAAATAATAAAGAAACATTAAAAACTTTAGGTGTTAATAAAGGATCGTTAAACCAATCTGATAAAAATGCTATTCTTTCTTTTAAATTATTTATCCAAGAAGATAAATTTCTGTTACTAGAATAAGAATTATTTTTCCATGATTCTGGTAGTGTGTCTTTGTATAGAAAATTCATTAAGCTTTCTATTTTACTATTCATATTAATTTCTCCTTTAATAGCTAGATTTAATTCTTTTAACGAATTTCTCATATTTTTTGTTAAAGAATTCATTAAAGTGCATTCTTGAAATAAGAAATATTGTAATGGAGTTATTTGATCATCTGGTATTGATTTCATTAATTCATCCACATTAAAAAAAACATTATCTATTTCGCTTATAATATCGGATACAATATTTGAAGTTTTGTTTTCTATAGTTTCACCTATTGTTAATTCTTCTATAAATGTAGATGTTTCTTTATTTTTTAGTTTTAAAATATTTTTTAATAGTTTTGTACTTTCATCTATTCTAAAGTTCATTTCTGCATGTTGATTTAGTCCATATAGTACAGAAGACTCTCCAATAATTTGTGTGTCAATATATTTTAAAATTTTATCATATGAATAATTATTAGGACTAAATAATTGTATATTTTTAGAAAACGGTATTAATTGCATTTTTTCTAATGATTGTTCTTTCATAAAATAATTTAAGTATGTTTTGCATATTAACATGTCTTTATCATTAACTATATGACCACCATACATAATTTCCCCAAAAATATATTTCAAATCATTCCATGGAACTTTAATAGAATTTTGGTTATCTAAATAATTGAATAAAACCTTTGCACTATCTCTCAAATCGCTAAGACTAAATGGGTATTTTATATTAAATCCCTTTGCTCCAAATTTTGCTCTTTCAACTATTATTGAATGAAAATAACATAAAGAAAATAATATATTTTTTGTTCTTAAATCTTTTTCTTCATAATCATCTGGTGAAAAGAAAGTAAAAGCTCTTTTTAAATTTTCTTTAAAACCAGTTGGTGCTTCATTTGTTAGTTTTATTGATCTTTCTAATATACTTATTGGGATATTTGTTGTTACTTCAGATGTTAAGAAGCAACGGAAATTTGGATGTGAGCCTTCTGCTGCATATTTATCAATTACATTTTCTAAAATTAAATTAAATTTTGCCATTAAATGAATATTTTCTAAAACTATCCAATGCCCTTCTTTATGAGATAACTCAAGTTTTGATAATGCAATAGATTCTTGTCCTTGTCCTAATGATACAACATGCAAATTATTATTTAAATAAAATTTATATTTCTTCCCTAATAATTCTACATATTTTATAAAATCAGAACCCGGTGTTAAAATAAATAATATAGGTGTAGAATTAATCATAAAATTGTATGAAGATTCTAATGTATCTCCAAATGAATTTTTTTTTTCCATTATTTCTTCACTTTTTGGTAATACATTTTTAATATATTTTTCTAATGTTACGGTTACTCTATCAGGTCTTAATGATCTAATAATTAATAATTTCTTAAAAGAATAATCATTTAATTTTTTCCACTCTAATGGCAATTTACATAATTCTGGTTGTATTTCAAAACACCATTGTTTAAATTTATGCTGTGCATCTATATGTATATTGTTTGCAATGTTTTCAAATTCTTTAAATTTGGATAAAAATAAAATATTTTCCCAACATTCATCACTTAGCCATTCTTTTAATGGATTTTCAATAGCAACTTTTATATTACTTCGTGGAGGCTTTAAGAAAAAGTTTAGATAATCCATGTTAAAATCTTTGTCATATATTTTCTTTGTTTCCAATAATTTAAATACAAATATACAATTAAATAACAATTTATCTTTTTCTAATAAACCTCGACTAATCCATGAATATATTGTTTTTCTAAATGATACAATTAATTTATTTATATGCTCATCATGTATTACATTTCCTTCTTCATTCATGATATTATTGTCATTTATGTTCTTTTCATTATATTCGCTAAAATTTATATTAGATTCATAATAGTCAGTTTCATCTTTTTCTCCGTTATTAAAACCTTCACTAAACATACTATCATGTTTTGTATTTATTTTTGAATCAATCTGGTTACTTCCGTCTTCCATCTCAGTAGTATTCACAGATTCGATCGATTTAAGTAGTAGATTTATGAAAGAATCAAGAGAATATTGATACATGTAATTAATATTATGCATAAGAATCAGAATGAAATAAACAATAGATGCTTCATTTGCCAATGTTCTATATAGTTCTCTTGTTTTATTTATTTTTGTTTCAGTAATAATTGAATCTGCAACTTGTTTTTGTATATTATTAGATGTGTCTTTTGTTGTTCTCAAACTATTAATTAGAGAAATGTTATCTATAATAGTTGATGAATCAGCTGTAGATAATTGATATAAAATTTCATCTTCTAAATTGTTTAAAATTATTTTATATTCATTTCGATTTTTTACTAATAATTGTTTTTGTTTTTCCAATTCAGGTTTTTCTATATTCACAATAATAGCTAGTATTTGCTCTTCTAATCCCTCACATGTGACACTAAAATTTATTAAAGTGCATTGGCTATTCATTTCTGGTTTGAAGTGAGGGTTACTTAATTTTGTTTGTAATATTAAATTAAAGAAATTTGTTTTTAAAAAACCTCCATTAGACATAGACTTGTTCACATTATGGCTGTAGTGTTTATCATTGTTATCCATTTGGATGCTTAAATTATCTGCACTGTCTTCATTATTTTCAGCATTTTCAGAAGTTCCCATATTTTCACTCTTACTACTATTAAGAGTATTGTTAGAAATGGTATTCGAATCTAATGTGTTTTCGAAAAAACTTTTAATCTTAGAAATTCTGCTAGTTGCATTAGGATAATTAAATTGTATTTCTTCGTTATCAATTTTGATAAAGGTGTCATTTCCTTTTTTGATAAATTCTCTGTTCAATAAACTATCAATAACATTATCAATTTCTTCATTTATATTTTCAATGATTAAATATCCCCCTTTTAAAATAACATTTTTTACCTTTTGAATAAAATTTTTGCAGTTAAATTGTAGACAAGTAATATTATTACCCCCTTTTACCTTTAACCATTTTAATCCTTGTAATTGTGGGTCGATTAATAAAGGCCATCTATAGCATGTGCTAACTATTAATGCATTTTCTATACTTATAATATCTTCTGGCAATTTCTCATTTTTCCAAGTAGCTATTTGTATATCTTGAACCATAATATCAATAGGAGAAGAAATATTACTAATTAAAATATTACTTGCTTTAATATGCTCTAACCATAAATTCTTCCATAATTTAATTCGAAAAGAACTCGAAAAGACACCGAGGTAAGTAATAAAAGATGATAATAATAAACAGTCACCATATATATATTTTTTATTCGAAATAATAATAGCAATTTCATCTGACCATCTAGAATATTCATCAGATAACATGTTTACTAAATTTTCAGCTCTATTTAATTTGTCTTTTGATTCATTATATATTCTTATAATATTATTTTTTTCTTCATTAACTTCATTCATTTTTCTTCTTAAATTTTCAACACTTTGTGTTAGTTCTTTTACTTTATTTTCAAGTTGATCTAATTTTTCTTGTGCATTATTTTTATTGTTTGTTGCTTCTTGAAGTTTGTCCATAAGTGGTTTTACTTTTTTATATACTTCATTATATTTTACTATATTAATTAACCATAAAGCTAAATAAGCACATGCAGATGATTTTGTTTTCATCATTTCATAATTAAAAAATTTCTTTTGTATAAATGGTGCTAATAAATTTACAGTTTCGTCTTCCATATTTTCTGCATCAAAATTTTGTAATTTACTTAAAAATTGTGTTGGATTATTCATAATCTTTTGAGCAAATTTCCATGAATAATTTTTTATTTCTTTTAATGCAATAAGAACAGCATGTGTAACATCTAGACATTCCTTTGGTGGATTTTGCAACGACTTCAATTCTTGTATAGCCGATTTTGTTATACAGTTTACTGCCTCTTTAGCTTTATTCATTATAGGTAATGCTTCACTCAATTCTTTATCGGCTCTTATTTGTATTTCTATGGCTTCTTTTGTAAATATCTCATTTCTTTTTTTCTCTTCATTAACAACTTCTTGTTCTTTATTTGTTACTTCAGTTGCCTCTTTTACTTTATTTAATATTTCATTTACTTCTATTTTTTTCTCTTCTATATTTTTTATTTTTATTTCGATCTCTTTTTTTAAGACTTGCACATTTTCTTTAGTACTTGTTAATGCCAACAAACCTTTATTCAATCTTTCTACCGATTTTTCAATTTCAAAAGTTTTAACACTTAATAAATTTTTATAAAAATATATATACTCTAAAAAGGTTTTAGGAATAACATAGTTATATCTATTTTTTTGTTCAAAATATGTTTTGTTCATATCATTTGTACTAGTGTGGACATAAGCCATATGCTCGCAAATATTTTTTTTTAATTCTTCATTTATTTCAACATCATCTAAAAATTTATTAGATACATTTATTAAAGCCTCATATGGCCATGGTAAAAAATATATAAATGAAAAATTAGAAAGTAATGATGGAAATTTGATTAATCTGTTTCTGTATAAATTACTAATAGGTGAATGTGTAATAGCTATTTTAAAATTTTTTCGAATTTTACTAATATAATAATTAAACACATCTTCATTACTTTCACCAATATTTAAATATTTTATTTGATTACGAATTGATGAGAAAATTCCTAAATATTCATCTTTTGTAAATAAATCATTGCATAAACCAGTGGAAGTAAGATCATTTATGTAAGGCAAGAACGAATCTAATATTTCCTTTTCCTTTAATAGTAAAACATGAACAGTACCTGGTTTTATTGCACATTTTAGATGAAATTCTTGTAAATCTGATTTAAAACAATTCACATCATATTTATTATTTGTAGATATATTTAATAAATTTAAAGAATTAATAAAAATACTTAATTTTATTAATGATTGTTTTCCTGAGCCACCAAAACCAACTAACATCAAATGAGAAATGTTGAAATCTAAAACTCGACACATTTTACAAATCTGAATTATAGCATAATCAAATAATACTAATGGAAGTTCTACATGGTTGCTATTATATTCGTTCAATTTTTCTGTCAACACTTCTTTTAATATATAGAATCGTTTCACATTTAAATACATCTTGTCCATTCCATTTCGTACAGATATAAAAGAAGTAAATATATTTTTACTGAAATCATATATTGTGTTTTTAGATAAATTCAAATCAGCATTATTAATATCAATATTATTAGCATTGCCATTTGGTAATCGTCCCCACTCATTATTACATGGTTCATGTTCACCTGAAGAATTTCTTTTAACTTCATCATTATTTTCATAATCAGAAACAGTTGTATTTTTTTGAGACAATTTATTGGCATCCTTCATTTCTGCATTTACAGTGTCAAATACTTTCTTATGCTTTTCAAAATCATCACTAAAAAATGGGAAATATTGTTGAATTAATTTATTAAATATTTGTGTAAATATATTAATATGATCATAAGAAATTAATTTATTTATATATCCATATTGTATTTCATGGAAAAATATCATCAAAAATTTAAATCTATTATTATATATATCTGGATTTGTATATTTAATTATGTTATAAAATACTGTGTGTATATCATTTAGATTGAATAAATAATGAGGCGCAAAATTAGACAAATTAAATGCAACATTTCCATTGATACTACTATATAAATCATAAGAAAATAAAATTATATTATTTAATAGTCCTTTTATTGAATCATCAAATTTAAGTAGATGCTGTTTTAATATTATTTTATATATATTTTCAAATGTTTTTATACTTATGTCCTCTATATTTAATATATTAAACTTATTTTGAATTCTTTTATCAATAAATTTATTAGTGTTATTATTAATTGTACCAATAAAAGATATATCATGAACATATTTTTTCTCATCTAAATTTTCTCGATCATATATTAGTTTATATGTTAATAACTGTCTTAAAAATTCTAGCATTTGTTGGGTATCACAATCATCTTTAGCTGTTATATTTAAATCTTCTAAAAGAAAAATATGTTTTTTTTGATTTGGTGGACCATATGTTCTTGTATTCCTCTTTTCGACATTATTTTCAATTATTTTTTGTAAAACAAATGAGTTTGTATAATAATTTATACTTATTATTGTATGTGTAAATTTTTCGATATTCATATTTATATTATTTTTTATACATTTTGTTTTCCCTGTACCATTATTTCCATATACTAAAATTGGTTTATTTCTTTCTAATGAATATTTTATCATCTTTTCTATTCTTATTAGTTCAATTGTATTTATGTATATCTCGTCATAATTATGTGGAAGCATGCTTTCAATATAGTTACTTGCAACTTTTTTTTTTCTATTTTCTTTTTTCCCAACTATTTTTTCTCTTTGCATACTTGATGAATTATTCTCTATTTGCTCATATTCTTCATGATCTATCTCTTCGTCCAAATCTTCAGCTTCTTCCTCTTCATCTAGCTCGCCCATTTCTTCCATTTCATCCATATCATCAAATTCCCCTTGGACATTATTTCCATATTCTCCTTCCTTATTTTCTGGATCATCAAAATTCCATTTGATTCGTTGCAAAATCAAAATATCCTCGTCCAAATATGTAGACAAATGTTTCCAACTATTTTCATAAATATTGTAAATGTAGTTACAACAATAATCATTTCCCATTTTTACTTTCAAATTACCTTTTATACTATTATTAAAAAGATTTCGAGAATTCATTATTTTATCATCAACTATTAAATTGTTCAAAACCCACATATAGGAGTTCATAAAAAAGCTATTATAATAATCTTTCAATATATCATAGTTGTAATTCATTTTGTTCACAGTATTTTTTTCGTCATCAGCTAATTTCCCTTCTTTCCTATTCTGTTCACAATTTTCTATTTTGTAATTGCTATTGTTACTTTGGTTGATAATACCACCATTAAACCCTTTTTCTTCCAAATTTTTTTCACTCTTTCTTATTCCTTGAATATTCTCATTCTGAACTTGTTTATTTTGGCTCACTGTTGTTCTTTGGCTTTCATCCCCTGTATGAGGAGAGACAGAATTTTCACCAACTTTCTGATCTTCGTTTTGATTATTTAAAAATATATTTTCTTCATTTTGTTTATTTTCAATTTTTTTAATTACATCATTAATATATTTTTCATATTTTGCTAAAAAATAATCTATATAACTACAAATCGATTTTGCAATATCTAAATTGGATAAATTGTACATAAATTTACATTGTTTTCTTAACATTTCAATATTTTGTGCATAAAATATATTAAAAAGGTAATAAAATTCGGTTTTGGCAATATTATTATTTAACAAATTAATCCATGAACTTATAAACAATTTATAGCTTATGTCACCTTTATTAATATAAAGAACACCACCTCTACTAACAGTTGCTGGAGATGCATATTTCATATTTGTAATTTCAAAAAATAAATGCATTTCTTTAGTAAAAGGAATTCTTTCATTACTTACTAGTGTTAATACTTTATTATCGTCCATAACAGTGTTCATACTTTCTATCCACTCTGCATCTATATTTCCATCTAATAAAATTATTTTATGTTTTGTATATTCATTGTAAGGTGATATATTTCTAGACATTTTTCTCATAATTGAAGATAATGCACCATCTACCCATTCATTATTTTTTGTTAAATATCCATAAAGTTCATACGATTCAATAGATTTTGGATTTATAATTTCGTGTAAACAATTTTCTTTTATTTTATTTAGACTTTTTATTAAAATCTCTATCACACTTGATTTACCACATCCATCTTCTCCTAATATAAAAACACAATGTCTTACATCCATTAAATCTTTTAATTGCTTAACTTTAAGTATAAAATTATCATCTATTTGAAGGTTCGATTCTTTTAAGCATATTTTTATCGCATCTTCAAAACTGCATATTTTATTTGGACAATTATTTTCTTCCCCTTTTGTATTTTTTTCTGAAACATTTTTTTTGCTTTTTCCATCTGAATCATCTACAAAATATTCATTATTGTCTATTCCAGATTGGTCATCACTATTTTCTTTTGTATTAAATATATTGCAATTTACATTTGGAAACAAATCATTGATTAGTCCTAAAAATATCGGTATATCTTCATGGGTAATTTTGGGAATATTAAAATCTTTTAATGCTTTCATTAAAATTACTTCTTCGTCAAAATTGCTATATTTCCTTTTTAAATCTCCAGCTTGAATTAGAACCACTTTAACTGCTCTTAATCCCCAATCATAATGGATATTTTTTTGTAGCAACTCTTTACATAATTGATAAAGCTCAACAAATTTATACGACAATTTATTTGCTTTTATAAAACCAAAGGACATTAACATATTCTCACAAATAAATTTTATGTCTGGAACGATCATAGAACAAGATCGAAATAAGTTTTTTAAATTTTCTGGTAACTCTGTTCTTCCAGCATATCCTGGGTTCATGGTTATAAAAAATCCACATGTTTTTTTTAATACTATTTCATCATCAATAAAATGAAACATGACTTTTTTTTCTTTAATAGCATCAAATATACATTTAATTTGGGTACTAACAACAGATAACACTTCTACACTTATTCTATTAAATTCATCAAAACATCCCCATGCTCCAGTTTGAGATAATCCTATACATATTTGTGACATATTAAAATAGTTCATTTGGTTGCTACAATTAAATATAAATATAGCAATACCAATAGCCTTTGATAAGTCTTTTGTTGTCTCTGTTTTACCAGTTCCAGCTGGACCTGCTGGTGCACCCCCTAAAATTAAATTTAAAGCTTGTGTTAGTGTTATATAACATTTATCAGTTAATGGGGTTATAACTAATTTTCCTGAATTTCCAATATATTCATATAAATATTTTGTTTTAAAGTCACATATCTTTATTTCACATGTATAATTGTCTATTTTTTTATCATAAACCCAATAATATTTTAATTGAGCTTGCCAATCGAATGATGTATTATCTGATATTTTTTTTTGGATAAAAGATACTATTACATCTCTTGTATGCACATCTAATATTATTAAAGACAACAATTTAGTCCTAATATTATAATCATCTGTTTTTTCAACCAATTTTATTAATTTATTTATTCTTTCAATTAGCATCTTTTTATAATCTATAAATGCTGATTCATTACCATTTTCTAATTCATCAAAGCATTTACTTATTTCTTCTGTTACACTTATTTGGTTACATGTACAAACTATTTGACTTACATAATTTGATATCATTGTTTCATCTCTTGTATTTTCATCTAAATTTTCATAACTTATTTTTGCGTTTTCTAAAATACTTCTCAGAGTAGTTTTTAAATGATTTTCTAAATCTTTTAAATAATTTTCTACATTTCCTTTTAATGTTAATTCTTCAATAAAATTTAGATACTCGTTTTCAATACTATACACTCCCTTTGCTGTATATTCTTTTACTTCATATTGACTATTTCCCTTTTCATCTGTTTTAATTACACTGTTATATCCTTTTGATGCTTTATTCATTTTGTAACTGCTTCCATTTATGTCTATTTGTCCTTCCATTTCATTATCTGTTCCAGCATCTGTTGAGGAACCAGAAGATGATTTATTTTTATCCCCATCATCATTTGAATCGCTATTTTCACCATCTGTATGAATATTTTTATTTTTGATGTTGTTCTTGGGTTCTACATCCTTTTCATCACAATTATCTGAAAAATCTTCTCCACATTGGTTCTCAAATTTTATAGTTTTTATTGCATTGAATACATCATTTATGTAAGGTAAAATTTTTAGTGGGTTCTTTCCATTACTTAAAATGTCTAATAGAGCTATATTTGAAAGAAAATAAAATCGAGGGAAAGCTTTTTTTTTTTGATCTAAATAATCATTCAATGCCTTTTCACACAGTTCAATGTTTTTAAAAAATTTACTCAAAAAATAAAACAACTCTTCATTTAAACAAACTTGTAAAACATTTTTTTGTTCAAAAGCACTTTGTATTATTTCTTTATAATCACTTTCGATATTAAAAAACATTTTACTTTCTTGAGGTAATTGGGAATGGATATCTTCAGAGTTTAAATAAATTGGTTGCAATCTTTCAAATTTATTTAAAAATTTTCTCCATATATTAATTAATTCATCAATTTTTTTAAGGTTTTCTTGAGTATTTAATATTGTATCTTGTATAAATAATATATATTTTTTTTGGTTAATGAAAAATAATATCTCAGATGTATGCATATCAACCATTTCTAATATTGCGTCCATATTTATTATCTGTATATATGTATTTTTCTTAACAAATTCAAAAGTCATATTTTTCCATATTAAATTAATTTCTTTTATTTTATTTTCAATCTTCTTTTCTTTCTTTGCTTGTTCTATTACATCATGAACTGCATCTACGTGTTTATATAATTTCAAATCAAAAAACTCTTGCAACGTCAATTCTTTGTATTTTATTTTCAGATTTTTGCTTAGAGCCGAATCTTTGTTTTTTTCTACTCCCCAGTTAAATTTACCACTATTACTCATCATACCACTCAAGTTATTATTACTCCTATTAATAGTACTCAAGGCTTTGGGCGTATTCATATAATTTTCATCTTCTTTATTTGGAATTGTTTGCATATTTTCACTATTCCTCACTTCTTCATATACCTTCGCACTGCTTGCCTTAGTTCGAAATTCAGAATTTAAATTCACATCTTCAAAGTTGTTGCTATTATGTGTCATTCCCCTTTTGTTTGAATGCAAATTACTTATTTTTCCTGATATGTTAATAATAATATTCCAATGTCTATCAAATATACAATCGTTATTCAAGTCGACTAAAAGAGGCAAAACATGTAACAACTTTTTTAATTCTTTAGTTATATACTCATAAATTGGTAATTCCTTTAAATCAACAAATTTTTTTCTAATATATAGTAATATAAAATCAATTATGTATGTATTATTATTTACATCTATATCTCTCCACATTTTCTTTTTTTCTTCTTCTATAAAAAATAGAATGTTATTTACTATATCCCATAAATGCTTTAAGGATTTTAATTTTACATCTATTTCATCCAATTCATCAAATACTGTTATATCTATTTCAAATAAGGTTTCTAATTCATTATGATATTTTTGTTTATCTTTATATATTTGAAATTTGTTTCTAAAATCATTAATTTTTTCATAAGGTGAATTATATATATCTTTTGGATGACTTGGGATATTTTTAAATATTTCATTTTTTAAATTTATTAATTCTTCCTTAAAATTTTTAATTTCTATCTTTATGTTTTTAATTTCTTTATTTTTATATTTTAATATCTTTTCTTTAATTTCATTATATTGAATTTCTACCTTCTCCTTGTTTTTTTCAACATTTTCTAACACATCATTATATTTTATAATGATGTCTATCTCTTTTAATTTGTCAATTATTTCTTTTATTTTTTGGAAAATTAATGGTATTATTTTCTTACTTAATTTTACACTTCTAATACTTCTCATTAGGTTATAAAATGCGTCTTTTTTATTCATCTCATCATTATTAGCAGTATCATCACCGTTGTCATTTTTATTTTGTATTGCATCTTCCATTTTTGGTGAATCGGTTGATATTACTTGTTCATATTCATTGTAAATAATTTCATTCATTTTATTTTCATCATTATTATTACAATTTATAGAAGTTTTTTTTTTACCCTTAGGCATAAGCATATTATCCTTATCCATATCTTCATCATTCTCATTTTTACAAAAAAAATCGATAATATTATCCTCATTTAAATGTTTAATATTGTTTTCGTAAAAAGTGTTAATAGCATATATAACATCTTTTACAAAATTTTGTAAAAATTCTGTATATAAAGAAATATTTTTTTTTGTAAACTTAATTAAGCATTGAATAATTTCTTCAGAATAAAAAGATATAAAATTAATAGACTCATGTGTTTTCAAATTGTAGTAGCCATTTAACTCATCTTTTAGTAGTAAAATAAATTTTTTATAAGACGATATATTTGGAAATCTATGTGGTATATTTATTTTAATAATTTTTAATGAATCTTTAAAATTGTAATTATATTCAAAATAATTTGGATATAAAGCAATTTCATTTTTTTCCTTAAAAGCTATAAACTCTTTTTTTATATCTCTTTTCCATATATTCTCATATTTTTTAAAAGATTGTAAATATTTATATGCCTTTTCAATTGTATTTTCAAAATAATTTTCAATTCTATTCTTATTATAATTTACACTTAAGCTTAAAACTATTTCGTTTATATAATCTCCATTTCTAATATCTATTCTTTTAATGTCTGATGAAATATTTATAAAGTCATGAACCCATTTATAAAATATGCTAGTAATAGAAAACGATTTTTTACTTCTTAATTTTAAATCTAAATTTAATTTGCCATCAACAAAACGTATTTTAATCAAAAATAATTGTTCATCTTTTTTTCCATTTTCCATAACTTCATATAAGTTATTAAATAACAAATTAGTAAGTTCAATCAATTTACCCATAACAATGTTATTTAAAAATTTTAAATAATTTTTCCACATTATATTATTCTTTTTTATTTTTAATGCATCATAAGATTGTTTTATTTTTATATTAATATTTTTTAAATCTTCATTTAGTCGATTTTTTAATATAGACATATTATTCTTATACGTATTTAAATAGTTATATACGTCTTCTGTTTTTTTACGCTTTTCTATTATTGGTTTTTTCATCCAACCTTTTGTTAAATTCAAAATAAATGAAATATTGCTATGTAGAGAATATATACTACTATACACATCTGACATATCTTTATCAACACTCTCAATATATTTGTGTATTTCACTATCTGTCCATTTTAATTCCTCTACCCCTTTTAATAATATTCCCTTTACTGATACTAATTTGTCTTCAAATAAATCTCTTTCTACAGTTAACATTCTTGTCATTACACGATTATATTTTTTTGTTATATTATTTAATATATTAATAAAATTTTTAAATGAACTAGCTCTATTATATATTTGTAAACATTCCTCATTAATAGTTAAGTTATTTAAAAAAAAATTCTTTACATTATTTATAAACATAAATATATATGGATGAAAATTTACATAAAATGTTCCAGATTTTATTTTAAAGATATTTTCATTTAAAAAGTTGTTTACAACATTTATTGTATCTTTAAACCATACTTTGCTAATCTCACATATATATTTACTTATTTTTTCACTTATATTCTTATATAGCATATTTATCTCTTCAGTTTTATCATTTTTTAAGTTTAAAATATCTATTATTTTTTTCAACGGAAAATATTGTTGTTCTATCCTTTTTAAAAGAGCCATAAATAAATTTATCACTTCGCAAAATACTGCAGAGTTATTGTTGATATTTAGCTTCTTTAGACAGTTACCCAAATCTTCATTCCCTTGTACAATTTCAACACTTGTAATTTCTTCACCTTCCTTCCAATCTAAAAGTTCATTACTTTTCTTAGATACCTGAAATGAATTTTCCATGAAGATATTCTTGTTATTCTCTATAATAGTAGTATTTTTTATAAATAAATTATCGACCAATATAAATTCATTTTTAAGATTCTGACAAAGCATAGAAGTGTGTCTAATTAATTCCAATTCTATAGAATGAATATCTCTTAATATTAGAAACGAATTCAATAACTTTATATTTTTATTTAAATCATTATCAAATGAGTGTACAAAAATAGAAATTAATCTTTTGTTTAATTCTTTTATTTTATTATCAAATGTGTTATATTTATTTATAAAAATATTTTCTTGATTATTTAATATTTCATGGTTTATATCTAAAAATGTAGTATTAATATTATTAAAGCTTTTTAAAACATTATGTATTTCTTCTGTTAATCTTTTTCCCTTTTCACCTGGTATTTCAATCTTTTCAAGTTTCATATATGTTTGATAGGTCTTAACATATTCAACTAGCAATTTTAATTTATATATATATAAACTAATAAGTGGGAAATATTTACACTCTTCTTCTACTTTTGAATCATTAAGTATATTCATTTTATCTTCATTTTTGTCATTATCATTTTCAGTTGTCTTCAGTGTTACTACCAAATCATGTACTCGCTTTCCACTCAATTCATTTAGAGATCGAAGTTTTACATTTGTTTCCTTCTCTTTATACATTTTAAATAAGTATAAAAAGGTAAGTAAAAAATTCAAGGTATTATATAATTTACTTTTTAATACATCTATACAATTATATATAGAATTTATTATATCTGGAGTGTTCATATTCTGATTACAGATATTTATTAATACTCTCGATAAAAAATTGAAAATAAATTTACAATTCTTAATTAAATAATCCGATTTTTCAATTGATAAAGATAAAGAATGTACAATTGGCATTAAATATACATTTTTTTCTTCGATATTTTCTTCCTTTGAACTTTCTAATTTTTGTAAAAAATGAACTACTGGTTTTAAATGGGTATATAAATCAAAAACTTCAGACTTATGACCTACTATCTCAGTTTTTATATTCTCAATTATATTTTTATAACTAGAATTTTTCTTTTTTTCTAATATTATATTAATTATTTCTGTAAACCCTTCTTTATTTATTTCATCGTGTAAAAAATTTATATCCTCATTTTTATTCTTTAGACATTTTAAAAATTCATTACAATTTTCATAATTATTTTTTTTATATGCCATAAAACTTCTTAATATTATATGATAGCATTTAATAAAATGTGTTAAATATTCTTCTAAATTACTTATGTTTCCTTCCTTTACTTCTGAAGGTAAATTTGGCAATATCAATTTCTCTTCCATCTCACCATATACTATTTTTAAATTTAATAAAAAATTATTAAATTTTTTTTTCATTTCCATAAGAAGAGAAGAATTATTGATGTCTTCGTTCTTGTTCATAAAATTAGAAAAAAATATTTCTAAAAATCGTCTAATAATATTTTCAGCATCATTGTTCATTTCTAAATATAATACTTTATTTTCAGGGGTTTTATAAATTATTATAAATTTTTCTTTCTTCCGTCTTTTATATAAATCTATTATAGAATCATATATTTTTATACAATCTTTATCATTAAATATAAATAAGCATCCATCTGTACTTTCATAAAACAATTGTATCATTTTAATTATATCTTCATCACCCTTTACACTATTTATAGACTCCTCTCTAAGACACCCTTGTATGTTAAAGTAATCCAACCCAATATTCATAATCTCTTCAACCCTTTCATCATACCCACAATTATCATTATCTACACCATCTTCCCCATTCATTATATATATTGTTCGTAAGACCAAAGGGGGTCCCTTAATTTTATATGTTTGTATACAAGTATATTATATGGCCTTAAGCCAAGGCTTAGAAGCAGCTAGCCAATATTAAAATGCTCAACTGAGTATACCACGTTTAGGTATATTTTTTAGACACATTTGGAATATATAAATATATATATACATCTATATACGTATATGCTCTTTCGTATATTGAAACATTCGTACGTGCATAACTATATACTGATATTTTATGTACGTTTACATATTTACTTGGAAAAAAATTAATATTCCACAAATATAGAGATACAAATTAAAAAAATTCGAACCTTTTCATATATAGGTAACTTTAATGTGTACCCATAAGCATATACTACATATATCATATATATATAATAATATATTTCTCCTTTTTTCTCCAATCCTTAAAATTATTCCTATAAATTATTTAAAAAAATAATGTGTCTATTTTTTCATTATAAATATTCCATAAAATATATTCGCCATTCATATTTATATGTGCACATCTAAAACATACGTTTATATATAATACTATAGAGAGTATCTCCTTTTGCGCAAATTTGTGTGTGCATTTTATTAATAATAGTAATATTATTATATTTTTTATTACGAATATATGCAGAAATCATATATACCCAATCTGATTCCTATGATTCCAATTCATATGAGCATTTATTTTTTACAAGTACAGTACTTTGCGCGTGTACATTTATACACACAAAAATATGAATAAATAAATTTCCCCATATTTGTTAAATTAATAGTCTTAAAATAAAATAATGTACACGCTATTACAATGTTTCTCCTAATTAAACCGAAAAATTAAAAGTAAATAAAAATAAAGCAATAATAACTATGTTTTGCACCCATATTTATATCAGCATTTAATCAGTCTATAATTATATTTATTTAACTCCATTAATATATACAAAATGAATGAATAATAAATACATTTTTTAAAAGTAATTTATTTGTCAAAATATCAGATCTATGAATAAATTTGGAAAATTCAATTTTTTATGATCTCTCATACATGCGTTTAAATTACGCGACATTATAAAAATACGATTACTATATTATGATGGATATATATAGATCAATTTTTTTAATCATGAATGAGCATATTTAATTATTTTCCATTTCTATATACACATAACTATATGTATGGAGAAAAAAATAAATGTACTATAAGAGGCGATGTCTATATACGGTGTTTAGTTCCAAAGTTTTCAATCCCAATACAAAGTATGAATTTAAAATGAGAAATAATCATATTAAAGAATTATTATTGTCATTATTTTTATTAAAAGAATTACGTTCCTTATCCCCCAAATGCTATAAAATAAACACATGTTCATATATAACTCTTTTATATTTTTAGAATATTTTTTCAAAATAAATTTCATTATATTCATCAATACTTATAATTGTATAAGTTTCCCTTGTAATATATATCTACATACATTCATATATTTGTCTAGGAATGTATTTTCGTAAAGCTCAGAATAGTTACATTTTTCTCATTTTGATGAAATACATTTTTTTTGGCATTCACCAGCTAGCTAATAAAGCTTAAGATACTTTCACCGCTTTTTTTTCTTATAAATATTCTACTATATTGGGCTACTAAATTTTTAAGTGTCCGTTCTTTTTGACCTTCTATATAATGCCACACTAATTAATATGTGGAATTTTATATCGTGTATAATGTATAAAATCGAATTTGTAGAAATGCATAATAAAAAATAAATAAAATCATAAAAAAAAACTTTAAAATAATTTCATATATTTAAATTTACATTTTGAATGTATAGATCAATATATTTCGGTGTTCCATTTTGGAAAATATTTTAACATTGGTGCCAATACATAATTCTACAATTTTGCAAGAAGAAAAAAAAAAAAAGTAAAAAAAATAAAAAAGGTATCACCTAAAAATCATAGATAGCTATTTTTTTTAACAATAAAAAAAATAATAAAAAATAAAAGCGTGAAAACCAAAACAACTTTCATAAAGGTATACATATTTATACATATAAATCTAATAAAAATGCATTTTAAAACTAAATTAAAAAATCGAAGAAGTGAAGTAAATACCTGCTTGTGTGTTGGGTTGGATCCTGATGAAGATGATATAAGAAACTTTATGACTAATGAAGAAAAAAATGGATATAAAAATGTCAAAAACAACATGAACAGTAATAATAATGGAATAGAAAATATCATCAAAATAGGAAAGGAAATACTACTAACAGATGGAGAAAATATACAGAAATTAAGTGAGGAAGATAAGTTTTTTTATTTCTTTAACCATTTTTGTTTTTATATAATTAATAACACAAAAGAATATGCTTTGATATATAAAATGAATTTTGCATTTTACATTCCATATGGCTCAGTTGGAATAAATGTTTTAAAAAATGTCTTTGATTATTTAAATAGTATGAATATGCCAACTATGCTAGATATAAAAATAAATGATATCGGAAGTACAGTTAAAAATTATAAAAAATTTATATTTGAATACTTAAAAACCGATTCATGTACTATGAATATATATATGGGAACAAATATGTTAAAAGATGTTTGCTGTGATTATGAAAAAAATAAGTATTATAGTGCTTATGTACTTATTAAAACGTCAAATAATGATTCATTTACTTTCCAAAATAAACTTTTAATGAATGATAAACAAGCATATATAGTTATGGCAGAAGAAACACAAAAAATGGCAGCAGATTTAAAAATAGATCAAAATGATGAATGCTTTGGTTTTGTTATTGGTGCGAATGCTTTCGAAGAAATGAAAATAATCCGAAATCAATTCCCAGATGCTTATATTTTATCACCAGGAGTAGGAGCACAAAATGGAGATTTATATAAAACCCTTAAAAATGGTTATAGCAAAGATTATGAAAAATTACTAATAAATGTTGGAAGAGGTATAACAAAAACTCCAGACCCAAAAAAATCAGCAGAATCCTACTATAATCAAATTATTCAAATTTTTAAAGACATAGAAAATGGTGGGTAATATTAAACAAGTGTAGTTATAAATATGAGTGTATTAACGAAATTCAATTAAGTATCCAAAGAAATGTCAGGAAATGTGTGTGATATTATATTTTCCATATTTTCATTTATCACTATTTTTTGGATCCTTAAACATTACTCATATTGATTAATTTAAAAAATTCATTAATTCGAATTCTCAATTTGACAGTTGTGAGATCATAGGTTAACTTTTTTTGTCAAAAATTGAGATCCGAAATACTAAATTAAAACCTATCATCATTTTGTGTTATAAATAATTATCCTGTGCTACTACTATTAATTCACATATTTTTTTTATAAATGTTTATATAAACATGTACATTTGATCTGTTTTGTTTATGGCTAAAAAATATATTATCTTGCTAATAGCAAAATTGTCCATGATACAAAATAATGTAAACATCAAAAAATATTTGAAAAATGGAAAACTATCTGTGCACAAAAATATTGTTTTAAATATGTAGATATATATAACAATACAACACAATTAACTTCTTCATTTTGTAAATAAATTTTAGTATACCTACACTGTCTAGAAAGTGCAAGTAAAATACTTCACAAGGGAATATATCCTAACTTAAACATTTATAATATGAGATCATATTCGGGGATATAGTATATACTCCTATACGTGGGCAAAGACTTATGGTAATTCAATTCCATATGTAAAAAAATTAATCATAAACACATGTGAAAACTCACACGCGCAAACAATATACACACATTGATTTGTTCATTTATCTTTTATAATAATAATAAAAAATTTGATTAATTATTTAAAGACTATAATATACCAGTTTAAGAAAAATGCTATATTATATTTTTTCCAAAATAAGCACTTTGCCCATATTTATAGGCTAAATAATTACTTAACGAAAAATATGCTACCCTATAAAAACAATAGCAACAAGAAATACTGCACCAAAAAATTGTGTACAATAAGCCACCTAAGCAATAACATATAGGATTTATCATATTTAAAAAAAATATATATTATAACAAACTAAAATAAAATTTGGATATAAAATAATAACATACTAAAATATTAATTCGTTGTCAATATTACATGCTTAATTTATTTTTCTGATATTTGTGTAGTTTCTACAAAATAGTAAACGAAAAAAAAAGTTAAAAAATAAAATATATTAATTTATATATATGAAATAAATTTATTACACTCATGTACATGCTTTTATTTTAAATATTAAGAATGAAATACAGAAAATTATTTTACATAATTACACTATTGTAAATCCAAAAAATAAATACTTTTCACATATATAAAAACACACTGTACATATATTGATATGTAAAATTGTGCAAGAATATTGTTTTTTTTACTTTCTTTAATTTTCTGTCTAAGTTGATATCTTTTCATAAGCTCACTTATGTCCTCATCCGATTTTTTTTCACTTTCACCTTTGGGATAAAAATAGAATAAAAAAAAAAGTTACAAAAAAGTTGTGTGTAAATTGACAACAATAGATATATGAAAAAAAATTAAAAAAATTAAATAATTAATAAATATATAAAAAGAAGCAGGTCTAATATACATGGAAATTATAAAATTTCATTGTATACTCAAACTGAAACAACATGCAATGTATGCAAAAAAAAATAATAATAAAATAAATTATAATAATAAAAAATGTTTTTCGTTGCACTATATGAAGTATATATATGCAATATGTAATAAATTCATAAAAATAAAAAATAAACTAAACTACATTATTATTATTCATACCTATGTTATAAATTTGATAAAAATTGGTGGAGCAAAAAACCACTTCAAGCAAACCTCCAATGAAAAACATCCCAATGTATAAATATGGGAGACGCTTATAAACATTTACTTTTTTCAAACTTCGTTGACCCTAAAAAGTTAATTTAAATATATATTTTTTTTCATATATTTATGGGTTAAACAAATCAAAGCTTAAAAATATCGACAGATGGATAACATACATATACAAACTACAATTATATACTCAAAAGTATATAATATTGGAAGATAAGTATAAAAATGTATATAATCACACACATATATATATGACTGTACTTTCACAATTATCAGAATTTATATTGACATTTTCTATTTCTATATTTATTTATCATACCTCCATGTTTCCAAAAAATTATCCAAAGAAAAAATGGAAACTTATTTATATGAGTTTATTGAAGCTTTCACTCATTTAATGCTTTATATAATGAGCATATATTCTTCTGGTTTGCGAGAAAAAAAAATATATAATAAAAATAAAATGGAAAATTATATAAATATTAAAACAAGCCCATATTGATATATATATGTATAAATATTTTTTTTGTTCTTATTTTTCAGAATATTTTGAAAAAAAGAGAAAGTTCAATACTTTAGTTTGGTAATAATTAAGAAAAAAAAACGGAAAATAAAAAAATATATACATATAAGTGCATGTATAATGTTAAAAATATTTTAAGGGCATACCAGTTTAAAGCATATACATTGAAAGTGTATATGGTTTTAACTACCCTTAGAAACATATAATATGTAGAATTATAGTATAAATGAAAATAACTAAAATCATTCCCTTTATACACAAAAAAATAAAATAATAAAACAATAACGATATGCAGAAAGTAGCATAATCCTAATTCTATAGCGGAAAAATAAACACACTTATATATATTACATTTTTCTATTCTTATTATTAACATGCTTGTTAATAAATATGTTTCCATCTAAATCACACATCACAATATAAAAATGTGATCATTTTTTTTTTTTATTTATAACGACAGGCATTGTGTAAATAATCAGATCGAGGTATATATACAACAGGTTAGACGACAATATCAATAGAAACACAATTTACACCTATACATGTATATATTTTTTATGCCCATATATATGATGATCAAATCTGATAAATATAATTTCATTCTTTGTTTTTAATTACAAGGCACTAAACCCTATAAAAAAATTTATTTTAGATAAAAGTTTATACAAATATAGACTAATTTTTAAAAATTTAAAAGATCAAGTATTAAAAATATATACCATCGAATTTGAACAATTTTATAAAACTCATAGTACAGAAATTAGTTATTCTTCCATCGAAAATTTTGTTTGGGATTTCTTTACATATGCTGAAATGTGCCTAGCCGAGCAAAATAATATAGGTAATGAAAAAATAACATGTCTCACTTTTTCTACCCATGCATTTGTTGAAGTAGCACTTATTTTTCTTCAAGTAAAATACATTTTAAGATATCATTTTTGACGTTTTTTAAATTATAGAGAAGACATTTGAAATTGCCTTCGATTTAATGAAAGACTATGAAGACAATCCCAAAATAAAAGAGAGCTTAAAGGATGAATGGGAATTAATAACTCACCAAAGTACTAATAACACACACATAATCGATATATATATAATAAAATTACGCAATAAAAATATGCAATAAATCCTGATATTTATATTATTCAATTTTCAGGTCAAAATATATACAAAAAACAAATTTTAAAAAGTATGTACGCTTCTGATAATAATGATCCTAGAGTTGTATGCCAAGTAAGAAAATAAAAATAGTTTTCGATCAAATAATATGCTTTATGCTTATATATCTTTTTATATATACATGATTGTACCATTTTGTATGTATAACGAATTTGTTAATTGTCAATTTTTTGATGCGCCATTTTATGCTATATATAGCAATAATTATTTATCCACCATTATTATAGATATACGTGGAAAGTTGTCTAGAGTAATTTTAACAGATGAAAAAAATTCAAGGTGTACACACATATATATATAATGATTTCTCAAGAATATTTAAAAAGTTGTAAAAATATCCACATGAAGTATTTATATAAAATATACATCGGAATTAAACCAACAGTCACATTATAATAATATAAAGCATATGGATGCATATTAAAAAAAAAAAACACTGAGGAAAATATAACTGTTATTATTGATAAAATTATTAAACATATTCCATAAAATATATTTATTGATCTATCTTTATATTTTTCGTCTTCATTAGATAAATTAATTTTTCTTTCAAATATGTTTTTAAATTCTTCTTTGTAACTATTTTTTATTGCCATTATTGGATTCCTATCTATAGATTTGCTATTACTATTGTTTTTTTTTTTAAACACTTTTTTTCAAAATTTTTTGATTATTTTAACAGCCATACATAATCCCTAGTTACTTAAATATGTCTTTTTCAAATAATGTATAAATATTTTCACGTTTTTCTTTTTTCTACTCGTAAAAATAAATAAAAAATTATATTATGAAATAATTCAAAATGGAAAAAATATATAACTGCATAAGCATGTAACTTTAAGTTTTTTTGGGAACTAACATCTTTAAGGTTTCCGTTGGCATTTTTATTAGTTGATTTTTTATTATTTTGATTTTGCTTATCTCTTTTTCTATCCAAATTAATTTCAAATCGCATTTGTTTTCTTCGCTCTTTTTCCCTTTCCCTTTGATACTCATATATAAGATGCTTGTTTTCCTCTTCACAAAAAATAAAAATAACAAATAAATAAAAGCCGAATACCAAAAAAGAAAAAAAAATAAATTTTCACAATGTTACATCCCACTTTTATTAAAGCCCATAAAAAAAAATACACACACACATATATAATATATTTTTTTGAGGGAGTCTCCTTACCGGTATATTTATTAAGAGTAGTAATATATGAATAAATTTTATTTTCCAATATTTGAAACTTTTTCATAATTTCATTAGTGTTAACATCGTAAGAAAGCTGAGTACAAATATAATCAATTTTATTATTTATATTTGTAAATGTTATATTATATTTTGAATTTTTTGTAACATGATCATAATATGATATTTTATCAATATACTCTTTAATATAATTATTAATTTCTGTAATTTTATTATCCATTTCTTTATTCTTAATTTCATATTTATTTTTTTTATCTTGTAATTTTTTTTCATATTCTTCTAAAATATATTCTGCATTTTGTGTATCATCAATTAGTTGTAAATGCTCTTCTTCCAATAAATTAAAATGGTCAATTAATAGTTGTGAATTCTTAATATATTTTTCCATATTTTTAGAAAAGTTTTTTTCCTTTTCGTCTGTTTTTATTATTATTTCATCAGTTGATGGATTATCATCATTCTTATTACTACTAGCTAATTTGTTAAGAAATTCTTTATATTTATCTAGCTCTTTTATTTTGTCTTCTTTTTTTTCTAATTCTACGTTTAATTTGCTCATTTCAATGTTAAGCAATTGAACCATTTCTTTTTTTTTCTTTTTCCTTGTGTTTATTTCTTCGAATTTCTGTGTAATTATATATATTCCAAAAGAAATAATATGAAAAAAAACAATCAGATTATGTCTCTATTTTAAAAATTATATTTCTCTCACTAATTAGATAACTACTAATAATTATTTCTACTTAAAAATGAGATTGTTTAATTGGATCTATGCATAAGTTCATACTTTATTACCAACTATCATTTATATAAACAAATGAAATACACACACACACATTTATCCAAACACTAATTTTATAACTTAAAAGTTACATTTTTATCTATCTTTATATGCATATTTTATTAATTTGAAATTTCATATCGTCATCATAAGGCTTATCTAAAAATTGCATACCTGTATTAGGTTCTCTGTCTTTTTAAAATTTTCTACTAATAGTTCTTGGTATTTTTCAGATTCTTTAATCATATTTTTGCTAAGGTTCTTTATTATTTTTTCTTTTTTATTTATGTATTTGTAAATATTATCAATAGTTTCCTTCTTTTTACGCATTAATGTTTTTGTAATTATTATTTCTTTTTCTAAATTAATGAAATTTTTTATATCTTCTTTATTTTTTTTAGATGTCTTTTTATTTTGTACAATATTATTTTTATTTCTCATTCTATTTGTACAAGGTCCTTTTTTGGCAATATTGGCTTCTTCATCTTTTTTTCTGTTCTTTATTCCTTTTTGTATTTCTAAAACTTTTCGAATTTTTTCCATTTCTTTATCATCATCTATGCTAACTATTTCTTTTATGTTCTTACTATAAATTTTAGTTTTATTTTGTATAAAATGGGGATATAATTTATTTGGGGATTCTTAAGAATGTGGATGACCATACCACTATATGTTGGTACATGCAAAACATGAATAAAATTATTTATTTGTGCATTATATCATTTTTAACGTACCAATTTTCATATTCATTTTCTGAATCATTGTCCGTTAAAATCACTAAACCTTTATAATCGTAGAAATCGGAATTTGTTTTTTTTTTATCAAATGTTTGTATTTCTTCATCTGTATTTATAAAATATGAACAAATTATAAATTATTGATTGCTAGCCAAAATTAATTTCAAAATGGCATATGTCTTATTTTTTATTTGTTACCATTTTCAGATATTATCAATCTTTCTTTATCTACAATCTTGCGAAAAAAAATGTATGTTAAAGAAAACAATATAGTATCAAATAAAATTTATTTAATCATTACTTTGTATTTTTAAAACTATTATTGTGTTGTACTCTCTTTTTCGATTCCTCAATGTACTGTTCTAAATTCTGAACAAGAAATAAAAATAAGTAAATAAAATGTATGCGCAAATTTTTGATTAATATTATAAATTCTAAGTATTCATAGGAAAAAAAAAATATATATATATATGTAGACAGCATGTTTGATCTCTCGATTTTTTAACATATTATTTGTATCTAACAAGATAAAATTCGTCTTCATCCATTTTGTTTATTAAATTTATAGATTTTTCAGACACAAATTAAAATAAAAACATATAAACAAAATTCGGTAATTATCAAAAGCACAACCATAGAATGTACACATATAGATATGTTTGTAATTGTAAAATAATTTTATTATTATTCTCCTTTATGCTTCCATCATTTTACTTATTTTAAAACATGCAAAATTGCATTTCTTAATATTCACACTTTTCTACACACGAAAAGTTTCAACACAATATACAATATATAAATTTAAAAAAAAAAAAAAACAAAGGAAAAAACATATATTTACTTATTAAAGATTTTGTGAAAATTTAATGAAAATAATTAGTTTATAATATATATATATATAAAAGCGGAGAAAAAAAAGACAGACATAAAATTATTATAGAGAGTGAGAGAAAAAATATTTCGTCTTTCTCAAAAAATGAACATTCCGAATAAATGCACAAGAAATATTTATTTTTGTTTCTAAGAAAATGTTTTTCCAGGATTTTCAGTATGCTCATCATTTTCAACACTTTCAGAATTATTAACATTAGAACTATTGTAAAGAATAATAAAATAATTAAACTTATTTTTATAAAAAGGTAAAATCCTTAAAAGTTTATAAGATATACAATCCTTGCGTATGCATGCGCACATGTTTATATATAGAATACACACATCGTGCAATTTGTAAAAAGGGCATAGATGACAAAATATGGATATTTATTTTTGATATAATAAAGAAAAAAAAAACGAAGGAAAAATTAAATAGTTAGAAATAGCCCATGAATAGTAATAGTAGTCAGAAGAAGACGGGACAAAATTATACTGCATGAGCAAAATTATAAAAAAATATATTTTTAAAAATAAGTATATCACGGTTTTTGTGCTATACCAAAGAAAGAAAAATAAATATTATACATAATATACTAACGCCGTAAAATATTATTAAAAAGAAGGTATACATACAGAATGTTCAAAACTAGTAACTTCAAGGAGGAACTAATAAAATGTGGAAAGGATGAAGAATGTGAATATAAATCGAGGATAAAAGTTAAAATAGGAAACAATCAAAGAATACTACTTTTGTTAAAACATTATAAAGATGAATACTATTTAATTTTACATCAACAAAAATTTATAGTAGCATATCCAATGCGTTATCATAAAATTGCCCCATTCAAATCAGATTTTGCATATTCAGAATTTTCTGGAAAGGGATATGGTAATTTTGAGTTTCAAAATCAACTTGGGAATAGGGATTGCTTACGTCATAAAACTCCTATTGATGAAAATACAAACATACCAAAATTTAAAGGGTTTAATGATAGGGAATATACAACCTGTTGTTCATGTCTTGATTATCCATATACCGATCCTAAAAAAATGCCTGTATTTCATGGTGTACCAGAATATTTAGGTTTAGATTGCAGAGATCTTCCTCCTTCCAGAAGCGGGAAGAAAATCGAAAGAATCGTTTCTGTAAAAAAAACATTACGACATTTTCTACCTCTTTATGCTTTATTCAAATTTAGTAAAGCTGTAAAATATTATATATTTTTTAATGTTACAATTATAAAAAAAGAAAATAGTTATTTAGATTATTATAAATTATATAAAGAAAATACAAAACTAGAAAGTACGGATTATAAGCATATGTTAGATGGACCCCCAAAAATTTTAAATATATCTGATAATAAAAAAATGACTATATCCCATTCTTCAATAGCTTTTGATAATATTAATATACCAAGTTTAGATAACCACTATTTATTATATCCATTTTATCCTGAACAGTTATATAATGTAAAATATGATACACTAGAATATGGTTGTACATATACTACCCCGACAGAACAATTTGAATGCATAGAGGCCGATCCAAGTAAATGTGTATATACTGAATCTACCTGTTTGAATAATACTATTTTAATACCTGCATCATATGTTGCAAAAAAAAAAGATGATTGTACATTGATAGGATATGACAATGAGCTAATTCATAAAAAAGAAACATGTCTTGAAACAGGTGGATGTTTTCAAAATACAATAGATAGTTATCTAACTGATTCTCAAAGAGATAATAAAGAAACTCATGAAATTAAAACAAAATTACCAATTATAAATGGAAAATATCCTCATTATATCCATAAAAAACATAAAGATTCGAAAGAACATACAGATAAAAGAAGTCTCACATTTTTTCAAGACACTAGTATAGAACATTATATTGCCTATGAATATCTGAAGGAAGATAGAACTGAATTTGTAATAAATATATCCAATAAATCGAGCACAAAAAAAGTTGAGCCTTTACAAAATAAAACAGATACCGGATTTTTCAAACTACTAAACTGGATTAAGCCTAATAATCTTAATAAATCTGTTTGGTACAAAATTAAAGGATTCAACCCTGATCAAAATGCTGAAGAAAAAACAGTTGAATATGATGCAACCATTTTTTATATAGAAACATTAAAAGAGTTGAGAATTATAAATATATTATTACCTGAGGAATGTGATACAACACGGCCAGAAGAATGTGGAATCATTGTCCACATATGGAATCCATCTAAAGAAAGTATAACAGGACGATTAAAATTAAATTGCTCAATAAATTTATATACAAAATATGTCGATGAACAAAATATTGTATATGATGAAGGTGTATATCAATTTTTATTTTTTTTTCAAGTACCTTATGAACAACTTAAATTATTTCAAAGTTGTACTATTAGTGCTTATGGAGCTTTTAAATTATATGATACAAAAAGTTATGCTAAAAATAATGATGGATATATTAGTAGATTATTTTATAATACACAAAGTGAAACTCCTGGAATGTATTTATATGCAGATGGAATTAAAAAATTTACATGTTGTCGTGATGATGATAATACTTGTAAAATACGAAATATTAAAACATGTAAAATATTTGAAGATTTAAACTATTTTAATATATTTATTTTTATTTTAATATGTATATCTATTATTGTCTTTTTAATATATCATTATATTAAAAGGAAGAGAAGAAATTCAGAAAATAGAGACCTAGAAAATCGAATATAAAATAATTATAACGAAGCCTTTCAAGGAACAACATTATCTTACTATGCAATATAAAGAACATGAAAAAACAAAAATAAAATATACTCAACCATTTTTGAAATTAAATTAATCCAAAATCTACATATGAATAATGCACAGCCAAAATAAATGACACCTATCAATTTTATAAAATTTATAAAGTTTTAAAAATTTTTTAAATCATATGAATGCCTTAAAATTTAAATAGGAAAATAATTTGGCTATCTGGTTTTAGCCAACATCACATATAATATGAATAAGTCAGAAAAAAGTATTTTAATTTTTTTTTCGAATATTGTAACACATTATAAAAAAATGTTTTTTATTTATGATAAAAATGGAAAACTAAATTGTACGAATTGGCATATATTATTTCTTTATTAAAAGTAACGCATAAGCACATCTACAAATTACATGCCTATTTTTGTGTATTTGTTTTTTTTATAGCTTTTTTTTTTCCCTTTTTTTTTCGTTTACATAAAAAAATATTTATGTGTAACTATCTTAAAGAAACAAAAAAAAATTATTAAATAAGAACATATAATAATTATCTGCAAAAAAAATTTTAAATACAATGCCGTTGTCTTTTATTTTTTTTGTAAATTTTTGTGAAATAATTACTTGTAGTAGAATTACACGCCCTCTTATTTCCATTTTGCAACACATTTATAGGTAGATAGATAATATTAACAAAATAAAATAAATTAAATACGTGTATATATACACAAGACATGATAGTCTAAATAAATTTTGTTGTTCTTTATGAAGGTGTTGTTGATTATTGGCATGCCAACCTTTCCAACGTATATTTATTGTATAAATTTATTTAGATTTGCTTATTGAGCTTATTAATATATATTGTATGTAAAAAATATGCATGCATATATTTTTTTCATAAATAAATTGTATATATAATTGAGAGTAAACCCTAACATAAATATTTATTTGTTTCTCTAATTGTAACAATTAACATGCACAGATATGCTAATATATTTAATACATGCTTACCACCATTTGAATATCAGTCTAATTTACAACATCTATATGATTCAATTATTTTAGCCGGTTTTGAAATAACTATACGATTATATTCGATAAATAATGCACATTTTTTTATGAACAAATACAATAATAAAATAAAATTTAATATAAATTGTGAATATAATTTTTTTTTTCATGTTTTACTCTTATATACCCCTTTACTTTTCAAGCGTGTAACTGCTTAAAATTAAAAAAAAAAATAAAATAAAATATATAAACATATATCACGAAAGAAATGCTAAAACCCTTTTCAGAAAAAAGTGATACACAAAAAGAGGAACATTCCTCTCTCTCAAAAAATTATAATAAATATGATTTTCCACATGCTCCTAAAAATAGTGCAAGCGATACTAGCAAATCAGAGCTCGAGAATAATGATGTAAAAAAGTGGTTTGTAGTTGAAAATATAAGGCTTAGAAATAAAATACAAAAAATGAAATCAAAGCATGACAAACGTCAGAAAATCGCAAACATTAAGTGAGTTTAATCTGAAAAAATAAAAATAAAAAATTTTATTCCTCATTAATATGCATAATAGACAATTTAATTCTTTGCTAAGATGTATAAATACACACATTTTGTTTTATCTAAACTTGTTCATTACCATTCTCTACACATTTATATAGATATCAGCTCCTGAAAAATAAACAAAAGGCATTTCCAAATGATAATATCTATCAAAAGATCGATAAAGTATTAAGTAAGAGGTTAAATGAAAAGAAATCAAAAAATTCTTACATACAAACTAACATAACATTTCTCAATCCATTTTTTGTAAGTTGGGATACATATTTTGAAAATTGTGATGCTAATAAATTTTCAAGTGATGGGGAAATTGATGCTTTGAAAAAAAAACGCATTAAGGAAAATATAAGAGAACCTAATATAAAAAAGAGGTACAATATATATCCAAAAAAATATGGAGAAAATTATTATAACAACCAATTTGTTAGTAAAATATAGTTATATGCATATATATATAGTCTTTTTTTACATTTGTACTTTCCCCCTACTTTTTAGCATAAGTGTCAACCCATTCAAAGTACCAATACACACTATCGATAAAAATAATGTTATATATAATTTATACACTGATGATAATATTATATTTATAAAAGAAACTACAGAATATTTCGATAAAAAAGAAAAACATAATAATAAAAGTGTTCATAAAACTCCTCATAAAAATGAAAACAATATAGAGAAACCAAAAGAAATAAAAATACAAAAAAATTTTAAATCACAATTTAGTCCCACTTCAAGTATTAGTCCTTATGGTAGTAAAAAGGAAGAGACCTCCATAAATAGCAACAGCAGTGAAGATATATGGTTTGAATGTAAAACTCCACCATTATCCGAATTTATATGGCTAGATAATAATTTTATTTACCTACCCCCACCAAATAATTTTCAAAAAAACGTGATAATAATACAAGAGAATAATTATATCGAGCAAGACAAGTGCACTTTTTGCAACAAAAAAAATAATTTAAATAACAGTTGCAATGGTAGTAGTACCTACTTGTTGTCTAAAAATGAAAATGAATTTATTGCAAAACCGAATAATGACTATTCCGTACATTTATGTTCTAACAAAAATGTAGAGAAAAATAAAAAATGTTTGTCCCCCAATTTTAAGGATATATATATTGCTTTAAATGATAATAATTGGAAAAAATATGAACAAGATAGACATTTTAATATTCAAAACTATTCTAATATGTTTAATAATAATTATGTATATGAACGAAAAAATAAAATTAAAAATATACATTATCAAATGATAACAGATAATTTTCATTATTTAGAAAATAATTTTTTTAATGTCATAAATAAAATTTTTGTTAAGGATCAATTTTTTCAAGAATTGAAAATTGAGCATTATGATAAAAAATATTATAGAGAACAAATTGATGATATTGAAAAGCTAAATAAAAATAAGAGAAAAATGGATAAAAATCAAAATTTTAAAGACAATAAATTGAGAACAGATATAAACCTGACTAATACAGGCAAAAATTCATATATGATTGATACTGATATATTAAATAAGGATCAAATAAATAATAAGGAAAATTTTGACATAACCAATACCCCCACAACGCCGAAAATAGAAAATGATATAAACATAAACTCATATAGGACAATTTATAAAAAAAAAAAAAAAAAAAAATTAATATTCAAAAAGGTCAACCATAAACCATCGAAATGCTAATCTAAAAAAAATAAAAATAGACTGAATGGACTATAACAAATATGACATTTTAGAGAATGTTTGAACTACATAATAAATAAAACCTACAAAGTATACCCAGATATATTTGCCTAAATTCTTTTGAATATTCCTCATGTCATATGCTTATAAAACCATTTATTTATAGAACCATGTGAGGCTTGATTTATTTACATATATAAAATAAAAAATTATTACAAATTTATGTTAAAGTTTTTACAAAAATTCCCTCATGGGATATATATGCATATTTTGCATGTGTAGTAATATATACATGTAAACATAAGAAAAAAATATATACAACATATAAAACGTTTTATATGCTCAAAAATATAAATATTACAATAATAAAAAAAAGAAACGATAAAATAGAAAAAATATATAATACTTAAAACAATTTCAATTAACAGAATATTGAAATCATTCAAGCTATTTTTAGGGAAACACCAATTTCTCTTTTTATTAGTTTATTCATCCATTCCATCATCTGGATCATCTTCAGGATATAGTGAACCCGAACCTTTTTTAGAGTAAAAGAATGAAATTATATTTTCTTCTGTTATATCACCATTATTACTATCTTTTAAGTCTGACGATTTTAATTCTTCATATTTTGCCATTAAATTTTCACTTGTTTCATTCATAAAATTAGATATATATTCCCAACCCGAATTATTTAATATATCTTTACATTCACTATCTGCACAGTGATCAAAAAATTCACCAATATAGTTACCAATATAAAATATAAGTTCATCCGTTTTTTTACGAATTTCTTCAGATTCTTCTTCCTCAACTTCTCCCATTTCAATTGATGATAATACCTTTTTTACTATTTTTAATAATTTTTTATATTTTTTCAAAGGTTTTTTTGTTAATTTATTTATACTATGTTGATCCATTTCTCTTAAATTTGTATTTTTAATTATTTCTATAATTTCTTCATCTGTTAACTTTTTTTTTTTATCTTTTTTTTTTTTTTTTTTTTTTAATTTTTTTCGATCATTTGGATCATTATAATATTCATCATCTCCATCGGGATCAATTGAATTTATACATTCACTTCCCACAATGGAATCATTACCTCCTCTACGGGTTCTAGTACTTCTACGTCTAGTTAATTTATAATTTTCATATGAATTCATTCTACTACTTCTGTTACTACCACTACGACCCGATCTTTTTACAATATTAGTATTGCTCTCATCATCGTCATCATCATCACTTTCATTACTTTTTTGGTCGTTTGAAGAAGAACATTCAGAAGATTCAATAACACACTTGCTATTTGATTTTTCATTTTTTAATGTTACATTTGAAGATTTCGATGAAACACCTCTTCTCCTTCTTTTATCAGCTGTTGATGATGATAATAATGTATTATCCCCTCCTTTATTATTAATATCATATACATTCTCTAATTTAGATGTCCCATTTTTATTATCTCTTTCTCCCTTTCTCGAAGATATTGCTCGTTTTTTTAATACTCCTCCAGTTTCTTTATCTTCTTGTGAATAAATAGCTTTAACTCGTTCACTACTCCTTCGACCGTAGTTACTATTAGTATGTCTACCACTTGCATTGTTCCCTTTACTTGTTCCACCATTCTCTTCCAATTTAATTGATGTATTATTATTACCATACTCATCTTTTATTTCATCATTATTTTTATTTTTTCCTCTAGCTCGTCGTCGTTTCTTACCAGTTGTTCCATCCTTATTACTAGAAGTGTATTCCTCTATCATTTTCAATATTTTTATACATCGCATTTTTATCTTATCCCATTTTATATTTTTCATATGCTCTAAATTTAAATTCGGATCGACACATATTTCATTAAATGAACCAAAACCATATATATAAACTCCCTTTATTAAATTCTCATCATTTTCTTTAGTCCATGCTTTTACATCTTTTGTAGATAAATCTCTCAAATGGTCAAATATATAATTTGGTAATTTTAATTTTAAATAATCACCAGAGGATATACCATCAACAAGCATAGATGATTCTGCACCTTCACCTCCATTAGAAGTTTTTCCTTCTTCTCCTTCTGTATTTGCAGTAGTAGCAGTTACTTCAGGGTCGTCTTTTTTACTTTTTGCTTTATCATTCTTTCCATCGCTTTTACTATTACCTCCTGCAGCATCAACTACAGCGGTATTATTTCCACCTTCAACATTTGCACCATTTAGAGGTATTAACGGTAATCTAAAACTATATTCATTATCATTATTTTGTTCCTTTATAAAATCATGTAAACTTTTAAATAACTGTAATCTATGACATAAATCTAAAGCATTAGCTTTGTTAGTACCAATATAAAATGTATATGCATCTATCTTTCTTCCTCTTTCACCTTTTGTTTTATTATTATTATCACTTTCATCATTTAATTCATCTTTCACTATATCATCATCTAATTCATCTTTAACTGTATCATCTTCAGCTTTTGCTTTGATTCCCTTTCCTTCTATTTCATCTTCCCTTTTAGGTTCAGTGCTACCTTTTGTAAATTTCATAAATTTTGAAAAGAACCCACTACTCGTATTATTATTTTCATCCTTCTTAGAATCATCACCTGCTCCATTTTCACCAGTAGATGAAACTGTAGTGCCTCTAGTACTTCTTTTTCCTCTTGTAATTTTATCATTTTCATCATTACCCTCTTCAGCTTGTTGATCTTTCTCTCCTTTTATCTCCGTACTCATATCATTACTCTTTACATTTACCGAATTTCCACCATCTTCATTATATTCATTTTGTTCATCATTATCAGTTTTTACATTCGGGTTAGCTAAAGCTCCTTGACCATTATTGCTACCTACTCTTTCTACTATTTCTTTACATGTATCTACAATAATATTTAACTCAGTTAAAATTACATTTCTATCGACTTTCATTAATTTGGAATCAAATTGTATATCATCAATACGTAATGTTGGATTACCAAATTTTAATAAAGACCTATACAAACGGAATTTATCTTTTTCAGTAATTTGTGTTGATGTTCTTCTTTTTCGTTTCTTTTTATTTAAATTCTTATTATATTTATCAGTATATTTAATTGTAAATTCATCACTATCATCTCCATCACTATTATTATTATTTGCTCCACCATCATAATATAATCCTTGGTTATATCTAGCATCTCGGGTTCGGGTTTTTCTAGGACCATGCACTAATAACTCTTCTTCTTTCATTTTTTTTAATTTCAATCGTTCTTCTAAAGGTATTGTTTTATCCCAAAAATCTTTATCATTCTCCTCTATATCTATTTCACCTTGTTTTGTTGAATCATTATATAATATATTGCTTTTTAAATTTTCAGGAGGCTCATATTTAAACTCAGTAATGTTATTATATGAACTTAATAAATCATCAGCAATTCCTCCACCAGCAGCAGCAGCAGCAGCGGCACCACCAAACAAATTGCTATTAGTATTAAAAAAACTACTACCAGAACCATTTTGTAAACTACTTAATTCAGAATTTATATCTTTATTTGCATTATTAGTCGTCTCATTAGCTTCTGCTTCTTCCAAAATCTTATCTAAATCAACATCAACACCTTTTATAATATTTTTTCCATCCTCTCCATCTTGTGGTGAATATTTCGAACTATTCTTTTCCCATAATTTTTGAGAACCAAATTTAAGAATTTTTGATAATTCTTCTCTTGTAAAACCATTAGAAGAATTACTACCTTCTCCTCCAATAAAATTTACATTATCATTTTGTTTTTTATTTAATCCTTGAACAACTAATGTATCTAAAACCATTTTCACCTTTGCCCTTTCTAAAATGGTTTGCTCAATTGAATCTTTTGTTACTAAACGATATATTTGCACTGTTTTTGTTTGTCCTATACGATGTGCTCTAGCACCAGCTTGTAAATCATTTTGTGGATTCCAATCAGAGTCATATATAATAACTGTATCGGCAGATGTTAAATTAATTCCTAATCCTCCAGCTTTTGTAGATAATAAAAATACAAAATCATCAGAATTCTTACTATTAAAATGATTCATAGCTTTTTTTCTCATCTCCTTCGTCATTGTACCATCTAATCTTTGATGTTTAAAACCTCTTAAAGTTAAATACTCACTCAATATATTCAACATTTTAACCATCTGAGAAAAAATTAAAACACGATTCCCTCGTTCTTTTAATCTAATTAATAGCTTTTCTAATAAACATATTTTTCCACTTGAATATACTAATCGCTCTCTATATTCATCTTTATCAATTGGCTCACAACATAAAAATGGATGATTACATACTTTTTTTAATTCCATACATATGTTTTGTAATGAATTCTTTGCACCACCGGATGCTTTAGCTAGTTGTTCATAATTTTTTGTTAAAATGTTTTTATAATATTCTATTTGTATTGGTGATAATTCAACTCGTAAAATTCTTTCAACTTTATTTGGAAGAGATTTTTCAACATCTTTTTTTACTCTTCTTAAAATTACTTCATGTAATTCATGTTGTAATTGCATCAATTGCTTTTGTTTAGCTTCACCAATTAAACTAGTATTCTCAATCTCATTATATTTTTTTTGAAATGCTTCATAATATGTATACTGTTGTGGATTTAAAAAATGTAACAAAGTCCATAATTCTTCCAAATTATTATGTAATGGCGTACCACTAAGCAAAAGCTTAGATTCTGCCATAAATTGTTTCAATTCAATAAATCTTTTTGATTGACGATTTTTTAATTGATGTGCTTCATCAACAACCATTAATTGCCATGGTATTCTTTTCAAAAGTTCAACATCACTTACACTATTAAGTATAGATGGAGTTGTTATACATACATCAAATTTATATCGATATCCTCTATTTGGTACATATACTTTTTTTAATTCATAAGTTCTTATCAATTCTCTACTTACTGCATTACCATGGTAACATACTACATTAGCTTGAGGCAACCAGTTTTTAAATTCGTTTAGCCAATTATCAACAGTTGATTGAGGTACTAACACTAAATAAGGCCCTATCAATTTTTCTTTATATAACATATGGCCAACTACTGCAATTGTTTGAACAGTTTTTCCTAAACCCATTTCATCTGCTAATAAAACACTTAAATTTCTTTTCATTCTACTAACCATCCAATTTAAACCTGTTAATTGATAGGCTCTTAATTTTTTACCTTGTAAATAACTTGGGGTCTCATTATATGGATCAAATTTTGTTGCAGTTAATGGACCTCTATTCCATATACTCGACAATGCTTTAGCACCATATATTTTACTTTCTCTATCAAAATATTCTTCTATTAATTTTCCAAAATTATGATCTAATAATGTTTGTCTTGTTTCTTCTGTACATTGATCATATGCACAACTTGTCCATTTTACTAAAAATAATTGTTCATTTGTAATCTCACATTTCCTATGAGTTACTATTCTTTCGGCATGTATTGAATCCATTTCTATTTGTTTTTTTATTTCAGAATATATTTTTTCTTGCTCAATCTCATCTGCTGTCATATATTTTCTTTTTTGAAATGATAATCGAATCTTTTTAATATAATTATCAACCTTCTTTACACCATTAAAATATCTTAAATATTCATAAGTACAAAAAAAATTATGAATATGAGATTTGCCTATCCATTTTACTAAAAATTCAACTTCATTTATATCTACAATATCTTCTTCTTCATAAAAATCGTCTAATGCTGGATCCTCAATATTTTCAACACCTCCTAATATTTTATGGCAACTAACATCAGGAGCATCTTCTGTTCCACCCGCTTCTGTAGTATTTAATGAATCCGATGATGCTTCTGTTGATCCTACTAAATTTTCATTTTTTTTACTATCACCATTTTCACTCACTTCAGGTTTCTTTCTATTTATAAATAAAAATGGATTATTTTTAATACTATTAATAATATCCCAATCTTTTATTCTCCTATGATGAATAACACGATCAATACCTCCCATACTTTGTTTTTCTTGTTTAAGTAAATTTTTTTCTTCATCAACTTTTTTATCTTCTTCATCTGTTTCATAATAATTATCTATTTGTGCATAATTATAAACTCTTTTCCTTTCTCTTAAATTTGTTCTACCTCCTACTGCGCCAATATTTGGAGAAATAAAAATATCATTTTTCTCATGGCGTTTCATTTTTTCAGTATATTTATCTTCAACACTATCGTATTGTAGCCAACTTTTACTACCACTACTTTTAGGTGCCGATTTTTTAACATAAGAATTTATATACAAATCATTATCGTCTTCTTCATCTGATTCGGCTAAACTATTTTCACTTTTCTTTTTTCTTTTTTTCTTCTTATCTTTTTGTGCTTCAATTTTTTTCTTCATAGAGCTAGAAGCAACATTATTAGTCACGTATTGTTTTCCAATAGCAGTTTTTCTCACATATTTATTACCATTGTTTAAACTTCCATCATTCATGCTCATATTATTTAGATCATGGTTAATAATTCTATTCCCCATTCCATCGGTCATATAATTTGTACTTAAATCACCATTATTCATATTGTTTGGAATATTTCGACCATTTAATAATCTCATATTCATATAATTCATATTATTATAATTATTCATATTTATCATATTACTATTAACACCAGCATTCATGTTAGTGCTATTATTATTATATCGACTATCACCATACATATTCATCATATTATAATTATTCACATTTGGCAATTTGCCCATACTATTATATGCATTACTCAAATCACTCATATTATTCATTAAATTATAATTTTGATAATTACCACCTTCTGCATTCATATTAGATACACCACCAATATTATTTATACCCATTTTATTGCTCATATTAAAATTATTCATATTATTAAACATATTCATATTCATTGGATATTTTAAATTATAATTTGGAAACATAGAATATGAATTATTAGCATTGCTATTACCCGAATCATTTAATTTACTATCTTTTCCATCTTTCATTTTATTATGATTTCCATCTCCATCATTTTTATATTTTTTATAAGAATCAGAATCATTATTACTATTATTATTATCTCCTATCGCACCATCTTTATTATTCCCCTTTCTAATATTAGAAATAGAAGAATTTGTTTTATTATCACCTAATAAATTAGAATTATTACTGTTGCTAGATTTATCGATATTAGCTTTATCTTTATCTACCCCATTTTCATCTTTAAAATTGTCATAACCATATTCCATCCTATTATACATATTCATAGGATGGTATCGTGTATTATTATTCATATCATCTATAGAATTTTTTTTATCTAATTGTGAATCACTGTTTAACCTATATGGAGGAATATTATTACTGTTGTTATTTGTACCGCTTGTAGTAGCAGTATTATTAACATTCATGTTATTTGATAAAGATTTCATTTGAGATGATTTATCCAATTTCTCAGAATCTTTATTTAATATATTATTCATTGAATTAAAATTTATATTATCACCATAATTTACTGAGTTTAAAGTCTTCACAAAATTTGGATTATTACTGTTACTTGAAATAGTATTGTTAGCACCACCAGGAGCTGTACTAGAACCAACACTACTTCTTATTGTATTATCATATGGAAAAGATCCATTCATTTGATTAAAATTATTTGTATTATTATTATTTGCTACATTTGTAGAATTGGGCTTATAGCAATTTGCTGATGACATTCCATAAAATCCATTATTCATATATGGGTAAAAATTGCCATGCATATTATTAAAATTATTTGAATTATTCCTTTGATAATACATATAATTTTGATCTTTATTATTTTGTTTTATTAACATATCATTACCTTGCATAGAATTTTGTTTCATATTATTATTACTCATTTGTAAATTTGGATTCATTTCTTGTAATGGATAATTCATAGGATTATACCTATTCATCACATTATTGCTACCATGGTAATTCATTGATGGCATGGAAACATTGCTCATATTATATGAAGATAGCATTGACTTCTGATAAGATTCATGCAACCCACCACCAACGTTGCCATTTTTATTTATTCCCAATTTTGATTTTATATTAATATTTTTATCATTGTTACTTAATAAACTACTTGTTATACTTATTGTCCCATTATCATTATTAACAATATTATTGTTATTCATCATGGTCATATTATTTTAGTTATTTAAATATAAATTGATACTTTTACTAAGTCCCATATATTTATTATGACCTTTTTTTTTTTATCACTGTTTTAAATTTTATTCATATAGTTTTGAAAATTACTTTTCAGATTGTAATTTTTAAAATTCGTCATACGATATTATTATATCGATCATAAAACACTACCTTTTTATATATAATCATAGGACTTCAATACAATATATATATGTATGTATACTACTTTTAAGGATTAAATATTTTTGCTGAATTATAAGCATGCACGCATGTGTGTTTTTTTTTTACTAATTTAATGAACTTGAGAATTTCCTAATGATAAAATTGAAATATTATTATTATTACAATTTTTATTATCATTCAGTTAATTCTCATTTTGAAAATAATTGTTGGATTATTTATCCATTCTTCTGTTGCGCTATATCTATAAACTATATTCATCAATATGCTCGTTATATATATACGGATAAAGCGCATGTACGATCTTTTTAATTTTTATGTGTTTTTTTCGTTTTTAACAACAAATTTTTATAATTATCATATAGTGCATATTATTTATACAAAACAATTATATAAGAATAGTTATGCATTTAGTATCACCGTTATTTATGCTCTTTGTATAAAATAAAAATCTGCGCATTCGATCATTCAAAATTTCTATATCGTCGCGTATAATATATACAAGTACGTATAGTATGTCTTGAAACTCCTATTGAACAATCAAATATACTTTTATGCTTTCTAATTTTTATTATTTTTAACTTATGCTTCTTCGATTAATTATTCATAAATTTTATTTATAATTCTCTTACAAACGATTTATATTAATTTAGCATATATATAATGTCCATATCAGTTTTTGATATTGGCTAAAAAGACAAAAACTAAAAAAAAAAAAAATATATATGCATAAAATAAATCATATATGGTAAGGAATAATAGAAACGTATTTTATCTTTCACTCTATATATGTACATATGTATAAATATACAGTTTTGCTTATAACTTAATGTAAAAAATTCGAGTTTTAATAAACTTCATAAAAATGAATCTAATGCATATACACACGTTTTAAATACTCATATAATGTAACTTCAAAAAAAATTAATAGGTTATATAAATTTGTATATACACATATAGTATGCTTGTACAATAACTTGATATTATGTATAACATAAAATTATAAATACTGAAAAAGAATTAAAATACCATTTAAAACAATAAAAAAAAACATACATCAATTACGTTGAATATTGACCATAAATGTACTTTTTATATTTATCATTCATAATAATAACAAAATAAATACACTACTCAAAAACATAAATAAAATATATTACATAATTGTCTAATAGACTATAACTCACATGCATGCCTTTTGTAATTATATACTTATGTAAAAAAGAAATAAAATAAGCACATAAACATTTATTTAATATATACGCAATTCATTGAAATGGTGAAATTGGCAATATAAACATGAATATAAAATGCATACATATTACATACTCACAAATACATGTATTATTTTTATTATTTTTTGTCTATACCTTAAAACATTCCGTGAGGCTTATATATTATATATATATCAGGTTAATATTATATATACAGTAATAATTGTTGGTTTCAAGAAATTGTGAAGCGTTTTATGCACCAAATCCTATTAAAAATTATTGTTTATTTTTTTTTAGTGATGCATAAATGCTTACTTTTTTCTCTTTGCACTTTTAACTGTGTTTTAATATATATACATAAGAAATATGCGCATTATATTAAATTATATTTTTTATATATGCATAAATAAATATATATTGGAAACAATATTGCTTTTTGTAAATATATTTTTTTTGTGTCCACAATTTCATTAAATATATATATATTTTGTTTCCCTCTTGAGAATGCATATAAATAATTGCAATTGAATATGCGTGCAAGTTTTATAATATTTTTGTGTGCAAGAAACAGCTCCTCAATTTTTTTTTTTTTTAATTGTTAAGTATTCACCAAAAAACAAAAAATATAAGAAATAATACAAAATTATGTAATAAAATTAATATATCAAAATAAACTCTGTATTATGTATTATATATTAAAAATTAATTATATATAAAAAGGTTATAACTGAAAAATATATTGAAAGTTTAAAATAGCGTGTGCACGTATATATATAACACAATATATTTTTTTTTTATTAACGTACATAAATAAAATACAGATTATTTTCTAGGTTTATATATATACTACATTAAGTACATAACTTTTTTTTACGTCTTTTTTTTTTTTTTTTTTATACTATACTATTGAAAAGCTTATATACACAAAATATTAAATACCTCATGACAAGACATATACTTCAATATGAAAAAAAATATATATATATATGTTAACTGTTAAAAAATGTATAAAGTATTATAAGTAATAAGCGAAAAAAATGTAAATATAAAAAAATATAAACATAAACTATTAAAGGCTTTAAAATACACTCCCATACAATGTATTTTAACATATAATATTAAAAAAATTAATTAAAATTTGAAAGTTTTGTATTACCAAAATACAAATACTCTGAAAATACATAAGAGTATATAAAATATAATACTTGTCCTATAATGTAATAATATGCACATAAATGTTAATAAATAAGTAAATAAAACATATATATATGCATAATATATGCCTATACATATGTCTTATTCAATAAATGAGAATATGTAAATTTCCTTTTAAAAAATAGTATTCAAAAAAGGTTGTGGTTATCTACTATTAATGTTATATACGTATTACAACATATTGCATATACATAAAATCGAAACAAACATGCAACATACATTTATCACATAATTACGTATATAAAAATAAATAAATAAATAATAAAAATATATCATATACATATATATAATACTTTTAATATTATATATAAAATGTAATAATTTTTTAATTTATTTATTTTTTTTAAATAAAACATTTCCTTTTTCCTTATAAATTATATACATATAAGTATATAAAAATATTAAATAAACGACCTCATAAAAAAATATAAAAAAAATGCAAACTATTATTGAATTAAAATTTTTTAAGTATCACAGAATAATTTTAATACCAATTTGAATGGAGAAGGGGAAAAAAAACTGTTATGCAATAATTTAATATGTAAATTAATTATACGTACATATATCAAATTATAAAAGAAATATAAAATAATAAAAGTACGTACATAAAATGGGCACAAAATATAAGCATATATTAAATATATATATAGAAAGGTTGCATATAAAAAATAATAATTACATGTACTACAAAAAATAATAAAAAAGCACGCATATCATATATATATATTATATACTATTTCATTGCGGGCTTATAAAAATACATACTCTATTAAAGAGGCATATGAGATATTCAACTATATATATTCATAATTATATATAAAAAATACTTGAGGTATTTTATTGGGTATTATTTTTTTCGGAGCATGCGCATTTATGAATTTTAAAAATTAATAATGGTATCGAAATATTATTGTATACTTATAAAAATACTGCGTATATTTTATTATAATCAACCCATTTTTTTTTCTCTCTCTACGTTTGAATATATAAAATATCAATATTTACCTTATATGACAATCATAATTGTAGAATTTTTCCCTATGCATACTACTTCTATAGCATATATTTGCCCTGCGTACTATGCATACTATTTTTTTTTTTAATTATTTGATCTATTAATTTTTTATATATATGCAAATATATCATCATATGTGTTTTATTTTTTTTATTAATGTACTCTTATTGGCAAAATAATTATTTTTAATAAAAATTCCTTATATATTATAAATATGTACAAATAAAAAACTCTATAATATTGCAATTATATATAAAGAAATATTCAAATTTTTTTTTGTTTTATGCCCGCTCTTAATTCAGTATATAAAATATTTTTGTACTTTTAATTGACGAAATACATAGTATTTTTTCATATGCTATATATTATTTGTAGGTACATTTATATAATATAAATAATAGTATAATATAATATATTATTATATAAAATATTTTAAATATAATATTTTTTTTATTATAGGAAAAGGCGTTTATATTCAAAAAAATTAAACGCATTTATTTTTATATCGAAAAAAAACAACTTTATAATTTTACTTTATCTTATATATTATTATACTATTTTTAACCATATTATTTCCTTCTTTTTGTTATATATATAATTTTTACAAATTTTTTATTTATTGTTTCATCTCAAATTAATTGTTTTCAGTTGAGTAATTATAGGTTGGTTATATATTTTTTTTATTAACGCATTTTTATATGTAATAAAAGTTATACCTGTTCTGCTTCGTTATTTTATCGAAGGGCTGTAATATGATAAACAAAAAAGGAAAGTTATATGTATATAAGTTAGGGCATATACAAAATAAATTGTAATTTTAACAACATGTAAACAAATTTATATATAAGACCATTCTGTTTGTTCTTTTAAAAAAAAGCACACGTGCAAAGTTTTATATCTTCGAATTGTTTACCACCCTAAAATGTAACATAGTTAAGTGAACATGCTGAATAAGCAAATACATATAATAGCAAAAGAAAGCCATTTTAGTATATTTTATAAAAAAATTATGTGGCATATGTATAAGCCTTATATCATTTTTTTTACACAAATTTGTTTTTTTTTTGGAATAATTAAAAACCTATAACATTTAGTTATTTATTAATCTTCTATTTTTATATGTATAGTAATAATATGAACGAATAATGTTTTAATTAAACATAAAATTGTTATAAAAAAGTACAAAATTGTTAAACCCAGCATTATGAAAATATATTTTTTATGATATAAATAGCAATTTTATTAATATATTCCTACATTTTTAAATAAATCTTATTAATAGAGTAACATATAAATATGAAATTACTCTGAAAAAAAACTGTTTCATTTGTTGTAATGGTAGCAATGGACATTTTATCCTTATATGTGATTGTTCTCTAAAAATTTGCACACATATATAAATATTTTATATAAGCACGTTCTTATTTAATTGAAAGCTTATATTTTCATGGTACTTTAAATTACTAAGAAAAACAATTCTTTATTATAGTTCAAATGGTAATAATATTTCTCAATGTTGCGTTCAATTTTTCGATATTTTTTCATATATTGCAAATTAGTATGTGCCATTTAGTTCACATTTTACACACACTTAAAAAGTCGTAGCCTGACCATTTGTAAAAGATATTCCATTTTTACTAATAAAAAAAATATAAACACATAACAATATAATGAAAATGAAAAATATATTATATATAAATTTCACAAACCAGGTTATATTCTTATTTTTGTTCTACTCAAAATTATTACGTTGCAGTTGTATATATATATATCCACGATTTTATGCGAATAAAATATGCACATATTGATAAATATTATATGAACAGTTAATATTTTTTTTTCCCCTTTTTTAAAGAAATATTATTCTTTGGCTAGTTTCATAAATAAAAAAAAAGAAAGTATATGAATGATTTATTTTCATATATTAGATATTTTTTCATTTGTTTTTATCGAGTTTCTAGTAATTTACCCCTAATTTTTTTTAAGTATTATTGATAAAAATGTAGTGTTTAAAAATAAGAGATTTTTTTTTTGTGTGTATGGTAAAACAATGAAAATAAAACTTCTTATAATTGTTTTGTATTTCATATTTATGAGAATAAAATGTGAATGTTTAAGAATAAGAAGAACACCATATTTTAGTATATTAAATAAAAAAAATGAAAATGTAGCCAAAAATAAATTTATTAATAATGATACAAAAAATAATACTAAAAATATAATTAATCAAAATGATAATAAAAAAGAAAGCAAGTTTATTCAGTATGAAAATGATAAAAAAATATCCATTGACCCTTTGTTTGATTCAGTTTGTAAGAATGTAAGTGTTAGTGAAGCCTGCTTATATAACATGCAAGGGTTTTTTAATAAAATCAATTTTAATAATGAAAATAATAAATTATTTTGTGGAATATTATATGGAAAATATGAAAATGATAATTCAGTAAAAATTGAAAATGTATTTTTTTCCATAAACAGTTCTCAGCATGATTATAATGTAGATTATCTTTTAAATAGTAATGATCGAAAAAAAATGGACACGCTAGCAAAATTATTAAATTTACAAGTTGTTGGTTTTTTTTATGCTTATCCAGATATTGGTGTAGACTTAAATGAAGCTAATCAAAAAAAAAAAAATTTTATAAATTTAAATAAAAAAATTAAAACCCTAAATCATGATGAAAACGAAATATTTATACCAATGGGAGGAAAAGAAGTTTTTTTAGCATTGAAAGTTATGAAGCAAGTTCTAACCGAATTGGGCACAAAAAATAAAAAAGTCGAAATAGCAAATAGAGAAGGAAAACAAAATAATGACAACGATCATTTTTTACATACAATAAATAATAAAGACATCAAAAAAGGTCTTGAACAAATTAATAATGGTGAAAATAAAGGAAAAAAAAAAAAAAAAAAATATAATGAAAACTTAAAACCATTTATTATTTTATCTGTTGGTATGAATACAAAATCAAAAGGAATTATTGTTGAAGCATATGAAATTAATAATGATTTAATAAAACTAATAAACAATGATATGATTAAAGATATAGAAAAACAAAATACCATATTACAATTTGAAAAAAAAAATAATGCAAAGGAACAAAAAATAAAAAGCTTTGATAGTGAAATAGATCTTATGAACGAACTATATTTAAAATGTAAAGATAATATTTTTATTAAAAAAATCGAAATAAAAAAAGTAGACATTTTATTTTGTGTAAATAATGTTCCTATTTTTTCTCATAAAAGTAGTTATAACTATTTTTTCCCATATCCAAATAATTCGAATTATTATAACATTCTTCAAAAATTTAATTACACAATAAAATCATTAAAAAATAAAACTGACATTGTAAATCTTTTTAAAGATTTTAATTTCCTTTTTTTCTTAACAAATATTTTTTCAATCCAAGATGATTTACCTTATATTTGCAAAGCCATAAATAATGCAAATAATTCATTAAGCATACCAGATCAGTATATACAAATTTTAAAAAACCTGTCTAAAAATACAAACTTTCTTATTTGACAATTTAAAATTCTAATAAAAGGGCAAGCTAATATATTCTTGTGTGTAAATAATTGGTTACACTAGCTTATCCAAATTACATAACTTTTTATTCCTCATATAAATTTTTGAGGGCGAAAAAAACCATCAAATTATTTACATATAATAATATATATTTCTTATTCTATTTGTTTTTTAATAAAACTGGCAAACTATTTTCATTCATATTTGTTGTTTTTAAGTTTATATTTGACAAATATATCCATTTATTTTTTTAAACAAACAACACAAATTATTTATCCTACATATAAATTTTTGAAATTCAGTTTTTTTTGATATTTTTATTTATTCTATATGTAAAAGAAATCTATATATTACTATGATAATTAATCAAACCTTTTCATTTATTTTGACAAAACTTCTATCCTTTTTTTATAGTTTTAACCTTATTTTTAAATTACACAATTTTTGAAAATTATAAAATCCATGAGCAGTTTGCTTATTTATTAAATATAATCTATGCAAACAAGCAAATCAAAAAAAATGAACATATGAAATAAGCTAACCTCAGGAAAAATTATATAAACATAATGATTAAAAAGTAATAAAAAATGTCACACTATATCCCACCATAGAATATCTAAATGTGATAACCATTGTGGGCAAATGTCTAAAGAAACTCCCAATGAATATATACTCACACATATATCCATAATATGGGGAGACGAAAAAAAAAATGAAATAAACATGCCAATAAATATAGACACATTTTACATTACATACATAAAAATAAGCACTATTAAAATAATATTTAATTCATACTATGTTTTAAAAAAAACGTAATTAAATAAAATGGAAACCCACTTTTACAAAAAGAAATATTCATATTTATCTAAAAGAAAAAAAATAAAATAAACACAGGAAATACTAACTAGATGCTAAAATCCGAATCGCTTTTGACATTTTCATTGGTGGAATATACTCAGGGTTTAAACTCATATTATCTACGTAAGCTTGTATATTTAGGGGTAACCTATTTTGTAGGGGAAACGGAAAATCGCAATAGTTCAAATTATTATCACTCTTTTTACAATCATGTAAACAGCATATATTAAACAAATTGTCTATAAAGCCATATCTTAATGATTTAATATAGGTTGCTACAGGAGCAGTCATTTTCTGTTTTCTTTTTTTCATTTGTTCCAATTTATCTCTTAACATAGCTAATTTATATTCATCACTCCATTGTTGTAATACTAAAAAAGAATGAGACCCTATTATATATTCACCTTGAGATGAATTAAAAATTAAATTATATAAATTATTTCTATTACAAACAAATAAATTATTTTGATGACCCAAAAGGTTTTTATTAAATAAGTTATTTTCAGACATCCCATTCCAACCATATTTATTTTTGTTATGCATATATTTATCATAATTCCCATTTTTATATTTCATTATTTTAGATGCAACTACATGTTCTTCTTCATCATATATTTTTACTATAGACTCTGTTTTTAATTCTTTTTTTAACTTATCTACAATTTTATCAAAAATTTGAAGTACTAGTTCCATATTATTCATTTCAATATATTCACATTTAAATAGCTTTTTCATTAACTTTATTGTATTCTTGCCATTATTACTTTTTTTTAATTCTTTTTCATATGTATCAAAAAAAAAATATATATCACTATAACGTACTTGGGATATAGTATGTGGAAAAAAATTTATAGTATCTATTTTAAACCGTTTTTCACCAATATCTAATATATCCATAAACTTTTTTCTATTCATATATTTCCTTTTAATATTTTCTTCCTTTTTTGAAATTATATATTTCTCCAATATTTTATTCACTTTATTATGCTTAATAATATTCTGAGCATTCTGAACATTCGATAATTTGTCCTTTTCCTCAATTGGGTCATCTGCTTTATTTTCTTCTTCATTTTTTCCTTCATTTTTTCCTTCATTTTTTTCGTCATTTTGCTCGTCATTTTTTTCTTCACTTTTTTTGCTACCTTTATGTTCGTTGTCTTTTTTTTCCTTTTTTACATCATGGCTCTTTTCTCCACCCCCTTTTGCTTCTTTACTCCTTTGCTTTCCTTTATTTTTTTTTTTTTTTTTTAAAACTCCTTTTTCCTTCTCTTCCCCCTTTTCCTCTTTTACAATAATTTGGGTTTCTACCATATTCCTTTCCTCTGACTTTTTGTCTTTTTCATTGTTTTTCCAGTTTTCTTCTTCATTCTTTCTTAATTCCCCATCTTCAATTGTTATAATATCTGCTTCAAGTTTTGCGTCATTTTTCATATTCTTGGTCACTGTCAATACTGAATTTTCTTCATCAATCTCTATTTTATGCCCTTCCCCATTTTCTATTTTGGATTTTTCTTTAGTTTTTACTTTGAACTTTTCGTCAACTCCCAGTTTTATCTCTTCTTCTGCTCTCGGTTCATTTTTTTTCGCCATAATAATGTCTAACTTTTCTTTCTCTTCCTCTTGATCTATTATTTTACTGTTTTTTTCATACCCAACTTTGCCAGAGTCTTTCACATTTTCTATTATATTGTCTTTAGTGAAACTTCCATTATCTATATCCTTTTGCTTATACTTTTTTATGTCTTTTCCTCCATCTTTTAGTTTATCACTGTATATTTTTTTTTCTTTATATTCCTTTTTTGGGCTTATCCTTTTTCTACTTAACTTCGTCTTCATCTTCTTAAGTCCCACAATTAAAGTTGACGATTTCCTTTCGATATTTTTTTTATCAATTATGGTATCATTAATACTATTTTGTCTTATCGTTTTCTGTTTAGTTTTAATTTTTGTTTTCATTTTTTTTTCAGATTTATTCTTTTTCCTCATACCATTTAATGAACCCTTCCGTATAATTTTTTTTGGACTATTCGATTCACAACTTTTTTCTAAACTAACTAAATCATCTTTCTTATCGAAGTTGTTACTTTCATTATCCAACTTGGCATTTTCACGAATACGCTCATCATTATTTCTTTTTTTTTCTTCCTCTTCAGCTTCTTTCTCTTCTTTAAGCCGAATATTTATATTCCTATTGCTGTTTTCTTCGATCTCACCATTCTCCATAGCTTCCGTAAGTTCATAAAATAAACTCCTATTCTGATCGTTACTATTGGCGTTATTGACAAAACTATTTATATTTATGTCACTGTTATAAGCTTGCTCATTTTTTCCATACTGTTTTTTTATCATATTTTGCATATTTTCTGTATTATTAGTTGTATAATTTTCATAATTATTGTCAATTCCGTGAAATGGACCGAGGTCCCTTATTTTTTCATTATTGTCCAAATTTTTAGTAGTGCCATTGAAATTTCCTGGGTAAGGGGTTTTACTTATTTCTAAACTATGCTTATCTATATCATTGGGTTTATTGATTTCTATTTCCAAGGGAAATGGATTAGCTTCTTTGGGTTCAAGCTCAGGTATATTTTCATTTTGTGGGGAAGGAAAGGATTCGTGGCTTTTATGCTTTAAAATGCTAATTTTGTTTATTGCTTTTTTTTTAGTTCCTTTCTTAATTTTTTTTTTTTTTTTTAACTTTTGAAATCTTGTAGATTCCACTGAGTGTGTGCTTGTGTTATTTTCATTGTGAAGAAATATAATTTTTGAATTTTTTTTTTTTACAACTTTTGGTTTTAAATGTTTACTATTATCATTGTTATTATAAACATTTAATTTTCTTTTTTTTTTTTTTTTTGCTTTTTTTTTTATATTTTGAAGAAACCACTGATTCGTTGTCAGTGTACAAATTGAGATGATTCGGGCTGTTTATGTTTTCTATATTTACAAAATCATCCCATATTTTTTTTATATTTGTTTGTTTTTTTTTTGATTTTTTTTTGGTGGAATTTGTTACATGGCTTAATTCTTTCTCTATTCTTTTACTTTTTTTTACTTCATTTGTTGAGGACTTCATATTAATTCCTTCATGGAATTTGCGATTATTTGGTGTATGTGTTCTATTCATCCTCTTTACATTTTATATTTTTATTTCTACATTACATACTTTATGTTTCTTATCAATACTCTACAATATGAATGTATTTTTATATTGTCTATATGTTAACGGCATATAAAAATAATAATTTTTCATAAAAAATGTGTAATATTTAAATGCATATATATATATTGTTTTATTGTTTTTAAGGATATTAACATGTGTAACATGGATTTATAAATTATTAATTCACAAAATACCCAAATATAACACAATTATTTTAATTATATATATTTTTCAAGATTGTTATTATAGCTATTCTTAATAATAATAATAAAAATTAATATAGCTAAATCTACTTTTTCTGAACAATTTTCTTTCTTATTGACAATTTTTTATGAATGTTCATAAAAAAATAAATATATATATAAATAAGTACATAAAAAATATGACTGGTAAAATATGTAAAAAAAAAATAAAATAATTTTACATGACAAGTTAATAAAATATTGAATGAAATTATACAACACAAATTGAAAACAACCAAATATAAATAAAAAGTAAAAAAAATACATGTACAAAAATAGCTTTTTTTTATTTATATTTTAAGAAAACAAAAAATATATAAATTTTAATTCTCTATTTTATTTTTGTCCTTGTCTATTTTTATGTGTGGTTGTTTATTTTCCCCTTCTCATTTCATTATATATATATATATAGCTATATTTTTGTATTTTATATGAGCTTTTTTTCATAAATATATATTTTTTTAAGCCTTTTATATGTAAAAATTAACAAATGTACAATTGACGTGGTTTTATATAATGTATAATAAGTATAACATAAAAAGAGGATATATTCTTACATAACTATACATATCTCTCTGTATATATACAATAAAATATGTAAAAAATTATGAGAATAATATTTTGGACAAAAAAAAATTTAGGCTTTTATTTTATCTTCATAAGAGCGAGAAAAAGAATGAAAAAAAAAATCAGGAAACAAACTGGTATATATATGATGAACAAATCGAAGATAAATTTATAAAATTTGTACTTTATTGCAATGTGTGAGGCTTTTTAAAAAAATACACATGTATATATGCATATACAATATTTGGAATTGCTTATTGGTTGTCTTTTCTGTACCTGTCTCTCATTAATGTTGTTACATGCTCCTTGATCGGGGCTAAATTGTGATTGTATACATAATCTATGTATATTTCAATATATCTATTTCTCAAAAATTTTCTATTTAAATGTTGACAAGCATTTCTTGCTTCTTCACTATCATCAAAATAAACATATGCGTGCCCCGTGGGCTTATCTTTTATTCCTTTAATTATATGAATTGGATTTTTCTGGTTTGATAATTTAAAAGCACTAAAAAAATTTTTTATTTCATCTTCAGAAACATCAAATGGTAATCCTCGTAGTTTTATTCTAGGTAAATTAACTTTATCTTCTTCTATTTGACTATATTCACTAAACCCTCGTATGGTTTTAAAAAAAGGGAAATTATCCTTAAGTAAATAAGTAACACACATTTTGTTTGTGTTATGCAATTTTTTCAAACCATTCGCATATTTTCTATTTTCAAATATTTTTAAAAACATTGTTTCCCATTCAATTTCTTTATTTCATCCACTTTAATTATTTGTATTCTACCGTTATGCTTCATTCTATATAAAATGGGTTTATTTGTAAATGTATATTTTGTTTGGCATATAAAAAGTACAATATTTAAACAAAAACGATTATAATTCAATTTAATTTGTTTCATATGTATAAATATTTCAAAAAAAAAATTTTAAGCAGTAATGAAAAATTGCAGTTTCCATTTAAAAAAAAGGTATACAATATATTTAGTGTATATATGCATATATAACATACGCATATAATAATGTGAATTAAAAAAATGAAAATAATTGTTCTTGGCTTATTAATCGGATTGGAAGGATGAAAAATAAATAAAAAGTAATAATAACAATAATAATATCAAAAGAATTACCAAGAAAAAAAATACATTTTTTTTATTATAGGAAGAAACAGCTTATAATTAATTGTGTGTCAGTGCTACTTTTTATGTGTATTAAGTTATGATATGTTTCTGAATATTATACCCATTTTAGGGACTAACATATATATATAATATTCATAAAATTTTCAATAAAAAATAAACAAAAAAAAATAATTCCATTCTACACAGAGAGAATAATATTTTAGCTATAACAGAATGGAAAATATTAACATTGGGAAAAACAATAATGAATTAAAAAAAATAGAAGACGAAAAAAAACTAGTAACAGGACAGAACTTAAATTTATTAATAGGGGATTTGAAAATGATGACAGCATATGAAATGTCATCAGAATGGAAAGATACAAATATGATGAATGAATGTTTTAATAATTTTTCATGGTTTGATTCAAGAATACTTAAAAATATACAAAACTATTTAAATGCTGATGAAGTAGAAAGATCAAAAATCGACTATGCATATAATGCTTTATTCCCTAAACCAATTGATATAAAAGATACAAAATTAAATATGATGTCACTATGGATTAAATCAAGAATACATTACAACAATACTTTTTTCCCTTTACATTTATCTGAATATGATTTATAAAATATGACCATTTCACATTTCACTCCTTCAAACTATTTTTTTTTTAATTTAATATATAAACATGCTACACATTTTTGCCTATATTTTTTACTGTACCTTTTTTCTTATTTATTTTCATGTTTTTTACACTTTTTTTTTGTTGCAACTTTTTATAGTTGCCTTAATCAAAAATAGAGACAAATGAAAACGGTTAAATAAAAATCTTATAAAAAATTCCATATGCAAACAAGTTGGAATTGCACAAATAAATTTTTATATAAATGTGGAAGTCGAGCTCCCAAGAGGGCATATAACACACACACACACATATATATATATATATATAGAGAGAGAGAGAGAGAGAAAGAGTACTACTCAAATTATTGTTTGATTAATTTTATGCTGTAATTCTTTAACATGATCATTAAACTTATCAAGCACAAATAATGGGACATCAAATGTTTCCTTAATGTATGAGTTTGCAGCAAATTTATTTTCTTCTGTCTGTTCTTTGCCTATCAAAATAAATGAAGTATATTATTTTTTTTCATTTTTATAATCAGTATTATGTATACTTGCTAATTAGAGTAATAAAATATCGATAATAATGTAGAACGAATAAATATATAACCTGATTCATGCTTTATTTCATTATAGGTTGAAAAAGTGTGTGGTGCAGATATACTTGCAAATGTAGTAGAAAAAGATAAATTAACAGATAGGGGAGAAAATAAAAATAAATATTCTAATATATTATATATTGAGAAAATTTCCTCAAACATATATTTTATTATATATTTAGATTCATTGTATTGAAAAAGAATCATATTTTTTCTTATATTTATAGTATCAGATGAGATAAAATCGGTGTTACCAATATTTTTATTATCTTTGTTCATGTCATTTTGAATCGAATGTTTTTCATCTTCAAGGATTTGTGTTTTTATATTATCATCATGTGCTCCCTTTTTATTTTTTAAACTATTACTACTTTCTATATTATTTTTTTCTTTTTCTACTTTTTTTTTTTCTTTTTTCTCCCTCTTTCCATTTTTTTTATGTTTTTCATCATTCATGATGTTGCTATTATCGGATGGTTCGACTTTTTCCACTTTTGAATTATCTTCATTTTCTAGCTCACTATTTTGATTATCTTTATTTGCCTGAACATGATCAGCATAATTTGTGTTTTTTTCTAATAAATTTATGAAATAACTTATTGTTATTTCTTTTCTTTTTTTTTGTCTTTTTATATTTTCGTGTAAATTTTCCATAATTTTGTACATAACCATAATTATAATAGATATAAACAAATTCAGTTTGTAAATATCTAAATTAATTTTATTTGCATATATAATAGCTTGAATTATTATTTCAATTAATAATTTATATTTTTTTGTAAATTTTGCATTTTTTGTATTCTTATATAAACAATTAAATATTTCTTCGCTAATTATTTCATGCTGATCGTATGCATTTTTTTCATTAAACAAATTGTTTTTCGATCCAGGTGACTTAAATATTATATTTTCTTTTTCATCTTCATTTTTATTACCTTGTTTGTTCATATTTTCTTTTTCATCTTCATTTTTATCACCTTGCTTGTTCATATTTTCTTCTTCAAATGTTTTACTTTTTTCATTGGCTAGCAAATCTAATGAAGATATTTTTTTAACTTCCTTTTTTTCTGTCTTTTTCTCAGTTACAGAATAACAATTTGAGTCGAACAATAATTCATAAGAATTGCAAAAACTAAAAAGTTTATGAGTATCTTTTCTTATTTGTCTAGCATTGTTAAAAAGGGTTAATATTTCTTCTAAATCTTTTATGGAAAAAAAAAGGGTAACCTCTTCATAATAATGGCTTTCCATAATTATTTCCTCTTTTGTACATGCTATTATTTATTCGTTACTTTAATATCTATTATATTTATGTAGAATTAAAAATGTGTGCTATTTTATAAAAAGACTTTATCCTAACTTAAGGGAATGAAAAAAAAAATGAAGCCTTAACAAATTCGCTTGATTTTCTCCATCCCGTTATTCTGACCGCTGTTCCGTCTATAATAGCTATTTATTTTATTCTTATTTTTAAGGCATCAACAAACAATTAATAATGCATTTTCAACTATTTTGCATTTTATGCACATCGTTATTTGTTCATTGATTCATAAACACAATTTTGAATTATTACACATATTTTGTTTGTGATAAAAAAAACCAAAAATAAACTTAGCTGTTTAAAAAAAAATGCACTTTTATTATATTGCATGGTCATAATAATATGCACAATTTTCATAATAAATTTTATGAACACGCAAGACGATTTTGCATTTTAACATGACTCAGTAATGTGTTTTCCCCCCTTTTGAAAAATACATATATATGTATAAAACGGAATATGATTATTTATAGAAAATATTAATTATAACACAAAAAATGTATCCTTTAAAAAAGACGAAAACTTATAATTTTTTTTATGCATAATTTCTATAACACAAAAATGATAATTATTAATCTAAAAATAATATCTCTAAGAAAGAGAAAAGAATGAAATATGGTGTTTTCATAAGTAAAAAATAAAAAAAATAATATTATTAATTTTGAAAAAATCTTTCTACTTATCATGCTTGTAATATTTTTCACATAAATATGTATCTATTTTAATCAAGAACAATTTTTTAAGAGTATTTTTGTTTTATTTCCCTATGGGAATATTTATTACATTTTTCTCTTGCTGATTGAATATCAAATTGTGACATGAAATTATTTATATACCATGGTTTAAGATGATTATTTTTTTTTCCCCTTTTTTGTTAAAAGGGAATATTAAAAAAAGTAATAAAATAAGCTAGTAATAATAGCAAGAACCAGTTTTATCAATTTCCCTATTTTTATTTGTATAGGATATTAAGTTGGGAAGCCATACACATACACACATATACATACATATCACCTTTGTTAATATATGCCTGAAAAATGAAAAATTATAGAATAAACCTTTTGAACGTTTTTAAAAAGTCAGTCCCTTTAAGAATAGTCAGAGAAAAACACACAAACTCAAATGAGGGTACAGGAAAATCAAAAATAGAAAAAAAAATAATACAGCCAATCGAAAGTAAAACCAATACATTTGTAAATAAGAATAAACAAAAACTATCTAATAATGACAATAATAATATAAAAACATTTTTAACAAAATATAATATATATATAACATATTATAGTGGTTTTGTATTTTTGTTTTCTATATTTTCATATTGTGTTATTAATTTGGTATGGATGTTTGTTGAACAACCACCACCCTTAATAATTGTAAAAGAAAACGTTTTAAAAGATAAAAAATTAATAGATGAATATGAAGAAATAATATTTTCCAGATACTGGACTGGGTATATAAATGAGGATAGTGCTCAAATTATAATTAACATCAAAAGTAAAAATAAACGTGATAAAAAAGGAAAAATTATTAGTAACTTAATTAAAAAAAATAATGAATGGATTGTAAAAACATTAACATATTATAATGTAAAAAAAAATGATAATTTACAAACAGATGATTTAAAAACATTAAAACAAAACATGACAAATAGTAGTCTATGCCCAATAAATACTGACAACTTTGGATGTAAAAAAAAGTAACAATAATAAATTTATAAAAACTTTTATTCAAATATTATTTTTTTTTGTGATAACTATTATGCTAAAAATTAAGATAAAACCATTTGCCTATTTTATTTTTTCCAATATATTTGTCTCTATATATTTTATTTTATCCTAAAAAAAATAAATAAAATAAGTGATATATAGTAAAAAAATATGATCATGGATCAAGCCAATTAATATAATATTTCTATTTATTCATATAATTGTTTTTCATTTTTTTTAAATTAACATCTTTTGATTTATTTTTCCAATCCATATATTCGATAGTAACAATCTGTGCGTAAAATAAAATTATAAAATAACTTTGTATCTATATCTCAAAAAAAAACATTATCCAATTTTAAGTATTTTTTTTTTATAAAAAATGCTAACCTTCCAATTAAGCTTATTTAATATGAAATATTTCAGATTTGTTTTGTTATTTATTTTTCCATCAAATGTGTAATAATGCGTAAATCCATTGACTTCAATGTCAATCTACGAAACGCCATGTAAATTGTGATGATAATAATGAAATGAATACTTAACCTGTTCATAAAAAATTAGATAACTATACATATTGGTGTACCAACTTTTTATTATACCTTTTTTTTTTTTAATGCAAAATCTAGAATATATGGACCGACAGGAAATTCCTTATCCACATTTAATCCGATTTCTGTGAAAATTCTTTCAACTTGTTGTTGCATTTTAGACACTGTTATTGTATTTTTAATATTTTTTTTTTCAAGTTTTTTTATTGCCTCTTCATAATTTTCTCCGATTGCCCTTAAAAAGTATAACACTATGTGAAGCTAAAAAAATAATAAAATAAAATAAGGTCAATATATAATGAGGATATCCAATTCTACAATATTTAGTCTCCTTTTTTTTTTTATATAAGTACCTGTTTCAGTTCATCATTTTTAAGCTTATGCATATTATTTATTAACAAAACCACAATCTTGCTTAATAATTCTCTTAAGAATTTGTCTTTTACACAATCACGAGCTAGCCAAAGTGCGATAGAATATGAAATATTACACAAATATTTTATTTCAAACTTTTCATAATTTGTATATACATGCAATTTTAAAAAATTCGAGTAAATTTCATAATTCAAGTTAAGTACAGATAGGCTTAACAAAATTGTCGTCAACACACCTTTGTCCTGAAAAGGTGAAAAAAAAACATGTACAACCATTCTATATTTTTTTTTTTTTTATTTACATAGCCATGTAAGAAATCTCAAAATGAACAAAGTGCACACAAAAAATATATAATACATTTGGTACCTCATCAATTATAGGAATAAAATGGTCTGAAATAACCTGACATATTTTATTGACAGTTACAAAATCGTTGTAATTATACTTGTTAAATATATATAATATCATAGAAATGTCAAATAAAGAAAAACTTTTAACTAAGTTATTTATATAATATTGTGTAAAGAATGTTAAAGCATTTAAATCTAAAGATGATGTTTTATGAAGATCAATTAATATTTGTGTTAGCATTCTTGTATTTATCACTGGCTTTTTAGTCATAATAATTTTTACAAAATTATTGTATAATGAATATTTTGTAAAATTTAACTTACTAAAAGAATGTATAATTAAATATATTTCATCTATATTAAATTGATTTATATGGTTTTTTAATAAATTGCTAATATTATTTAGTATCCCTTTTTCTTTTAAATCTATTATTTGTATGTTCTTCACTAAATATATTAGCTTGTCCTTATCAATTTCTCCATTGGGGATACCATCAAATAAATCATTTCTAATATTACTTACATTTCGGCTTATAAAATATTTATTATAATTTATAATCTTATCTTCTTTTTGTCTTGATACAAAACATAACAAATTTCTTGTACTTAATTTTTTTATTGCCTTATTAATCATCCTTTGGAAATGTAGATAGCCATATATCCTTTTCCATAATTATTTATTACATGAACAAAAAAAAAAAAAATTAAACATAAATAAAAAGCACCCCAAATAATTTACCAAAAAAGAAAAAAATTATTAACAATAGCTCGAAAAGTCAGAAAAAAAAAAAAAAAAAAAATATAGAAAAATCCGAAATGTAAGGTGGAATTATAAAGAAATACTTACCATATAAATAAGCAAATGTGATACATATTTGTATGGATAAGTATAATAAATATAAAGCTAACTTCTTAATTTCACAATTTATGCAATACCAAAGTGTATACAACTTTCCCAAGGGATTATATTTTTTCCCAATATTGGCTTTTTCATTTAGCAATATTAACAAGGATAGCCATACGATGTGTATTAAAAAATGCGCATGTACTGTTCATATTTTGTGTTATTTCTTTAAAACGTCAAAAGCCAAAAGCATAAATAAATGCTCTCCTATTATGTGAACATATAAAAAGCAAGGACGATATAGGACTTCAAACAAAATAGTGATTATGCAATGCGTTTCTGTGTGCTAAAAAATAGGATTAAAAAAAACAGCTTGACAATATGTAGGTATGGACATAAAAATATACACACAGAAATCGAACAAAATGAAAAGAAGGTTGATATTATTGAAAAGTTAGTAGAACGATATAAACACCTTCGAAAAGAAGATAGAATGAAATTAATAAATAGCCATTTAGAAAATATTAAAGAAAAAAATATAGATATAATATATGAATTTACAAAAAAAAAAGAAGAAAAAGAAATAAAAGAAGAATATGAGAATAAAAGGAAAGCTAAATTATTAAAATTAAGAAAACCAGCTTATTTACAACCAAAAAATGTCAAAAAAAAAATTAATAATGAATTTACAATAGATAATAAATATGAAGAATTAGTATGTTCTGAAAAAGAAAAAGAATTAAAACCTATTGAAAAATATACACTTGTTGAGGATGTCTATAAAGCATATATTTATAGTAAAGCATTCTCATTATTAAATAATAAATATATTACTAAACATAAAATAAGTAATGATTTTAATTATGTTATGATTAATTCTATAAAAAAATACCTTTTAGAAAAAATCAAACCAGCATTAATAAACGAATTTAGTGTATATACCAATCCATATATGCTTTTAAAAAATTCTTTACATAATCTCATATTACATGAACATGTAAAGAATTGTTATGATGAAAGTTTGATAGAAAATTATATAAATAAAAAAACAAGTCTAAACATTTTAAAAATAAATAGTGCCGATGTACCGGTTGAAGTATATGAACCCCTAGTCTCATTTCATGGCAATACACATTACAACTATAACGTCCAAGAAAAGTTCAAACTAAGCATAAATACGTTCCTCACCATTTTAGATACAATTCAAAAAGGGAGTCCAAACTCAACAAACAAAAATGAACAAAATGAATCAAGTAATAATAAAATGGAATATAAAGATATGTCTATCTTAATAAATAATATACTAAAAAAATTGCCTGAAAATATAAAATATCCATTTGAAAATTATCCGTTTGAAAATTTTAAATCATTTAAAACTAATATAAAAAAAAAATATATTGGAGGTATTAAAAATAATAAACCTGCAAATATAGAAGATGAAGAGATAGCACATATGAGGTACCCAAACTTACAATGTGTTTCTCATTCATTACCAAAGGATCCTAAATATAGAGACAATGTTATACATGCTATTAAAGTTTTAGAACGATCTAAGCATTGGGATTATAATAGCAAAATAAAAGCCATTAATACTTTAGTTGAAGTATGGAATAATATGAATAAGAGTGAACATTATGAACAAGTTTTAGATAAAGCACTTCCTTCTATTTATACAAAAAATATGCTACGAAAAACAAGGACACGACAAGATACATACAACAAGGGACTTTCATATATACAGTCCCTCACTACTCAAAAACCTCTCCACGCTCGTTCAAAAAAAAATTAGCTACCCCCTTTCCACTTTCCCCTGACCCCCTATTTTTACTTCCCCCTTTCCACTTTCCATTTCCCCCTATGTTTGTTTCTTTTTTTCATTCTTAACAAATATCAACAGCTACCCCTGCATTGCTGTTCAGGCAAATTGAAAAGGGTAAAAAAATAATACCTAGTACTACCTAGTATATAAAATATTTTTTATCTTTACAGGCGTACAGTTTTAATATAATATAAACCCCTCAAAAAAATAGAGTAATTATTATTACATAATTTTTTGGGGATTTTTTTTTATTTAAAAAATTATATGTTTTACAAAAATAAGTATTAAAATGGAAATTATTTGACATTTTTTTTTTCATTATTTTTGTACACTTATATATATTATGCGTACATAATATTTAATATGAAATAGCCGTAAAATGGTGAACATTTTTGTACACTTAAAAATATTTTTTAATTTTGACGGATATATATATGATGCACGGTAGTTTGACGGAGGGCACTATATGAAAACACTTTTCACGCTAACGGAAATGCTTGAAATAAAATAAAATAAAATAAGAAACATTTTTTATAGTAATAATTTTATTTATATTAATCCGGGTTAGCATTTATTAATTTATTTATTTATTGGTTCCTCAATTTTTATTATTGTATGCATATATATATATGTATGCGCGCATTACTATAAGCAAGTAAAAAATATATATAGAGAGGAAACTGATACAAGATACTATTTTATTATTATAATATGTAACGATAAGTTTATTATTTTAAATTAAATTTAAAAAATAATTTTAAAATTTATGTTGATGCACAAGTATATATATATCCTAAATTGCCTCTATTTTTATTGTATTTCCGTTACTTTTCTTTGTAATTATATATATTTTTATATGGAAAAAAAATATTTTTTGTTATTTTATTATTGTGCCTACTCCTTTATAGTAACATAAATAATAATGTCCTTTTTACTATTAATTAAAAATATAAAAATAAAAAAAATGTAATTGCTTTTTTATAAATACTAATAATTGTTTTTTTTTTCCAATTATACATATTTATAAAATAATTTTAATTTATATATAATTAATTTTAAAAAATATATCGTTCTTTAATACATATATTTTTATATTCTAATTTTCTATTTTTATTTTACATAAAAATAATAATAATTAGAGGAATGCTTAAAAACCCTTCCCCATAATTATTATAAAATAATGTAAATGATTTTTTGTAATTTTTTTTTTTTTTAAAACCAACAAAAAAATAAATAACTAAATATATATACCATATGTATGCTATAAGAACGTTTAAAAATTTTGTACCCCTTGCTAGCTTTAAAAGAGCTCTATATAATAAAGTATAACATATGTTTCTTTTATTTATATTATATATTTAAATAAAGCAAAATATAAAAAACGGGGAAAATGATATCGAAGAAAAAACTCTTGCTGATTGTTAATTTATTTATTGTATGCGTATATTTAGATTCCCAATCTGTCGAATCCAAAATAAACAAAATAAATTACAACAATGACGACCTATTAAACAATTTTGTTGATATGCCAATACCCTATTCAAGTGATAACGGCAGCAATGGAAATGGCATAGATAATACTGCTAATGGAAATGGCATAGATAATACTGCTAATGAAAATGGCATAGATAATGCTGCTAATGAAAATGGCATAGATAATGCTGCTAATGAAAATGGCATAGATAATGCTGCTAATGAAAATGGCATAGAAAATGATGGCAATGCTGACAATGTAGAGAATGCTAACGAGGAAAGCAAAATAAATCATATTGACGACCCATCCAGCATCGCACACTTAGATAGTGACATCATCTATAAAACTGAAGAGAACCTTGAAAATGTAAATGAAACAATAGAAACCCAAGAAGATGCCATAAATGAAGCTCAAGAACCCGTTGAAGAAGATGCTGTAGAAAATGAAATCAACAATATTGAAGATGCATATCAAAATGAAATCAACAATATTGAAGATGCATATCAAAATGAAATTAACAATATTGAAGATGCATATCAAAATGAAATTAACAATATTGAAGATGCTGTAGAAAATGTTGTACAAAATGAAATAAGTGAGATTAACAATGGTGCAGAAAATGAAATAAGTGATATCGAAGATGCTGTACAAAATGAAATTGAAAATGTCGATCAAAACTATGATTTATTTACTTCATTTAAAGAACCATTAGATTTTAATAAAGCATTTAAAAAACAAATGAGCATGAGCCGATGGAATAATATTTTCAACTTCTTCAGAACAAACAAAACACAAGGGATTAGAGAACCTAGAAATAATTTTTTAAATGAAATACAAAATAGTTATGCATATAGAAATGGTTTATATTTTAGTGCCACTAGTGTTGGTGAATATAATAAAGAAGTAGATCCAAATCAATATGCCACTATCAATTTACCTGATAATACTATGGTCTTAGTTGTTACAGGAAATAAATTATTTTTACAAGATTTAATATATTCTACTAATAAAGAAAATGCAATTAAAACTAAATTCACCTATGCTATGAATAAAATTATTAAAAATTTGAAAAAAAAATTATATTTCAAAAATTTTAAATATCAATACTTATATAGAAATGACTCATTTGCTGAAGATACATCAAATAAATTACTTGATATGAACTTATTAGGTGAATTATCAAACATAACTCAAACAATTTATACAGATGATGCTAAAGAAAATAAAGTAAGTATGCATAAAATATATGGTGGCTGGTTCCATTTCTTAGGAATATTTGTAGTAAATGGATATGACTATCAAGTTGTAAATACTTCACAAAATAAAGATACCCTTGGTGAACAATCTAATGATGCTGTACCACATAATTTATTACCTGAATTTAAAAATTTACTTGCTAAAAAAAATCCAGGAGAATATCAAAATGGATATGTATTAGGTTTATGGAGAGACTTCCCAAACAATAAATTCATAAATTGGAGATACTCCCTCGAATTATTTTTATGGGATTTATTAGGGGTCTTACCTCATGAATTACCACATCCATCTGATTTAATCGTTGGATATAATAAATATGAGGAATACAAAGAATTAGAATTAGCACAAAAAGAAACAGAAGAAGGTAACTCTGATGAATCTACAAATTTAAATAATGAACATACAGCTGGTATATATCATTTTGATATTGAAAATACATGGCATAAAATTATTATGAAGAAAATATTATCTTATAGAGGATTTGATGTTACTATTGTTTCTGCACAAGATTACATGAATGCTAGTGGATATGATAACGAAATTGTATCTAAATATTATAATTTAAAAAATGAAAAAGAATATATTTTCCTTATCCTATTAAATAAAGATTTCTTTGTCGATGAATTTGTTAAAAGTCAAAATTATAGCACAAGTAAACAAAACTACTTTGATAATATATTAAAAGAAATTGTAGATGATGTAATTAAAATATTAGAAGAAGTTAAAACCAAATTATTCCCAGACAATGATGATATAAAACCAATTGTATCTGTATATAATTATATAGAAGAATTTGAAAGTAATGCTGCAAAAATTAATCCACATATTTTAGGTGAAATTGCAGGAATAACAAAACATTTAAAATGTGAAAACTTATTAAAATCATCTAGCAAATGTACTAAAGATATATCTATCCATCATAAATATGGTGGCTGGTTTGAATTTGGAGGTGCTATTTATGTTAAAAATGTAAATCATGTTGATATTTCTTATGAGCATAGAAGTGATAAAGAACCTATAATCAAAAAAGAATATGAGCAAGCAATATTAGCACAAGCTAATTCAAATTACTCAAGTGCTGGTTTATGGAGAGATATACCTGAAAAATACATGGCTCCATATAGATACCCATTAGAAGTTTTTGCTTTAGAAAATCCAGAATTAAATATATTAAATTTAAGAGATATACATCCATTTGTTGCTATGGAAATTTTAAATAAAGGATTAAACTCAATGCAATCACATGAACATGTAGCATTACATGATAGCAATCAAATTATGATCACTTCATTTGCTCCTGAAAATACAAACCCAATTACCGCCCCTGTTACACCAGCAGCACCTACCGTACCTGTAGCACATACTGTGCCTATAACACACACTGTACCTGCAACACCTCTTGGAGTAACATCAAACCCCGAACCTCAACATGATGGGTTTGCTATCAATGAAAACATTAACATTCAAGATAACCTAGATGAAGATAACGAATATGCAGATCCATCTAGTGAACATGAAGATCCAATTTACATCAAAATTGATCATGGAGTTCAAGCAGCAGCAAAACCAGAAAAAGTAGCAAAATCAAAAACCGAAAATTTAAAAAATATAGACTTAGTAACAAACAAAAACTTATTTAATGCAGATCCAAACGACATATTTACAGGAAATCCATTTTTTTCTAATAATAAACATCAAAGCTTTATTGATAATTTTAATTATATTACAAAATCAGTAAGTGACAACAAACCTTTCCCCGATGATGACGACGATGATGATGATGATGATGATGAATATGATGAAGAAGAAAATGATCCAAGACTTATTACAAATAACAACAATAATAATAAATACTTTAAAAATATAAGAAATTCCGATAAAATAAACGCCACATTGAATAATGTTGCTAGTTACATAAATAAATATACAAATAGTGAAAATCTAAGAGCATCTCTAATTAATGATCAAGTCTATATTATTATAACTTTTTGTATTGTATTCTTATTTGTATTTCTTTTTGTTTTAATAATAGTTAGATTACTTAGCTTGATAACAAAAAGAAAAACAGCCAATGGAAATCGAGGTATTTCTTTATCTATAAGAGAAAAAACAAGCATACCCATCGCACAAGGACTTCCAGCACCTTGGCTAAATGCTTAAATATAACTTGATGAATATCAAGCATTAAAGAATAAAATAATGAATTAAAATAATTATATATATTTTTGTTCATTTGTTATTATATGTAAATGAACTTAAAAATATAAAAAAAAAAAAGAAAACCAATTTGATCACCATTTTGTATGATAATTTATAATAAACAAATTAAATTTATTTAATTTATTCCGAAAACTTCCGCACCTTGTAACATTTTTATATTTTTATTTTTTACTTATATATATATAATAATGGTATGATATATATAATATGCATTATTGATCGATAATATTATGTATATATGTGTATATATAGAGGGCATGCGTGCAATTTTTTAATTTGCTTATGTGTGAAATATCGTTTCATTTATTTTCTTAATTTAATATTTTTAATTTATCGCTAATACATATATTATATATATATATAATTACGTACGATTTAGTTTTTTTTTTTTATTAATAATAATAACAATTAACATTTTTGAGTGCCTATTGATTTATAGTTTTCTTTTTAAATTAAATGAAGTTTCTACATATGTACACTATATCTTATCAATAAAAATCGTCTATTAATAATTAAAATGTTTTGGGCTTAAAAAAAATATATAGGCAAAAATTAAAAAACTACATAATAGTTATGCAAAATATAAACAAACTATAGGCATAATACTATTATTTGTACACCTTTTCCCAATCATCCATCGATACATACAAAACGGAAAAACCACTACTGTTTAAAAACCATTCCCTCAAAAAATAGTATGGCTTTAAGCAAGTAGTTACCCCGCTTTCGTAAGTAATCTCGTTTTCACCCAGGTTTTCGAAAAAATTGGTTACCTGCACATTTTTTAAGTATAAATTGTCAAGGTTGTCAATTACAAATAAGGCTTTATTTTTGTGTGTAGGGGACTCTCCATTTGGCTCCTCTTCCATTACAATATCAATCATGTATGGATAATAAAAATATTTTACAAAATGAGCTATTTTTTTATTTCTGAACAAGTCAGATAAAAAAAGAGTAAATTGTTGGCTAGCTCGATCTTTTTCGCTTGTTATGTCTTCATTTATTTCAAAATATTCTTTTTTAATATGTTTGCAAAAGTCAAACAATTCATTGGGCATCCTTCGTTCCATTTTCATGTATAACATTTGTAGCATTTGTGATATGATATTTAGCAATTCATAGGTTATTTTTTTCTCCTCATTTGTTTCGTATGTTTCGATAAATATTTGTAATCCACCCCTTATTTTGTTACACAACATAACCATTGACATTTCAACTAAATCAATATTATTTGGACATAGATTTTTTTTTAAAACAATTTCTACAAAATAAAATGATATCATTGAAAAGGCACAACGTGGTAAATGACTATCATGTATATGCAAAATATTTTTTTTTAAAATTTCATTTAAATAACTGTATAATATCCGAATTTGAAATTCTTGGATGGAAGAAAAAAAATTTATGTACTGTTCAGAAAAAAACTGTAATAAAATTATGATATCATTATTATTAAACAAATTTAAATGACCATGTACATAATTTACACAGTAATAAAAAATATTTATATTGGTTATTTTTAAATCTGCACACACTTTTAAAAAATATATGAACGTGTTAATATCGAAAGAAAATTCTTCTAATTTTTTATCATAAAATTTAGTTGTATTTTTTTTTATATTTTCAAACTCGAGAGCTGATAGTTGCTCTTTATCTTTTGTAGATAGTGTTATATCTTCTTTTCCATTTTTTCTCTCATCAAGTTTTTCATTATTTAAGGACATAAATTTATTACATGTTATTGTATTTTCCTTTTTATTGAAAGGTAATTGATTATTTGTTTCATTATAATGAAAAACAAATTTTGTTACATGTCTGTCTATTCCTATTTCCCATTTTAATTTTCTTTCTTCCATATGTGTATAATTATTTTCATTTGTGTTTAACATTTTTGGATGGAAAAAGTTTTCTCGATTTAATATGAGGTAAAATATATATTCTATATAAAAATTGGCTATTGAGTTTTTGATATATATTTTATTAATAAAAAAATCATTTTTATTTTTCAAGTGATCAATATTTTTATGTATAAGATAAAATAAATTAACTAGAGACTCATTCGATAAATCTTTAACTTGTTTAAAGACATTATTTTGTGATAGTAAAAAATAGAAAAATTCTGAGTCGTTGTAATTTAATTTGGACATATATTTTAACATGTATATAACATAATTTATATTTATTTTAATATTGTTGTTTTTTTTGAGATCAAATTTTATATAATTCATAATTTGATGGAAAATAGTAAAATTAATTTTATTTATGATAGACATTGATTTTAATAAATTAATTATAACAATTGGATGAATAGATTTTTTAATATTATTTTTTAAATATAAAAATAATTGTTTATATGTTTTATCTTTACATTCAAAATATGAACAAGCAATAATAGTTTCAATCACAAATTCAATAGGCCAATAAAAATTTAACATATGTGGTATTCTTCTTATTAATCTCCTAACAACTTTTTCATTCTCTTCTTCTAAACACTTTTTATTTAAGCTAAATAAAATTAATGCTTTTGCATGATATCCATATTTCATTATATTTATATATTTATCAATTTCATTTATAAACCTTTTTAACATCCCTTTTTTATTTATTTCAAATATTGTATAAAATTCAAATAAATCAATTAAGTTATAATATTTATATTCATGTACACATTTTTTAAGCTCACAATTTAAAGTATGAGCAAAGGAACTTTTTTTTATTAAATCTTTAAAACTGTTATATGCTTTTATTTGTTGAGAAGTTGTAATATTGTTTTCTTTATAACTTTCTTTTTCCATAAGTTCTACATTTGTTTTGTTTGAAAATATGAGACCTTTACACACATACCTTTTTATAAGTCTATGAACTTGTTGGCTATAACTAATATTATTTATAGCTATTGAAATAGAAAATAATATTTTACTTAAATGTTTACATATAAATGTTATGTCATGTTCATCAAATTTTTCAAAACGCATAGATATTGTACTATCTAAATAATTAAATATGGTTTTATTAAAATATAAATATTTATCTCCTAATAATACTATTTTTATAATATCTTTATTTTCTAAAATTAAATTATTTGTCAAATTTGTAAATAATAATGTATATAAATTTTCCAACTTTGAAAAGGACCATATAAACAAATTATTCAATTCAGGTATTGCTACCCCATTTCTTTCCCTCTTCACATTATTTAATCCAATATGATGCAAAAATTCAAAGACATAGAAAATGTTTGTTTTTGTAGAATAAAATTTTTCATTTTCTTCTTCTTCTTCTTCTCCCCCTTCCTTACATAGTCTCTTTAAAAACTCACTCTCAATCAGATAGTTTCTAACATTTTTCGTGTTCATAAAAATACATAACTTTAGCAAGTTAATATTATTTACATATTTAATCATATCATTGTTATTTTTTTTTGTAATAAAGTAATAAAAACTTTTCAAATGTGTGTAAGTCACTAGGTCTTGATTTAGTTTGCTTATTCGGCTTTCATTCTCCCCCCCATTTTCACCTCCATTTTCATGTGCCAATTTTTGTAGAACCATTTCATTTGCCTTCTCAGATAAACATATTTCATTTAAAATAGAGAGAAAGCCATTTGGATTTATGTCTGAATTAGTATCACCTTTTTCAACATCCTCTTTATCAAATAAATTATATTTAGGTTGATATAAAATTTGAAAACTATCTTTAGAAATTATATTCCGTAATTTATTTTTATTGACAATAAGATTATTTATCACATTATTGTTAAGATATAAATTTTTTGTTTTTATTTTTTTTAATAATTTTAATTTTTTAAATTTCTCTCGACTTTTTCTTTCATATAGTGGTACTACATTCTCTCGTTTGGATTTTGCAAAATAGCATCTGCTAATTCGGAAAATACCAACTATACCCATAATACCATCATCTCATAAATATATTCTATACAAATATGTATAAACAACACTATAAATATTTCAAATGAAACAAAATATTTTTTCTATGACATATTATACTGCCTGCATCACCTACAGGCATAAACATTCGATCAAATTTCTTTCACCACATTTATTTCACATATATATATACTTCTCAACATTTTTTTTTATCAACAATAAAAATAATCTCGTAATATTAAATAAGTATTTTATATTTTTTTTTTGTGTATATTCCATGTAAGCACAAAAAAATATTACATTTTTAAAATAAATTTTAAATGCTAAAAAATTAGTTAACGGAATGATAAGCGGTAATGTTGTGTGTTGTTATTAAAAAGGAAAACAAACAAAATAAAATGGAAAAAATAAATGGAAAAAAAAGTAAAAAAAAAGTGAAAAAAAAGTGAAAAAAAATAAAACATTGCCGCATGTGCTATACAAACTTGAGGGAAGCACTATGGGCTGTTGTCGTCGCTCTTGAGGCTACCGTCCTTCAGTGACATTTCATTCGAGCTACCATTCTAAGAAGCAAAAAATGTAAAAAAATCCATGCATGAATGAACAACCAAGCAAATAATCTGATTGTTAAGATGCATTATTAATATTTGTTTTGTCACAACGATGGCTTACCTCGTCTTCCAGGGCGTCCTCAATCGAGTCCATTTCATCGAGGCTGGAAAAAATATCGACACTGTCCCCATTCTTCATGCTTTCAAAGTTTTTAACGTTTTTTTTTGTGGACTTAATTTCACGGCTCTGCAAAGGGGGAAGTATCAAAGTTATAAGTAAAATGACAAAGTTATATGCAACATCACAAACTGGTGAAATGGCAATGACTTACCGGCTCGTTGGGGATACCCTTTTTGTCGACAAAATATTTTCGCTGTAAGTTTTGGGAGGGGTCATGGAGAAGAGTGTCTTGAATTGGGAAGGTGGGATTGGGTTGACTTTCAAGAGTTTTTTTTAGTTGAGGATATTTATTTTTTAAATCAAGTAATATAGATTGATTAGATAAAGAATTAAACAAAACAATCTGTTGGTTTTTTACCTTTTCTAAATCTAACCGTTTATTAACAATAGTATTTAAATTATTTTGTTGATGGAAAACATTTTTAATCAACATTTGGTAGTCCGTATTTGTAACATCATATCTACTTTTTAAATCATCTTGTAACTTTAGAGCTTTTGATTTTTGTTTTCTTAAATATAATATCATATTTTTTAACATAATTAAATTTTTTTCATCTTTTTTTAAATCTTTTTTTTCTTTATTTATAATTTCTGCTAACTCTTTTCTTTTTTGATCTGCTGCTTTAACTTCTTTTTCTTTTTGAATATAACTTTTATTAATATTTAAATTTTCAATATTTATTTTATTTATATCACTTATAAGTTCTTTAATTTCCTTTTTAATATTTTTTATATTTTCTTTTTTATATTTTATATCTTTATATAAACATATATTTAAAAATTCTAAATTTCTTCGTTCTTCTTTAAGGCATTGATGTCTTTTTAATTCATGCTCATATATATAAGAAAGTCGGTTAACTTGATCTTTTTGTTTTTCTATATTTATTTTTCTTTCCGTATTTTCTGCTTCAAGTTTTTTATTTAATTCTTCAATCTTATATATATCTTTACTTTCAATATTTACATTTTTTAAACTACCATAATTAAATTTAACTAGTTTAGATTGATTCATTAATTCTCTCCATAACTTACTTCGAGATTCATTACTTTCACTATCTTTATTTTTTAAAACCATTTCATTATCAGGAATATTTTCTAATGCTATGTCACTTAATTTTTCACTTATTCTTCCAGTCATTATTTGGTCAGCCATTACTGCTTTCATTTTTTCTTTTAATTTTGCTTTTATTTTTGCTTCCATTTTTTCTTTCCATTTTTCTTTCCAATTTTCATCTCCTTGATCTTTTTGTTTTATTTTTTTTTTCATTTTTTCATCTTTTTTTTCATTTTTTACATGTTTTGGATTTTGATCGACATCCATTTCTTCAATTCCACATTCCTCATCATTATATGTCATTGTTTTTTCTTCAAATTTTTTTTTTTTTTTTTTTTTTTCTTTTTCTTTATTTGGTACACTTGTATTATGTTTTTTTTTATCTTTTGTTTTTTTTTTCTTTTTATTTACTATTAAAAGTTCATTATTATGTTCTCCATCATGTTCTTCATCATGCTCTTCATCGTTTGACACTTCTTGAATGATCTCTCCTTCATCTACTTCTTCATCTTCTTCTTCTTCTTCTTCCTCTTCCTCTTCTTCCTCCTCTTCTTTTTGAAAATCTGAAAACTCTTCACTTTTATCCTTAAATATACTTGATTTGGTTATATTTTTTTTTTTTTTTTTTTTTTTCTTTTCATAATGGCTATTATCTGATTCTTCATTTTTAAATTCAAAGAAATCAAATTCCATATTTAATTTTTCATTATCTGTATTTCCGTAATTTTCTCCTTGTTCTGAATTATTTTCATTATCACTATTTTCCTCATTTTCTATATCCTCAAGATGTTCATATTTATTCTCTTCTTTATCATCATTCTCTGTCTTTAATAAATTCACGTAAGACAACTTATCAGACTCATGGGTCTTCATTCCTTTGTCAGTACGCTTGAATGTAGTGTCATCTGTAAACAAGTGAAAAGGGTGATCAAAATTAATTACTTCAAAAAAGAAAACACATAAATAAAAAGCATTACATATAGTTTTTCTGATAATTACCATTCATGGAGAGCTTGTGGTCTGGGTTTATCGAGTTAAGTAACTGCTTTGGGATAGATAAAGGAATGTTTATTTCCTTTCCTTTTCTTACATCAACAATTTTATTCATGATACAAAATTGATTAAAATCTAAATATCCATCATTGTCATAATCAGATATATTCCATATCTGCATAAGTTCACATATTGATATGTTTGAAGTATTTAAATAATATTCTCTAATAATATTTCCTTCTATTTTTTCCTCATTATTTATATCTAATGTTTTGAAAATTCTTTTGTAATCCTCTTTTTCTGCTATCCCAATTTTCCATTCAATTGTTCCTTCCATATTTGAAATGTTTGAAAAGGACTTATGCCGTATTATGTCAAAGCTCGGCAGGCAAGGCGGTTCTAAACGTAGAAAACGTAGAAAATGTAGAAAATGTAGAAAATGTAAAAATATAGAAATTGTATAGATGAATGCATTGCAATTTCATGACTTATTCCATTCTTACGAGTATTGATCAAGTCGGAGCTCAAAGGATTTCCATTTTGTGCATGCGCAACGAGTCTACAACAAATGAAAAAGTCTTCGAGAGTTAAATATCCCTTGTTTTGAATATCACTATATTCCCATATCTAAAAAGTGAAAAAATATATAAACTCATTTCTTATACACAATTTACACGTTTTATATGTTATATAATCTTTTTCAAACTTCCAAAACTTACTGAATGTAAAACTGCAATGGATAAACCAGAGTTTTGTAAAAATGACGATGCTGTTTTATTATCAATATAATTATTTTCATATTTATCGTTCAAGCTGTGAAATGTGAAAAATTATAGAAGCATTATAAAAAATGTGGCAGCATAATATAAATGTTTAAACAGTTTTCATCATTTTTTATTTTTATTTTTCATTACTTAAACAGGTTGACATAGTACATGTACTCCTCCGATGAGAGTGATATTCGATCAGTAGACCATGCTGGTGTTTCTGAAGTATTTAAAACATTAACTTGGGAACTATTTTTATCATTAAATGTGCTATTCATTTTATTTTTCAATTTTGTAGATAAAATAAATAATTATGTTTCTTATATCAATATATTCATCAATGTCTCGGTAAACTAAAACTTATTAATTTGTGGTGCTAATACTTGACATGTTATAAAAAATATGTAAAAAAAAAAAATTACATATTCTGTTACTACTTAATTGTTATATATATCACACAATAAAACAGATTATGGATCAACTTTCTGATAGTACTAAACTAGATTTTCAATTTTTTTTTTCGTTTTAAATTTTCAGACTATTCTTGAAAGGTATTGTAAAAGAAATCAGTCTAACCCCATTTAAATGTACTTATGGGGTTGAGGTATGAAAAATATAATAATATGCTTAATTATAAAATCCAAAACAAATGCTGAGCGTGATATTAAAGAAGTAAGAGAGTAATGACAATCTTCAAATGTCTTGAGTAAATGGAAAAAATAAAAAAACTTGTATATATGGTCTTAAATTGAATGTCTAGCAAATTATATCCATTTACTATTCATTAAATAAAACCAATTAAATATAAAGAAACTACACAAATTAATAGCTGATAAATAAAACAATAGATATGCCCAAACATACAAAACTACATGTAGGATGTATATATCATGCCATGTAGTATTTATATATATTCTCTATATATTTCTTAAAACTTATAATTATATATTTAAAACAAGTATATAATATAATTACATTCTATAAAAATGTAATCACATATACATAATACCTACGCAAATATCTTGCGAGGTTGATATAATTAAAAGTAACAATATAAATATTATTACTCTTATTTTTTTTATGATGAAAATTGTAAAACTTACAAAAAATATTTGTATTTTAAAAAATATAGTAAATAGAAAATATGAAAAGAATAATTCAAATAATATAAATTACAATTTATTTCTCATTTATTATATATCTTTTTTTTTTTCTTTAGTTTGAAATTTATTATATAGGATATATATTATTTATTTATATTTTTTTTTGCTTATATTGTCATAGTTTTTTTTTTTTTTTTTTTTTTTTTTTTTTCACTATATAAATATACTATACTATCATTGTTTCCATACCAATAAATGTTTGTACATATTTTTAAAATGATTTCAAACAAAATAAATAAAAAAATTGATATACTCATTTAACAAAATATTTAAAATAATTATTTATATCCTAAACTGAGCAAACATATAATTAAGTGTAGTATTTTCAAATAGTTTCTCTATACATAAGTATTTAATAGTAGGACAGTAAAACAAGGCAAATATATAATTGTACCCCTAAAAATAAATAAATAAATATACATCCTTATCTATCCTTTTTTATTATATAATATTAAAAATGTTTGATGAGATATTAGAAATTAAATTTTCCATTTAAAATACCTATATTCTGTTATTGTCCCTTTTTATTTTCTCATAACAATATGAACATTCAGAATATGTGACATACCTAATTTTGTAAAAAACGTAAATTTCTCTTTTTCTAATCTTAAAAAGTGTATCACTAATGTTTTGAAAGTAGAACTGGTTTGGAAGTATAACTGGTTTGAAAGTAGAACATACTACATTTGCCATCGAGTAGTAATCATGATTAAGACACCATCATGAATATATAAGAATGAAAATTATTTTAAACAACCATCAAATTAATGTTAAAATATATATATATATTTGCCTATACAACAACGGAATAATCTAATATGAGTTGAGGACACATATAAACATGGTTTTTTTATTTGAAAGACCGAGTTTATTTTTTGTCACACTTTATAATTCAATTTAAAAAAAAAATGAACAAATTAAATATGTGTATATTTTTTTTATTAAATAAATGTCCATTTTATTGGCACATATAAAATTGTAATTTAATTTATTAAGCCTATTCATATGCTTATATAAAAGTCTGATATGACTAAACATTTCTATAGCATAAGTATAGCTAATTCATTTTCTGTTTTATTACTAACATAATTTAAATATAAAAATGGGAAAGAAATTATATACATATTTAGGTGTATATAATATTTCATATAAAAAAAAACTATATAGAGCTATGTCTGTTTTATGCTCAAGGTATATTGTTTTTCTAATTTTACAAAATCATAATAATATTTTCCTACAATATACCCATTTATAAAACTTTATTTTATTTATATAAATAAGTAATTATTTTACTAATTTTTTGACAAATTTTTCAAAAAATATAATTCATATATTTTAATAATTTTCCCATTTTTATCCTTAGTAGTTTTTGACAAATAAAATATTATCACCCAATGCACAAATAAAAATAAATGCTACATATGTATAGAAAAAAGTGCAAAATAGGAATAAAATTTTCCAACAAAAAATATAAAAAAATAAAACAAGTACCATGAAGTAATAACAAACGTATTTAAAGAAAATCGGGAATAAAATCATGATTGTATAAAATCCCTTTTTGAACAGAAAAGAGAATAAATAGGAAGTTAAATGAAAGACTTGAACGAAAAATGCTTGTGATATGGATTATACTGTTTTATATGATTGATAATATTAATTATTTGCATTTTTTTTTTATTATTTATTCCCATTTTACTTTATTTACAACATAGAATAGTTAAGAAAAGACTCATTTTAATGGCTACCTTTTTTGGAAACGAAGAAAAATATAACTGGAAAAATAAATAAAAAAATTTACAATTAAATATACGACGATAAATCCAATTAACTGCTAAAATGATGAACAAATATAATCAACTTTAGAAATATAGTCATGCATACGTATATATATATATATTTTTTTTAATAAAGAACAAGTAGAAAGTGAAATAAAAAAACGAAGAAAAAAAGAAAGACGGGCAAGCATGTCTTGTCATATTTTTACAGCAACATTTTTATATTTCCAAACTTGTAAAAAATTTGAAAAGAAATCCTATCCTGTGCAATAGTAACAACAAATTTAATATTAGTTGATTAAAAGGGGGTTTAAGATGAAGTCAAAATTAAATGCCTTTCTGAAGCGGCTTTTAAATAAGTTTGAAAATGATTTCGAGTCAAACAAAAAAGCATATGTCACTTATTTTAAGAAAAAATTATACAATGATGAGAATATTAAAAATATAAGATATAATGAATTTGGAATGCGATATATGTTTTCACCAAAATCAGCCAATAATTTTTATAGCCAAGATATGGAAAATATTATTGGATGTAGTGGAAGGAATAAAAGTGGCAACGGATATAGTAGTAAACACTTATCATTGCATCCATTTCAAACATATGGAATATCAAACAAAGATTTATTTTTAGCTATGCTAGCTATTTTGGGTATGTATGAAATTATGAACAGCAAGGACGAAAAGGGCAAAAAAAAAAAAAATTTTTTTTTAAATTTTTTATTTCCAAAGAATAAAGCTAGCTGTTGTGGTATTATGGCATATTTAGGTGATGGAGATGCCTCAAAAATATTAATAGATGGTATTGAAATATTACAAAATAGAGGATATGATTCATGTGGTATGTCAACAATTGATAAAAGTAATTCATTAAAAACAACAAAATATGCAAGTAGTTCAGCAACCAATGCTATTGAAAAATTACGTGGAAATTACATGACCAGTCATAAAAATGATAATATTGGTATTGCACACACAAGATGGGCAACACATGGAAGTAAAACTGATGAAAATGCACACCCCCATATAGATTATAAAGAAAGAATTAGTCTTGTACATAATGGAATGATTGAAAATTATAGAGAATTAAAAAAATTTTTAGTACAAAAAAATATTCCATTCAAATCAAATACTGATACAGAAGTTGTTGCAAATTTAATTGGATATTTTTTAGATCAAAAACAAACTTTTCAAGATGCTGTTGTATCATCTATAAAACAATTAGAAGGGACTTGGAGTTTTTGTATTATTCACAAAGATTTTCCTGATGAAATGATATTAGCAGCAAATGGATCACCATTACATATAGGTATAAAAGATAATGAAATGTTTGTAGCTTCTGAACATTCTGCATTATTTGCTTTTACTAATGAATATATATCATTAAAAAACGGAGAAATCATGTCAATAAATAAAAATAATATTAATAATTTAAAAATGATCAAAAAATTTGATAATATACCAGAAATCGTTATACAAAAAACACCAGATCCATATCCACATTGGACAATTAAAGAAATACATGAACAATCTATAAGTCTATCAAAATCTTTAAACAATGGTGGAAGATTTAATCTTCAAAATAATACTGTTAAATTAGGTGGTTTAGATCCATATGTAGATGAGTTAAAAAATATAGAAAACATAATTTTAATCGGTTGTGGTACATCATATTATGCCGCATTATTTTGTAAATATATTATGAATTATTTACATTGTTTTAATACTGTACAAGTTATGGATCCTAGTGATTTTAATATATCTTCTATTCCAAAAGAAAAAGAAGGAATTATATTTATATCACAAAGTGGAGAAACACGAGATGTTATTAAAGCTTGTAAGTTAGCAGAATATTTTAATTTAAAAAAATTATCAGTAATTAATTCAGTAGGATCAACTATTGCTAATATGACTGGTCGTGGTGTATATCTAAATGCAGGTCGAGAAGTTGGTGTTGCATCAACAAAATGTTTTACATCAGAAGTTTCTGTATTAACATTAATAGCTTTATGGTTTTTTCAAAATAAACAAAATATAAATTCAAATAATAAAGTTAGTTCTCTAATTAATTCATTATATAGATTACCACTATATGCAGATACAACTATCAAATCATGTGAAGATACATGTAAAGCATTATCACATAAATTATCCAATGCAAAATCAATGTTTATCATCGGAAATGGATTAAGCTATCCAATAGCTTTAGAAGGTGCATTAAAAATTAAAGAAATTGCATATATACATTGTGAAGGCTCAACTGGAAATGCTCTTAAACATGGCCCTTATGCATTATTGGGAGGAAATGACAACATACCTGTAATTATGCTTATATTTAATGATGGTACAAAAAATTCAATGATTAGTATTGGTGAGCAAATCAAATCAAGGGGTGCACATATTATATGCTTAACTGATGATGCAAACCTTTGTAATCATTTTGCTGATGACATTATATTGATACCAAATAACGGAATGCTTACATCACTACTTGCAGTTATACCATTACAAATGCTAGCTTATTATATGAGCGTTCATTTGGGGCACAATCCCGACAAACCTCGATCGCTAGCAAAAACTGTTACGGTATAGTATAAAATTCGTCGTTCTATTTATCCACAAACATTTCCATATATATAGTTTGTTTCTATTGTATTCACTTTTTTCCATTTTATCAGTTTTATTTTTTTTATTTTATTTTTTTTATTTTACTTTTTTTGATTTATTTTTTTGTATACACCCCTAGCGAATACAAACAGGGTGAGCCTTTTGGGGGTTACTCAAGTTACCTTGTGCTTCGCCAAGTTTATTATAACTTTGAGGGGGAAACCTGCTAATTTTTTTTTGATGTTTTATTCACAAGAAGTGAGATATTTGTATATATTGCATACGTATTTCTACGTATTTCCCTATGAGTGTGTGCGCAAATTAGCTATCGCCTAACTTGTTAATATGATTTTCTGTTTTTGTATTTATTGCTCTCATAATTAACATTAAAGATGACAATGTTAGTAGCGAACTTGAATCCTTTACACTATTGATATCGTATACATATCCCCATTTTGAAAACTGGTATATATATTCCAGGTTGCAATACCGATAGACATCTTTATAATTTATGTAACCTTTTAAAAATAAATAACTAAATATAAATGAATTTAAAATTTGTGTGCATTTATAAAAAATAAAAATTTCTGAATTGTTCATATTTTTAATCAAATTTTGAATTGTTTTATGAACATGTTCATCTTGTTCAGGGGTTTCAAAATTTTTAGCGCTATTTAATTTTATTTTATGAATATCTTCAAACATATTCATAAATTTATTATAAATATTATTTTCTTCTTCACGTAAGTTTTTTATTTTATAATTTTCCAAATAATTAACACTATTTGGTAGATTTATAGATTTCTCTAAATCCATATATTTTTTTTTCTCTGTCCCAAAAGAATTTATTTCATCACTCCTATAAAAAATTAAATCAGTTTTGAAGTGATCATAAATATTTTTTTCTATCAAAGTCCGTTGTATATCGAAGTGTGCCCTTTCTTTAATGTTGCAATTTGAAAAGCTTGATAAAAATTCTTCTGTTCCATTTCTACAGTTATCTAAGTCTTTGTCCACATTATTAACATGATTGTGTGTGTTGTTCTTTTCTTCTTTTTCAATATTATTAATTTGATAATTATTATTATGTTCAGTTTGAATTGTGTTTATATTTTTTGTCTTTACACCTAATCCCTCTTTTGGATTTATAAAATCAATTAAATTATTCATAAACAATGTTAAAGGCATTTTTAAAATATTCATTTCTTTACTATTTCGCAGTAATTCTAATTTTACAAGAAAAGCTAGGTCCATATTTTGAACTGCAAACACATTTTTATTGTTTGTTAATAATTTTTTTCCATCAATAAATATTTCTATCTTGTTAATATTTTCATTTTTTTTTAAATCGATTTTTTTTAAATTCTCAAATTTCTTTAAATTATATTTTCCTTCACCAAAACAAATAAAAGAACTATTATTCTTTTTAAAAATATGAAATATATTACTTTGTATTTTTTTCCTCTTCATATTGTAGAATATTTGGAATATATATAAATATTATGTAGATTGAGTAAAAACAAGATCATTCATTGTTCTTAATTTTTTGAATGTTACAGATTGGCTTATTCATCTTATTTCTATTGTTGTTATTCTTTATAAACAAATACAAACCATGTAATCAAAAAAACAAATAAACGAAAAAGGGATGCTCTACCCGCTTGATGCTTAAAAATGTAACAAGCCACACCCTTAAAAAAAATATTGCTAATGCATGTAAAATAGTATATTAGCTAGCTAATATGAAAAAAACTAAAAAAAAAATATTAAATATTAAAGCAAAAAAATATATGCTAAAATTGTTGAAAAAAAAATATCGGAATGACGCACACGTCGATTGGCTCTCTTTGCCATTACAATGAGAATACATTTTTAAGAAAAATATAATAACATAAATATAATAACATAAATATTTTATTTATCGTGTTTATTTTATATTTTTTTAATTTTTTTAAATTTTTTCTTAATCTTTATTGTTTTAAAAAATTCAAAAGGGAAAACGAGGGCGCTATTATTAAAAAGTGTAAAAATAGCAAAGTTAAAAATTAACATAAAAATTTATTATTACAAAATAAGCATATAATTTTGAACAAAATTAAAAAATGTAAAAATAAAAGCAATATATTCTGCAAAAGGATAATGCATGCATATGATACACACACTGAGAGGTTAACGTCATGTTGTGACGTTGTTTTTGACAAAGAAGAAATAAAAGTATAGACTTAAAATATTATTTAAGTATTTTGCTTATTCAAAAAATTCCTGATTGTTTCAACATTTGGAGTAAGTACATACTTTTATTGTCATTTTGATTTTTACATTTATCATAAGTATTTTGATAACCATTTTTAACTGCATCAATCAGTATATTTCGTATACTATCATTTTTTAAGGATTGTAATATAAAATTTTTTAAATTATCATCATTTAATTTTTCTACTTTATTTAAAAGGAATATAATATCTACATCTTTTTCATTTTTAATTGCTTCCTCTATTGTATCTTTTTTTTCTTCTTTATTATTTTCATTATTGTTTTGTGGTGTATTGGTTTTAAATCCAATTACACTTTTTTTTCTTTTTTTTTTAAAAAAATTATTATCCATATTTCCACCTAATCCAAAAAAGTTATTTAATTCAGATAAAAGGTCATGCTGATTATCATCACTTTCAGTATCTATTTCTTCACTATCATTATTATTATTTCCAAAAATATTTTTAAATATTCCTGAAAATAATGAATTAGGAAATAAATCATTTAAATTATTATTCATACCGTTATATGAATATCCTTCTCCATTATCATTAAAAAAACTATCTAAACTATTATCTTGGTCATTATTATTTTCATCTGAATCTTCAGAATCTAATCCACCTCTTCTTATAATTATCTGTGTATGCACATTATTGTCATCATTTGTAAATCGTCTAACGATTACATTTCTTCTATTTTTATTTTTATTATCGTGACGTCCATTTTTTCCATTACCATTTTTACCGTTAAAAAATACTCGTGCTTCTGCTACTTTTTTTATTAATTCTGCTTCATCTTTACAATCCTTAAAATCGATCTTTTGTTTTGTCAACTCTTTTTTAAAATCGTTCAGAATTTCAAAAGAATATTCAGGATGAGATGTGTATAGATTATATAAAAAATTGTATTCTTCATTTAAAGCATTCTCATTTTTTTTATTTACATTATTGGATTTAAACAAATGTAAAGAATATGAATTATTACTTATTTCATAATTTACAAACTGTTCAATAAGTTTTGAAACTTTTTCTCCTCCCAAATATTCATAATTAATAAAATTGTTATTAGTATTTCTCCTCATAATATTTACAATTTCATTTAACATATTTTGTTTTTGATCATTATTTAATTTTTTATAAAATTCATTAATTTCATTATATCTAATATCGAATTCTTTTTTAATATTTTCTCTATCATTAGTTTTTAACACACTTGGACCATAAAGTAATTTAATTGCATATTTTTTAATTACATCATCAGTATTTTTACAATCTTTTATGTATATATTTTCGCTTTCTAGCTCATTTGTTATTTTTAAAAAATTTATCTCTTTTTTTCTTAACTGTTCATAAATTTCTTTACATTTACGACTTATTTCAACATCATCTAAATTTTGGCTGTTTTCAGAATTCTCAGTTGATATATGCATAGATTTTCCATCCAAGTATAAAACTCCATTTTTTAAATCAAAAATTAATTTTTTATCTCTTAAAAAGTCTAGCCCTAATAATATAACATTATTATCTAAATATTCCATATTTCCTTTGTAAACATTATTTAATTCTGCATTAACAATTTGATTATTTTTTGTGATAATGCTAAAATTTTTTATATCAGCCTTTTGCACACTAAATTTTTTATTTAGTATATTTTCAATAGTTTCGCTATTTTTTTCATCATTATAGCTAGCTGGAAATAGGTTACTATTTACAATAATTGTTCTTGAATTTCCTGTATCTATAAAACATTTATGAGGTTCAGATTCATTAATATTTGCAATAAAATATTTTAAATTATTAGAATAATTTCTTAATGGTATGGCATACATGTTCTCTTTTTCTTTCTGAATATTATCTCTCAATTCATTATAATTTTCATCATCAATTAAATTAATCTTCATATTTACTGGATCAAATATAACCATATCAAACTGTTTTAGTATATCAAATCCAATTATACCATCAAAATTTTTACTAATCTCTTCATTTTTTATAACATAAAAATCGAATTTTTTTTTAATGTCATTACTGATAGTTATGATGTTTTTCATTACCTCAAGTTTTGTATTGTTTAAATGCATTTCATCTTTCATGTCTTGAACATCATCTGGGCGAAAGTTTATGTGTAACATTTTCTGATTAATATAATTATTTGATAATGTACTATCAATATTTTCTTTCATATCAAGAATTTCATCTTCTTCATCTTTTTGAAATATAAAACTGTTATCACTACATAGGTCTATTATAAATTTTCTTTCCTTATTATTTATAAAAAGTTTACTATAAAAGAAATCATTACTATTGTCATCACTTTTAAATTTTTCAATAATCAGTTCTTTTGGATTAACATTATTTTCTGCATTTAAAAATATATTTTTTTTTTCTTTATTAAATTTTGTAGGCATACGTGGCTGTATTTTATTTCCATTTTTTTCAAACACATTATTGCTAATAAAAAAATGTCTTTTATATTTGTTTTTATTAATGCTACTTGGAAATGTAGCTAATTTGCTACTCCCATTTATTTGTATTATCTCATTTTCATTCCATCGTATTTTAACAGAATTGTAAAAAGCGCATGATAAAAATGACCATGTTGCGAAAAGGAGTAAAACAAGCATTTTTTTTTAAATTTTAGCTAGCCATATGAAAATTTTTCATAGCAAAAAAAAAAAATCTTTGAAACATGGTTTTCGTTTTTGAAAAATCCTACTTGTATTAAAATGTAGCATAAATATAAAAATAAGCCAACTATACATACAAGTAAAAGTAAACAAATACACGTGTGACACACAAATTACGAAACAGTCTGTTATTTATAAAAGCTTCATTATACAATCATCTCATAGCTATTCATATGCCATAAAATGCCTGTACATGTCAGCAAAAATTTTATAAGTTTTTATTAAGCCTATCATATATATATGTATGCATACATGATTTGCCTTCACTTAATAACTAAGTTTATGTTAAAAATGTTTACTTAAGAGATAAATTCTCATATTCTTTTTTATAAAATTTTTAAAATAAATATAATAATGAACCAAATTAACAAAATATATCTTTATTCTTATATAAAAAAATTACATATCATAATATATTTCCAATCCCACAAAAAAAAAATATAAACAAAAAAAATAATTAAAATCATAAAAATAATAATTCACAATTTAATAGCATAGAATGATGAAAAAAATAAAATGTGATTTATAAATATATGTTGTACTCTCCTTCGATTTAAAGAGAAAATGTAAAAAAAAAATATATGATGCCACGCGTATATACCACTAATATATTTCACGTGAAATACATAGACTTCTATTAATTGCACTTGTGAATTCATGATAAATACGTTTTATTTGTTCTTATATTAATTCAGGTTTAAAATACAACAAAAAAATAATAAAAAATGACAAAAAAATGACAAAAAAATGATAAAAAAATGATAAAAAAATGTAAAGAAATAAAATAATTAATATAGTGAAATACTTCACTAGTGCTAATATAGGGGCTATAAAAGCCATGACATTTTTCTTATTTATGGATATACTCAATCGTGTAATGAATATTATATCTATGCATAATCCTTTTTTATTTTTATAAAAATTTTCAAATACTAAAATAAACAAATAATTCCATTTCTTAGTGAAACAATAAATATATTACATATACTAACTAATTGGGTGTCATCCGATTAAAATTTGTTTTTTCCATCATCGTAGTTGTATAATAGCATGACAGGCTTATCATTTTTCTTCGTGACTATCCTTTTTATAGACTAAAAAATAAAAAGTAGTATGAAATAAATAAATACACAATATAAATGATAGGCATATTTCTTAACTTAAAAAATGCATAATAAAAACTTTCGTCTTACAACATTCATCTTCTATGATTTGAACTAAGGATCTCTTCAAGTCTCTCTGTATACAAATATTCTCTTTCAATATTTGTATTTCATTGTTTAGTATTTTTTTTAGATTAACTAAATGCTTTTGATATATAAATTTATTTTCATACTGTTCCTTAAGCTCTATTTTATTAGAATTAAAATTTTTTATACTATTAATTAGTATATGTTTTTTTATTTTTAAAAATACTATATATGTATACATAATTTTAATATTTTCAATATATTCTAAATCGTCTAACAAATTTATTATCATATCTTCTAGTATATATTTTTTTTTTACTTTTTTTCCTATAACTTGTCCATTCCTAGTTTTACAATTTTTGATATCCCCAGATAAAAAATTGAAATCATATTTTTTGCTTAACAATTTTGTAAAAAATAAACTCATATTTTCAATTTGTTCAACTATTTTTACTTGTTCATATTTTTCAAAATCCTCTTTCGTGTTTTTTCTTTTTTCATTTGGCTCAGAAATAGCAACTGTATTAACATCATATTTTTGGATTCCATCTTGAGGGGTTGCAGATATGTTGAGTATTTTTTCTCCTGACATTTTTTTATCAGCCATTTGTTTTTCTTCCATATTTATATCAACTATTTCATTATTGTTTGTTTGTATATTTGAGGGATCATGATATGGAATATAATTTTGTCTTTTTAAAAGTTCATTTTGTTGACAAGCATAGTTATGAAATTGTATATACTGATTTATTGTTTGAGATATATAATTATCCTCTTTTATTATTTGTAATTTTTCAAATACTTTATCTATTTTATATATTATTGCTTTGAAATATATTTGCATATCATGGTCTTCAATAATTAAATTGTCTACATGTAATGAATACTCATTTTTTTTTTGAAATTTTAATTTTATAATATTTTCACTTTTTTTTAAAAACATATATATATAGATCGAAGTCATATAAAATGAAAAAAAATAAAATAAACCATCATTTAAAATATCGTAAACTGAAAAAATAGAAATCATTTTAATATGATAAAACCTCATTATCCATTCTAAAAAATTTTTAGACATATAGGTAATTCCATTGGGTCCTAAAAAGGTAAATGATAAAAATGAGCTAGCGAAAATGTTTTTTTTTTTTTTTTTTTTTTTTTTTGTAAACCTACCAAATATGGATGCAAAAAAAACCAGAGAAAATATAGGGAGTGTTGTAAAAAGAAAATAATATTTGTATTTTAAAAAGGAGAAAGAATAATAAGTAAAAAAGAAAAAACAGATTTTTAATATAGATATAATAATAATAAAATATGAAAATAAATTTCGATAATGTGTGTAAAAACTTTTATTTATTAAGTCTTGGATTGCTGATCTGAATTTTGCTAACTCTTCCATACTATATATTGTAGAAATATTTTTATTTTTTATTTTTTCAATATAATTATTATAATGGCTAATAGATTTATAAGACATTATATTAAATAATAAGAATAAAAATAAAATAAGAAAAAAAGAAAATAATAAACAATTCATATAAATATTATTTATTTTATAGTAATATGACAGATATATTGTCAACATAAAATAAGCAATTACTATAACTACCAAACTTCCTAAACTTATCATTTTAATTATATCCATACTTGTTTTTTCATTATGTATTTCATACACAATTATTTCTTTTTTTTGTTCCCTTTGTCCATTATAATGTGTGTTTAGCGAGGTCTGAAAAAAACGACAGAAAGTTAAAAGTGTTTAGAAAGTTTGAAGTGTTTAGAAAGTTAAAAGTGTTTAGAAAGTTTGAAGTGTTTAGAAATGTTGATAGTTCAAAAAAATAATATTTATTCATATGGATGTATAACCTTTATAAGGACTAATAAATCGTTTTCAAAATTATAGAGAACAGAATGTGTCTCATAATTATTGGAGTTTTCTTCAGAATCATCAAAAAGGTGCTTGTACTGGTTTAGTCCAACTTTGGCTGTTTTAAAAAGAAAGCAAAAAAAAATATATTAAAATAGTAGTAATAATAATTGCATTTAAATTAAGGGGAAATACTAATGAATTTTTTAAAAGAGTAAAAACATCAAATTTTATGTCTTTCATTATTTTCCTTACTGGTTCCAGAGTTATAGAAAAATAAAGAACTCTCAAGAGTTACATCGTCTGTAAATAATGAAAACAGAAAAGGAATGCAAAATATAAAATAATAAAAATAGTTAGCATAATTATTTTGTCATCATATACAATAATGTTTTATTTTTTTTGAATATTTCGTAAATATAGACAAATAAAATTGCTATACCTTTTTGAGTGTCTCCAAATTTAATATAAATATCGTAAGGAAAAACAGGAAAATAATTTTCATATAAAAATATATCACTATTAGTTATATTCGATTCAAGTTCATATAATTTTTTGTTGTCAATGGATTTTTTATTTCTCATTATATTATTTAATATCACAGAATTTAAAAAGTTATAATATTCCTCTTGAGAAGTTAGTGTATCGAATGATATTCCCTACAACAAAAGAAGACATGTTTCATTATGTTGTCATTATTCTATAATATTCATCATTTATTTATGGTTTTTTTCTTGAAATTCTTTTCTTACTTGTTTTGATTCAGATCCAAATGGCTCCCCCAACAAACCCGAAAAATGTTCAGTAACATGGGGATAATAATTTCGCCCAAGTATTATATTAAAAATAAATAAAATAAAAAATATAAAAAACAATGACAAGTTTACTATTTTCAAAAATTTTATTTTTTCTCTCTCTCTTTCAATTTTCACATTTTCAATATTATTAAAATTGGGATTTATCTCATATGGTACCTATAAATAATGAAAAAAATAATTTTATGAAAAAAAAATAATAAGACTATTCGTTTCAAAGTATGTCTAATTTTCAATTTGTTTGTCGTACTATTTTTATTTTTTCAGAAAATAAAAAAATATATTTTTTGAGGGTCTTTAAAAATGGAATATTTATAGGTTGTTCTTCTATAAAGTAAAATAAAAACCAAACGGTAAGTATGCAAATATAATTATTTCACAGAACAACTAGCGATAATATGTGTTGCATAAAAAAAGTGAAAAAAAATAAGTATTTTTTTCTTTTATATAATTACTGAAATCATGTTTATTTTTATGAATAAGTAAAAATGTTGTCGTTGTTGATAATATTATTATCATAGGAATTATAAAATATTGATAAATAATTGTAAAAAAAAAATTATAAATATATTCTCTTTCCAATTGTTCAACCCCAGATAAATCATCTATTAAGCTGAAGTCACTGCTGGATTCTCCATTGCCTAAAAAAGTGTAAAAAAAAATAGACGTTTTATTTTTTTCAAAATGAAAATGCACAAAGTTCAAAGCTTTCTTAAAATACTTCTTTATATTCACATATTTTATTAGTACTTGAAAAATAATTAAAAATTTTTAAAGTGAAAAAGCCAAGAAGAAATATCAAAATCGAGAGATTATGTTTTATACTGTTTTGTATAATTTCTATTGGTATATTAAATGTTTTATGTATTTTTGAAATTTCATTAAATATATTTAAAATTATAAAAATGTTGTATATATATATCACTCCTTCAAATATTTTTGTCTGTATCGATTCACAATATATTGAGCCTATCAAAAAATGAATTTAGAATATGGAAATATGTTTATATCTAATAAATACAATAAACAAATAATAAAAAAAAGTATAGATAGTTCGTATTACCTATTATTTGCTCATAAAGGATATTCAAATTAAATATAACAACTATTACTATATAAGCTACATTTTTCAAATTTCTAATGATAAAAGGAAAATAAAAAGTTTAAAAATAATAATGATATATTTTCAACTGTCTTATATATATTTTTTTATTTTTTGACATACTTTTTCGTTTTATAAATGTCTAGCTTTTTTATATCCCATATCCTATATATTCGAAAAATTGTAACCGCATTAAATAATATATATAGAATCCATTCTGTCCATACATATTTATGAGAAATGGCTAGATATCTTTCTTCTTTAAATATTTCAGATTTAAATACTCTGTTAAATGAAATAATATAATCTAGAAAGAGAATAAGAGAAAACCATGTGAATAATGCATGCACATAAAAAAAGAAAGATAAAAATAAAATCGACAACATGCAACAATATAAGCATATTTAAATTAAACTATTATAAAAAAAAAACCATATATATATATGTATATAATATGCATATGAAAAATGGTATATATTTTTTTTGTCTTATGAACCTATATATGTGTTAGAATGGTTGTTGTACAGATTTAGGGAAAATTTTAAATTCTCGTCTACATTTTTCAAATAATTAATTTTTTTATAATTGCATATATTTTTTATTGTTTCTAAATTCTTGTCAATTGTTTCGATTTCCTTTATATTGAAATAACTATTTTGTATAATATGGGATACTGAGGTGTTAAAGCAAGTTTTAAAAGTTTCATTGTTATATGTGTAATAAATGCCAATAATATTTATGTACAAAAGTAAATGAAAAAATATTAAAAATATATTTATTAGAAATTCATAATCGTATTTTTTATTATTGTTATTATTATTATTATTATTATTATTATTATTATTTAATATCTTATTTTGAATTTCTTCCAACTCTAAAATTTCATCACATTCTTTCATTTTAATTTTCAAAAAAAAAATACATTAAAATGGTTGAAATTAAATTTAATTATAGAAAACACAAAACATGCATACATATATATATATGCTTATGTGTTTATTCTCATATTCCATCATAAGGTATTTAGTCCTCAAAAGTTTTTAAAAGTAAAGACATTGTACATAAATAAAAGCTATATAGCTAAAAATGACCAGCTATCAAGCATATTTTATATGCACATACATTTAATTATTTTATTAGTTAGGAAACCATCAGACAACTAACTACACAATTAATTACTCACATACACATATGTAGATATAAAGCCAAAAAATGCAATATAAATTATGAAGAAGTATCAATATACAACTGTAATTATTTACTTTTTACCGAAAATAATAAAAGTAAACTTCAATTTGGTTATGCACTTAATTGCATGACAAAAAAAAAAATATATGCACAAATATGGAAAAAATTATGAACAGACAGGTTAAAAAATCATATGAAAAATTATAGCAGCATATGAACTTTATGTTTTTTGCAAATTATTTTGCTATGAATACATGGCAAAGGAAGGAAAAATTGCAAATGGGGATCTGAGAAAATAATACAAATAGTAATATAAATAATGTAGTTGAATAAGTACATGAAATATCAACCAATATAAAAAGAAAGTGAAATGCTAAATTATTTTACAAAAATACAACCACATACTGAGATATAACTAAATATGCTTAACTATAATACACTATTCGAAACTAAATTAAATGCTTTAAACAACTAGATGTATTTTTTATACAAAGATAAAAATAGTTAATATGCATACATCCTTTTACTACATATTTTTTCGGTACCTTTTTGTATGTACGGGTTAGACTTCATAATAGGACAGTAATAAATAAATTCATTATCATCAGATTTGTCTTTATTTTCAAATAAATCAAAAAATTGACTTGAAATATTTTCCATATTAATTGAATTATCTATAATGTTTTTACTCGAATTTGATTCATCATCTTTAATTGTTTCTGTGTCTTCATAATTTTCATAGTCTTCTCTAATCTTATCATGTTCAATATTTTTTTTATTTTCTATACCCTCTTTTTTCTTTTTAATTTTTATTAGTATATATGGTGAGTCATAATAAAAACTTTTATCCTTTTTCCTTGCATATGCCATATAGCTATTTGAATAACGCATATTTATTGTACTTTCACTAAATGTTTTTTCATTTAAATTTTCTATATTTGGGTTATTATCCTTTTGAATAGAACTTTCATCTTTTTCTTCTGGTTTACTCAAATTATTGTCTGAATGATCTTTCTCTATATTAGCCAGTTTTGTATCTTCCCATTTGTTTTCTTCATTTTGAATTTTAAAATAAATATCATTTTTATTGTGTATTTTTTGATGCATAATCTTCTCACATCCTTTTACAAATAAACTTTTGTATATCTTAATTGGTGCTATCCAAACACCTCGCTCGTTTCTAAATAGGATTAAGAAAAAAACAAATAATTATAATTAAGAACCAATAAAATGAATGAAAAAAATATGACTATCTTTTTCTTTCTTTCCTTACTCGTTAACTTTCTCGGAAAATTTGAGGGAAACACTTAGCTCACTAATATTAGTATTCATATTATTTGCATGTGTAAAATAAACTGAATAAAAAAACATCATTGGGTTAGTAAACATTGATATGTTGTAAATATTTCGTTCACCCTTTTGTTCTTTCCTTATAAGTTCTTTAATATAATTTAATTTCCTTTTAAGTTCCTCAAAGAATTTATATAGGCATTTTTCTCCGTCTGAAAAATGACGCCATTTCCATGGTACCTAAAAATAGATATAAAAAAAAAAGTTTTTAAGTCACGAAATAGTAATATTATTTAAAATTTACTGTATATTATATATATGCATTATTTGGGTCATAAAAATTATTCTTACTTTGTATCGAAGCAAACTTCTTTCCATTTTAGCTGAATATTCATTTGATATTTTAGACAATTTTGATGTGCTTAAATAATATTGAATTTCTTTTTTTATTTCATAAACACGAGATAAAATCATGTTGTATTCTTGGATCAGATAATTGACTGAAAAAAAGTGTAGAAGTGCATATAAATTTGTTGGGACAAATACATTGTATAATATATGTAATATCCATTTTCAACTTACGTTGTGGTGTACTATTTAGGGGTTGATTTACAAAATAAAAAGAAGAAAAATGGTCAAAAGATAATAGGATAATATTAAAAATTAATGTTTTTTTATATATATTAGTAATACAATATTTTGAAATAAATATTTTTTCCATCAATTTTATATTATAAGCCATTTTATAAATATTAGCAACTTTGTTTTTTTGGACAACATTTTCAAATATATCGATATTGTCTAAAACATATCTTATCATCTCTTTTAGTGTTATAAGGTTAGTAGGAATTTGTTTTAAAATATTATCATTATTACATAAAACATTTTTATTTGGTAAGCTAAAAAGATTGTATAAAAATGATTCAATCATATTCTTTATTAATATATCTTTTTCTGAAAATAGACGATCAAGAAAGTTTTTAAAATAGTTTAAAAAAAAGGTTCTACATCTATCTGATTCATCCCTTTCATTTCGGTTTTCAGATCCAGAGCAAATTAAATTTTCTTCGTTTACTACAATAAGTTCCATTTTTTCTGTCTCACCATTTTTCAATCCATCTTTTAAATTGCTAAATAATTTTACTAATAAAATAATCTCATTTATAATATCAAAACTTATATTCATATTTTCTAAATATGCATACTCATTAATTAAAATAAAAAATAAAATCGATAAAAATAAATGCTTTGAATATATATGATTAGAGCATACAGGTAATTTATATATTTCAACAAGATCAAATACGAAGTTAATATAATTTAAAAAATCAAAGGATTCAAAACTAAAATCTAGAGTAATACCAAACGACATATTAATCAATTTTTCTGTTAATATATTTATGTTGTTATAAAATATGATGAAAACTTTTTGCCCTGTATTTTGTTTTTCTTCATTTTTAAGAACATTTTCTATAAAGCTTTCACATGCTAGTACTTCCGATACAGTATATATATCTGCCACAATAATGTTACTTATTTTTTTCGATATATTTTCTACATGTTTAAAATCTAAAAATAATGACCTACTACATTTTAACAACATATTTAGTATAACATTACTGTAAATATTCTTTTCCAAAAGAAAAATAATGTAATTCTGTTTTTTTAAAACATCAAAAAAGTATAGATTGTCATTTATATTTTTATTTGAACCTTCTATTATATCACTTCCATATTCAGATGAACTAATAATATGGTGTCTAAAAAAGTTGTAGAAATTGTTGTATACCATTTTTTTGTCTTTATATATAAGACCTGATAATTTACTAAATATATACTCTTTAATAAGCATATCTATGGAATCTTTTTTTATAATTTTATCGATAGATAATTTATAAAAATACATGGATGGTTCATTAAATTCTTTTATTGGAAATTCTATCTCTTTTTTTAAATTTTCTGGACATATATATTCATTCCATTTGTATGGATATTCATATATATTACGTAAAATATTTCTATATATTTTTTTTTTCGAACTAACTAATTCTTCTAATTCTTTAATATAATAAATTATACTCATTTTATTTTCCTTTTCTTTTTCTAAGATTGTATAAACATCTTCATCATTATATTCATTATACATTTGAAGAACCCCTTCTGATTTATTTCCCCTATCTACTTCCTTATCCTCATCAAAATATTTATTATGTAATTTTCCTTTTAGTTTTCTTTTTTTTATGTATAATAGTGTATAAGATTTATTTAAGTTTGATGATAAGGTTTGTATTCGATTTAAAGGCTCCACCATTTCATCATTCTCTTTAACTTCCTCATTTTGAGAACTTCCTTCGAATTTCTCTTCATCCACTAGTCCGTCTAATTTGTTATCAATCAACTGATAGTTCTCATCATAAATGTTGTTTAAATTTGATGAAGTATTATAAAACATTTCAAAATCATTGCCCTTTATTTTTCTATAAAAATTGCTATTCGTTTCTAATATATTTGTAAATATATATTTTTCATCTTTTTTAAATTCTTCAAAAAACTTTTCATCATTTTTATAAATATATTCAATATTTTTTTCATAATTTTTATTTCTATAATTTCTAAAAAAAAGGAATAGATCTGTCCATTTAATAAATCTATAAACAAATATGTCTATATATATACTTAACAAAAAGTTGAAAATAAATAAATCTCTTTTTTTTAAAATTGGTACTATATGAAAATACATATAATTTAAAATATCATTGTAACTTCTCTTATTCTTTATATCAATTTCTTCAAAACATGATTTAACTATTTTTATAAATTTTCGATGACATATAAAGTTCATATTTTTGCTAACTATTTTTAATGTTTCCACCAAAACATAAAATGTATAAATTAATAAAAAGTTTCTTTCTTCAAACTGTTTTTCATCCCTTTCTTTTGATTTTTCAGATTTCCCAATATTTTCTAGCTCTTTCTTTAGCTCCTCCTCACTGATTTCTTTGTCTAAGAACCGTGTCGCTAAATTAGTTACCTGCAAAAAAGAATAGGTTTATTTATTTAGTATATTTTATATTTATTTAGATGCATGAATAAAACATTTCAACAAACTTCTGAGCATTTATTACCTCTTTAAGATGGTTTTCCTTTTCGATAGACACAATTTTCACGTCATCAGGAATTCCTCGACATTTTTGATAATAATATGAGAACAGGTTTAGGACATTATTTTTTTTATAGTCACAATATACATAAAGAATATTTTTATCATTCTCTAAAAACGTTTTAATATATTCTTCTTCCTCAATAATGCTAACAAAAATGTAAATATTCTCTACAAAAGATTTTTTACATTTTTTGCTTAGCATTTGTAAAAGCTCTGCATCTAATCCTTTAAATATGATAACATAATTATTTTCTACATAATGACTAATTTTTTCCATAAAATTTTCACTAACACCCTTTTCAACTTCTTTACATTCATCATCTTGATTATATGATTGAATAGACATTTTACTTATGTTATAATATTTTATATATACATATTTTTTTTCACTTTCTTTGATTTTTTTTAAAAAATATTTTTTTATTTGATAAAATGGGTCTACACAAATGTTTATTTTTTTTTTAATTATTTCTAACATATGGCAAGTATATATTATCATATTGTCATTACATAAATTCATTTTTTTATACATTTTTAAAAATGCAATGTTAATAAAATTTTTGTAGTTCATCAAATGTTTTAACTTCTCTTCTGCTTTGTTTATAGTGCTGTCCATTTCACCTGGTACTTCACCTGGAACTTCATCTGGCACATCACCATCACTCGAATTTCTTTCATACATGCATTTCTTATCGATTAAAAGTTTAAAAAATGTTCTTTTTTCTTTATCATTAAATCCACAGCAATATCCAAAGTGTATTGATTTCATGACTAATTCTTTTCTTGTCTGTTTTATTTGCAATTTTACTTCCGAATATAAAGAAAGAAGGTGTGCCTAAAAAGGAACAAAGTAAATAATAAGATGCATATATAAATATGATTAGGCAGTAGACATACAATTTTCAGATTAATTCCACTTTTGTTGATCTTACTAGTAAACTTGATACGACTTTAGATGTTACACAACCTAAACAGATTTCCATAATCTGATTATCCAAAAGAGATATTTTAGACTCCAAACTTTTTATAGATTCATTTTCTAATTTTAGAGATTCACATTTTTTAATATAATCATTCATAGATATAATAAAAAGATGAATAATATAAACAAATTTATAATTTAAAAAATTCTGAACATTTGAAATATTTTCATATTTTAAGATTAAACTTTTATTAATTTGGTTTTCATCAATCTTTTTTATATACTTCATAATATAATGATAAGAAAATGTATCTTGAATATAAGTTTTATCATTTTTTTTGTTTATATATAAATATAATATTTTTAAATATCCCATATAATTATTTTTATTTTTATGTTTAAAATATTCAAAATCTTCTTCCTTTATATCATTTAATTTGTTTTTAGCTTCCACTATGTTATTCTGATATTTTGTCATTGATTGTTTGATGTCTCTTTTTATTGTTCTAATTTTATTTCGATATGTAGCTATTTCATCTTTTATGTTTTTTATTTTTTCCTTCACCTTGTCGCTTTCAGATGTGTTACTATCAAACTGCACCGATTCAATGATGTTTTTTATTTCTTTCTTTTTTTCTACCAACACATTCAGTTCTGTTTTGTTTAAATATTCATATATTTTATATGTATCTTCAACAGCATTTTCTCGATAATGATTAATCTTGGGAATGTCTTTTTTATTGTCTAACATGATTAGCATTTTATTTATAGAGCTAGATAAATAGGATATAAAACAAAGCTCCCTATTCTCAACATCTTTCAAGTTTGAAATGAGAGATTGGATTGTCTTTCTGTTTACATAATTATATATAGGCATCGATAAATTAAAAGAGAATATAACTTTTTCAGAAAATTTATAAAAATTTAAATGAACTAAATAACATTTTTTAAATATATTTCTATATTTATAAAAATAAGTATTTTTAAATGAATCAAAATTGTTAGCATAAAATAAATAATGATTAGAATCTAATAATTTAGATATTACAAAATTTTCTAAATTCCCTTCAGCATCTTTCTCTTTATGTTTCAACATATTTATTATATATAGATAATGTTCATTTATAAAATTATCATATAAATTATCTAAGTTACAATTATATAATGTTAAATCAACAAAATTTAAATACTCCTCATCAAATTCGAGCTTTCCAAAAAATACTGTTCTGTTATGAATAAGGTCATTATTAATAGACGCATCTGAATTTATTTCATTTATTTTTGAAAGTTTTTCAATTGTTTTAGTATAACTTTCACGAATCTTCTTTTTCATTTCATTATCATCCCATCTTATAAATACAGACTCACAATTTTTATAATAGCAATAAATAGAAACTATTTTTTCTAACAATTTGTTTTGGCTATTTAAAAAAATTATATTACTTTGTCTAAATATAAGATATGTATTTATTATTTTTATAAAATTTAATATATCACTATAAAATATATCAAAATGTTCATATTTTGAAACTGGGAAAAAGGTTTTTAAATAATTTATGTCTAAATTTGGATTTATATTTTCTTCTTCCTTCTCAACATAAATCATATTATTTCGAATATTCACATTTAATGGATATTTATCATTTGTTATATATTTTTGAAAATATTTTTCAAAATTTTTTTTTATTATATTTTTATATTCTATATTTTTTTCATAAAAAATGACATCACTACAAAATATTCGAATCATATCATTTAAAAAGAAATACCCAATTTCATTCATATTGCTAAAACTTTCTTTATCATATATTAATAAATAATTTATTATGTTATTTATCATGTTTGTGTGTAAACTTAAATCTGTATTTTCCTTTTTCAACATAATACTCTCGAATGTTTCCAAAATGCAACCGATGAAGTTCTGGCACTCATTTATCATGTCCTCGCAAAAGTTCTGAAAAAGGGGGAAGTAAGCACACATAGAAATGAATAAAGTAAAACAATAGGAGTATAGAATAAAGTGTGAATGACACCCTTTGTGGACTTACATATTTCAGGAAGATGTACTCTATTATGTTAAAGTAAAGAGAGTGTATATTCTTTGGAGTAAGTGATGAGATATTTAAAATAAAAAAATTTCTATAAATTTTTGATAAAGCTATATTTTTCTTTCCCAACAGTTCTGAATATTCAGGGTTCAATGTTCCGAGTATTTTACAGTTAGAAAAAGACACATGTTTGTTTTCTTCTACATCAAAGTATTCCTAAAAATGAGAAGAAGCAAGCGTATTTTTTATGTGCTATGAAGAAGGTATCGATTATGTTGCTTTGTATTTTCATCCTGGGAAAAGGCCTACCTGCTGGTTTATCAACTGATGGAAGAATTCGAAAGAGGAATGCACACGATCACCACTTAAACAATTAATGTCGTCTAAAAATATTGTAACATCCTCTTTGATTTGACTAGTAGACAGGTTAAAATTTTTTCGCAATTTATAAATAATATTTGTATACTTAAAGGAATGATTAAATCTAAATATAAAGTTGTAAATATTTTGTTGAGTAGTTTTATTCTTTTTAATATATGAATTTAAAAAATTATAAATACATAAAGATTTTCCTGAACTAGAACCACCAATAATAATAAAAGGAATAGACATATTTGTTGAAATTTTAATAAAATTTTTTATAGATAATATATTTAAATCTTCAAATAAAAAAAAATAATTCTTATCTGCAATTGTATTGCTCATAAGTGTATTTTTATTTAAACATATTTTTTCATTTTTATAAATTTTCTCTTTTTTTAAAATTTTGTTACTTTCAATATTATAGTATATATGTGTAAAGGATGTACTTTTAGGTATTATTGATATATTGTTTATATATTTAATAATATAATTTTCATATTTTTCTCTTTCCTCTTTTTCCATAAATGTCGTAAAAGTATAAATAAAACTTATTGTTATTATATTATTCAAATGTGTATCTATAAGTTTTTTATTTCCTATATTTTTTTTTTTTTCAACTAATAATTTTAAAAAATAATCTATAAATTTTATGAATGTACATATCAATGTATTTATATGTATAGAAACATAACCTTCATTGAATTTTGAAAATTCAAATATTTCTTCATCAGTTTCAAATACACATTCTTCTTCCAAATTTTTTGTTTCATTATTTTGGTTATCTTTTATTTGAGACTCTATACTATTATTATTTAAACTTTCTGTTATATCAATTTGTCTATTTATTGTTTCTTTCCCGTTTTCATCAATAGATGAATGAACAAGCTTATCATTTTCTTTTTTCTCTTTATCTCCATATTGTGTTTCAAACCGATTTACATTCATTCCCTTTTCTTGTTTAAAAAATTTTACAGTTTCTATTACTAAATCTTCAAAGTGTCTAATAATTTTGTTTTGTGCTGATTTATATATTTTTAGATTTTCAACACAAAAAGTAAGGAAAGGAATATAAGGTACTGCATGTTTTACATGAATATAATGGAATGTTTTAAAAAAATAAGGATTTATTTTACTAAGATTTTCAGACTTATAAATAAAACAAATATTATTAAATTCATAATTTTCTTTATTTATTTCAATATACATTTTATTATTTTCCAAACATGTATAATTTATTATTTTTTCAATATATTTCATTTCATCAACCTTTATATATTTTACAAAAATTTTCTTACTTCTTTTATCATCTTTAACATCACCACTATTTTGTATGTCTAATTTTGTTTCGTTCATGTTATTATATCCACTTTTTTTTTCAAACTTTGAATATAATAAATTATATTTTTGAGATGAATTAATTTCCTTAGCTAGTTCATTTTTCTTTTCTAATACAAATGAATTACTGTTTCTCAAAGAAAATTTTAAAACATCATCTTCGGAACAATATTTTAAATTAATTTTTTCTACTAAACATTCTTCATATGCTATGTTTACTAATAGATTGTGTAGAATATATATGATTGTACTAATTCCTGAATATTCTTTTCCATTTATTATAATATTTGTTATTTTATTTTCTGTCCCTACATCTAAACTATTTAAATCTTTTCCTTCTTCTTTTTTTAAATTCATTTTCATATTCTGACTTATAATATCAAAAAGTTCAACTGCTTTAACAACCTGATATTTTAAAAATATTATTTTTTTTTCTTTCTCCATATTTTTAATAATTTCTTTAATTTGGTTTTCTCTTGATTGTTCTAAATTTGGAACGGGTTCTATACAGAACGAATCTGTATTATCTTCTATTTCGGTTTCTTCATCTTCGCTACCTGTCACTATTTTAGATGCATATTTATATAAAACTTTTTGTTTTATCATTGGAATTTTATATATAAGACAGATGCTGGAAACTATTTCCTTTAATTTGTTTGCATCTAAAAAGTTTGAAACATAATTTATTACATGCATGAAAAAACTATACTCCGTTTTTTCAGATGTTGCTACAGATTCTTTTAGTAAGTTCCCAATCCGTCCTTCGAAAATCCATCTTTTTAGCTCCTCCTAAAAATGAACAAAGTTTGCATTTGTATAAGTTATTAGTTTGGTCATTACCTTGTTATAGTGCATTACAACATTTCTACATTCCTACATTCCTACAATTTTTATGAGCAAACAAATAGAACCCATTTTTATAGATGCATAAAGATACTTACGTGCTGTAGTAGGTAATCAAAAAGCCGATACGTGGCTACTGCCAAATGATAGCATTTCTTAAATCCATTTGAAAAAAATATAAAAAATAAAAAAGAAATAGATAACTTTTTAAAAGGCTTATGAAAAGAAAACTGATAACATAAATCATCAAACTGGCAATTATCATTTTTTGTATTTAAATTAGACAAAGGTAATATATTTTTTTGAAGTGAAATAAATATAAGTGGCTTTTTATTTAAAGTATATTCATGATTATTTATATTTATAAATTTTTTTGCACTCTTTAAATAATTATTAATTTTTGAAAATTGTGTTTTAAAAATTTGAATAATATCTTCTTTAAATCCATTGGCATTAAAAAAATAAAAAGAAATATTTGAAAAAAGACTACAAGCTATATAGTTATATATTTTATCCCTTTTCAGATTTACATTATTTATAAAAACATAATTATATCCTAGTAAAACAGAAAAATTCTTACTAGTATTTATAAATTTATTATTACTATTTTGTGATAACATAATTAGATTATTATTTATATAATTTTGTAAAAAAAAACCATAACTTTCCCATTCATATATTAAATCTAAAGTATAATTAAAATTGTCTAAAAACTCGTATGTATATTTTATCTTATTATTAAACTGGGTTATATAATAATTTGAATCTTTAACATAATGCTTAACACTTTTTAAATATTCAAATGAATGACCCATCATATTTCCATTCTCACCAATTCTAAACAAATTAAATCTATCTTTGATGTGTATAAAAAAGCAAAGTAAAAATAAAATATTATTAGGATAGCTTTTTGCACAATTCTTTAGCATTTCAGGAGATACACGACATTCTATAGACATACTTGCAATCTTATTTATATTCTTCGATAATAAATAAATTATGTTTTTTCTTTCTTCACTTGAACTTTCAACAAAATGATCAAAAATAAATGTAAAATATATAGATAGTAAGATATATAATAATTGTAAATTATTAATACTTATAAAATATAAATAAGTTTCTTCAGATAGTTGTATAAAAAACTTTTTATTATTAACATGTGTTAATATATTTTGTAAAACATAATTTTTTATTTCTATTCCAATTTCATTCAATAAAAAATCTAACTTTTTAAATTTAATATTTTCTTTAAATATTATTTGCTCTCCATCAATACTTAACATACCACATACTGATTCATTTTGAATTATAACTTTTTTAAATTGTGGAAATAATTTTTTTATAAATATATTTATATTTTTTAAATTATTAATGTTTGAATAAACATTTAAAAGATCTTTATCTTGTAATAAATAAAAAATAGGAAATTGTCTTTTCTTTTCTAATATATATTTTTCAACATCAACTTTTATTTTTTCAAACTCTTCAAGAACAGATCTAAAATAACAAACATCATACTCCTTCTTTATATGTTTACTAACTTGAGGATATATAAAAAAATCTTCGCAAATATTTTTATAACTACTAATAGTGCTAATAAATACATCTAAATTTGTAACATTTTTTATTTCATTTTGTTTATATTTATCTATATGTTTATAACAGTTTTGTATTTTTTTTACAAGACTAAGAATATTTGTAAAGTTTAAAATGTTTTCAGACAGATTATACACTACTGTATATATGTGCCTACTCGAATGATTATTCCCAAGCAATAATAATTTATTTAAAATTTGTCTTAGTTCTGTTAATATGTAGTCAATATTATTTATATAATAAACCTTTTTATTCATTAAACTTACATCTAGTTTATGTTTTTTTAATTCAATCTTAATTATATCCATATCTTTATTTATCTGTTCTTCTTTCTCATATTCTATAAAAACATTTTCAACTTTTGATATATTTTTTGAATAATCCAAAGACAATAAATTTTTTAATATTATTTCATTATACTCGTAAGGAATGACTTTCTTTATTTCTTCACTATCACAATTTTCTTCATCCGTTTTTGTGTCTACATTTTGAAACGAATCTGAACTATTAATTATATCAATTAGGATTTCAAAATGTTTTTTATTTTTATAAATTAAATTTAACATTTTTAAAATTTTAAATACGTTTTCATATTTTGTATAAAACTTATTACATTCATTATATATTTTTATATCTATAAAATTTTTATTCATCTTTTTAAAGTGCACATTTATATTACTTATTTCTTTTTCTAACTTGTCTACATCTAATTTTACAATCTTTGTTAATTTATATTTTTCATCAAAACATATATACATAAAATATGTATATACAGTTAGACTTGTATTTATAAATATATTTTTTAATAAACTAAAATTTACAAATTCATTCTTTTTTGTTTTTAATATTTTTTGATAATATATATATTTTTCAACATCCTTTTTTATTTCTAATATGTTTATTCTTACAAATTCCAGCAATGCAAAGATGTAACATCCTTTCTTCGCCTCGTCGCTCACAGAAATCTCGTTATTTCCACAAAGTAGAAAAGGCGGTACCAATGAATCTGCTTGGTTTGTGTCATCTATGCTCTCTGTCTTGTTTACATCCTCATCTATGTTTTTTGTCTTGTTTACATCCTCATTGCTGCTCTCTTTATTGAAATAGACTTCCTCCACCTGCTCGATTGGAGTCACCAACTTAAGTGCAGACTCCATTGCATCTACAGAATACTCTAAAGAGAATTTAAATGTATCATTTTTTATAATATTTATAAAATTTTGTATTTTTTTTTCAACAATATTTATCTCATACACCAAGTCCTTAAACTGAGAGTTAAACTGAATTTCATAATTTGGATCTGAATGTAAAATAGTTTTTAAAGAATTGATTTTTTGTTTTATATGAAATAGTTTAGTAGTATAACTTCCACTAATATTTATATAATGCTTTTTGAATAACAAAAATAAAGATGAAATAGATTCAACTGATTCTTCAATATTTAATAAATCATTATTAAAATTGTTTGTAAAATTTATATATTTTACTAGTTCAGATAAATTTGTTGGTGTTTTATTTATATGATTATATGCTTCATCTAGTTTAAGAATTAAATTACTTATTGTTGTTTTGTTTAGAGATGGTAAATAATTTATAAGTTCTCTCCATTTTGTATTTATACCTTTTAATAAGTAATCTATCAATATATTATTATTCACTTTAAATATATTAATATTAACTTCTTTATTAATTTTTTTTATTTTATTTTCTAATTCTTTAAGATTTTCAAACAATCCATATATATAACTAACATCCATAATGTCTATATTTTCAACTTTTATATTTTTATATTTATTATGTAAACAAATTATATTATTAAATTCATTACATGAATCTACCATTGAATTATAGACACTCTTTAATTTTTCTTTTAATTCAATTTTCATTTTTTGAATTCTTATATCACTTTCAACATCAAAAATTTCTTCTTTTTCATTTCCTTTTTTCCCTTCTCCACAAATATCAACTTTTCGATTTTTAAATATAATGTCATCAACATATATTTCATTCTTAAACAAGTTTTTTATTTTAAAATGATTAATAAAATTTTCTCTTTTATTTATTATATCAATACTTGCATCTATATAATGTTCAACTGTTGTAATAAGTAAATCACAATCTGGAAATATTTTCAATTTCCCTTCTTCAATCGTTAAGACAACATTAAAAAGGTGTATATCATTTTTTGGTTTATACCCATTAATGTTTGCTATGCAACTACCATCTTTTTCCTTTTCTTTATTTATCATTTCTTTACTTGGATTATCATAAAGTTGTAAGCCATTTCCCATAAATATTTCACTAGATTTTTTCACATCTATCTTGTCAGGTATTAAAACAAAATAGTTATTCAAAATGGTAAGGAAATATTCATATGTCTGTATAACCATATTTCTTAATATATTATCACATAAATATTGACATACTTGTATAAATTTCTTAATATAAAATGAGTAACAATGATTTAAAGCAATTTTGTTGTAATATATATATATGTTTTTACTAACATTACTTTGGTTGTATTCCATTTTATTTATTTCATTTTTTTTATTAATATATCTTCCTCTTTTTATAGTACCTTGGTTTTTTACACCCTTTTTAGATACATTTACATTATTAACTACAACCGAATCATTTTCATCAATTTTATTATCTTTCAAAAATTGATTAAGAGCTTTACGACAATATTCACATATAATTGCAATAATCTGTTTTACTTTATCAGTTATAAAAATATAAAATCTATAAATATGCTCATTTTGTAATTCTTCAAATTGTTCTATACTCATATTATTTATATTTATGTCTAATAATTTATATTCATTCAATTCATTTAAAATTGAATTTATTTCTATAAGTCCTTTCAACATTTGTTCATTTAAAAAAATTAAATTTTCTTTTATATATTCTTTTCTTTTTTTAAATTTATTATATTTTATTATATTCTTTAATAAAAAATAATATTTATATAATTTAAACTTTTTTATAAAATTTAATCTCATCGCATTATTTAACATTGTTACATAATTTTTCCATTCACTTAACTCATAAAAGCTTGTCTCATTTTTTTCATTTATCAGTACACCATTTAGAGAGATCGAAATTACATTCACCTCCTTTTTCCTATGGCAACTTACTTTCTCGTACTGCCCGTCTTGGCTGCATTTGCAAAGGAAGAAGTTAAAAAAGTCAGAAAAATGATCAAAATTAACAAATGAAAAAAAGGAACTAGCCAAAATGAATAATGGTTATATCTACCTACACTTTTCAAATAAATTTGAGACTTACCTTTTGACATATATGAACTCATTATTCTTTAGATTATTTTTTACAAATTCGATTAAATCAATGTGATTCCTCCATTTATTGACAGCACTAAAACTGGATTCTACAATGTCTAAGTTCTCTTTAAATATCACTTCTTCATTATTACTATTTTTTTTTTTTTTTTCATCAACCAATTTATTATTATTATTGTTAATAAAGTTATCAGGAATGGTTGTAGACAAAGGTGTTCCCAATTTTTTTATTTTTTGAGAACCTTCATATTTATTAAAATTATTTATGCCTACACTACTTTTAACACTCTTTATTATTGTGTTAGTTGATTCTTTTTCCAAATTATTCAAACTTAATATATCATTAATTTCGTTCAAAACATTTATCTCATTCTTTTTTTTCATATATTCATTATTATTCTTATTTATTTTTTCCAAATCTGAAACCTTATTCAAGTTTCTTTCCATAGACAAAGATAAATCGATTTTTTTTTTTTTTTCAACCTCATAATTACATACTTTATTATTTACATCATTAAAGTTTTCAATTAATTTCTTTTTCAACAAGCTATAGTTCATTATTTATATAAAAAGCTTTTGAGTCAACTCCTATTATTTCTATTTATTAGTTTGTCTCTTATTCCTTAATAGTAAGAGAAAAAAAAAAAATTATTATACCCTTCACAATGTTCAAACCACAAAATGCAAACACTTTCAAAATTTGTTTTATATCATTTGTGCATTTATATATATATTCTATTTATATAGTAAGACTTTTTTTTTTTTGAAATTTTATATATTTTTTTTTATATACACACGTAAAAAATTATTTTTTCTCCTATATATAGTATTATTCCTTATTGAAAAATAGACAAGGTGCAAATATAATTAAAAAAATTTATATAAAATTTTTACTAGTCCATTTTAAAACAAGCAAAGAAAAGGGAAATTGCAAAGAGAAAAGGAAAATTGCAAAGAGAAAAGGAAATTGCGAAGAAAAAATAAATTACTAAACTATTTTATAAATAGCTAGATGGAAATACCCAATTATTATCACATTTTTCATTATCCCTAAATTAGTCCCTATTCTCCAAAATGAAAAACTTATATAATATTTCAAGCGTATTCAAAATGGATAGACATAAAATTAAATAAGTTCATTCACATTTATATAAACATGTGTAACAATGAATATAATAAACTCGAAATAAAGAGTATATAGGATTGACACTTCAAAATACTGGGGTTCATTATTTTAGTGAAATATAAAAATGGATAGGTACACTTTAAAATTGCTAGGAAATCGGTATTCACATTGTTGATAAAAAAAGTAAGAAATATAAATAGGCCAGATAAAAATTATTAACTATTAAAATAAGCTAACTATCTGTAGGTAATAACTCTACAAAGTGAGCCTATTAAAAAATGTCAATCGAACTTACATGACCTTTAACAAATTTATACTCTTGTTATTGCATGTGCATGCTCCTTTATTTTTTTCTTTATTTTTTTCTTCCTCTTTATAATTAATAACAACTTTTATCATTAAAATTAATTTTAAAAAAAATCAAATAAATTTTACATTATATGGAAAAGGAAAATCACTATAAAATAAATGACGTGGCAATTTGCATATAAATTAGTTCCTATATATGTAGAAAATTTTAATATATATATAAGCTATATTTATCCAGCTTAGCTATTTTAAAAAAAAAAAAAAAAAAAAAGTGAAAATAAAAAGTAAAATATTACATTTTTTATGAATTATATATATTTTATGGTTCATATTATAAAAATATTTAAACCTTTTATAAAAACATGAAATAAAAAAAGTATACGAAAAACGGAAACTTGTTTTAAAATAGTCAAAAGGAAAAACATCAGGAAATATAATTAAGTATAAAAAATATAAATTCATATATATACATGTACTACACATTGAGAGAGTAACAAAATGGGATCTTCTTTAACTACATTAAATGCAACTGATGAAAGTAAAACGGGTGTAAACAAAAAGAAAATATGTTGCGTATGCTTAGATACAAAAAAATTAAGAGATGAATGTATTGTTAAATTAGGAGAAAAAAAATGCAAGAAATTTATTGATGATCATAATCAATGCTTACGAAATGAAGGGTTTGATATCAAATAATATTTAGTATATAGTTTGTTTTTCACATTTTTACACCTATAATTATAATTCCTTTTAAATTAAAATATTCATATATAAGTTATATACCATTTTATATACCTTAATTTTGTTTTTTTATAAACACACATATGTGTGTAGATTTTATACTCCCTATAAAAATGCTATCAATTATTTATTTTATTCTGTATATTTAAAAAAAAAAAAAAAAAAAAAAAAAAAATAGCTAGCTGTCTGAATAATTAATAATCAGCATAATACCCTATTTCACGCAAAAATATAAATACAAGTAGAATATCATGGAATGGCTAGGAAACAAAATAATAAGCAGTTTAAATACTAGATCAATGTTAGTAAATTGTTGTCAACGATATAGACAGTATTATAGTGGGTATGGTGGAATAAATAAAATAGCTATTATGAATTCATTTCGAGATAGCCAAAATCAATGTAATAAATCAATTATATTTCAAAATATTATAAATAAACCTCCATATATACAATTTAATATAAATAATATCAATAAACGATTTTACAACCCTAGGGAAAATATTAATTGGGTACTTATAAGATTTCGTCATAGAGTATCACAATTAAGAAAAAAAAAATTAAAATACAAAAATCATTCAAAAGTTGCTTTAAGATTTCGTTTAACAAAATTTGGATGGGAAAGATTACAGTCAGGTAGAAATGCAAGTAAAAAAAATTTATCAGTAAAAAAATATCATGAAAAAATGAAAATAAAATATGTCTCAAGAGATGATATTAAAAAGTTTAAATTTCAAATGCCAAGTTATGTACTAAGGATAAGAGATTCACCTGTAAATTACAACCCTAATATAATGAGATCTCGAAAGTTTTTGCCATCTCATTTTGGCTAACCTTTTTTTTTTTTTTTTTTTTTACATTTTAATTATTCATATTAAATATGTAACCTTATGGTTTATTTCAAAAACAAAATAACCGTTTTAATTCATACAATAGTTATTAAAAATATTTTAGAATTAAAACTTGCAAAAAAAAAAAGAAAAATGATAATTGTGCTTGTCGAAAATTTTATAAATATACAAAAATGTACACAAAAAAAAACTCAATTAAATAAATATTTTATAAAAAAAAATTATTAGATAGTAAGTATATATACACACACAGTTGTTCTAGTAATTATTTCTATGTGGTAGAAATTTATAACTCGTTAAGAATGCTGATTGTCTTTATCATTCAAAATAGCATTTTCGTTACCTAATCTAAAAAATGTAAATACATTAAAAATGTGGACTATAAAATGTGCATATAAGTACAACAAGTTTTGTGTGCGATGTTATATTCAAGATAAATAACATGGTCATACAACATATATACATAATTTTTGCATTTTATTGATTTTCATTTTTATAACCTCTTTAAATTCACTTTCTCTAACCACCATGGCCACATAGATAAGTTTGGATTTCGCATTTCTGGAATATCATATTGGCTAAAAAAAAAAAATAGCGATAAAATAGTCATAAGAAATAATAATTTGGTAATATTTTATTCCATGTTCATGTATTTTCGTTTTTCTTACTATCTGGCTAGTTGATCTACAATGACAAAAAAACCAACAGTTCCAAAAACACTTTTGGCAAACCAATTTTTCTTAAATATTAAATTGTATTTTCCCATTTTTATTAAATACTTATTTGGCTAGTTAAATACTTGCCACTGTATCGCCAATATATGTGTGTATAAAAACAGGTATACTAATTTGTTTTTTTTTTAAATATATAAGCGGGATACTAAATTACCAAAAATATGGAAAGAAGGATATATGAAAAATTCTATGTTTGTCGCCGTGCTATTTAAAAGAAATATTTTACGATTAAGTCTGTGTATTTATACATATATGTATAATTAAATATTTATTAGTACATATTTATACAATTGAAAGTATAATATATGCTTTTTAATGCTATATACTACTAAAAAATAATAAAAATATATATAAATAAATAAAAAACAAATACTTTAAATATGTAAAATAATCAACGTATTCCATTTAAAAAATTGTGAAAAATAAAAATAGTCAAATATATTCGCTATAAATAGCATAAATTTGTTCGCACTTCATGAAAAAAATATAAATAAAGTATGTATACAATTATTATTATATATTCACAGAATTGCATACATTTCCTAAACAAATAAAAATTATATCGCATGAAAAGGCCTCGGAAAAGTAAATAATAAAAATGTACACAAAATAATTAGCTTCATAAATCATATAATAAATACGGAAAAAATAATACACACACTTTAATGGTTTATACATTTGCATATGATTATTTATATTTTTGCCATTTTTAATTTTTCAATAAAATGAAATAATTTAATGTTGAAGGGAAATCACAACATTTATATTTTGATGTTAATTTTTAAAGCCTCATTTTACTATGATAGCTGTTTATGAAGTTACTGTATTCTTCAAATTGTCAATACACTATAATTGAAAAAAAAAATGAATACCCAAAAGTGTATAATTTTGTACAACATTTATTTTATATGACCAAATTTGCATGAATATGCACATGACACATAATATTATATATGTATTTATTTATATTTTATTTGCTTACATTTCCAAAAATTTTTATTTCGGCAGCTTGGGATTCAATCTAATAAAAGAAAAAAAATAAAAATTATATACATATCTATATATGTGCACTTTGTCTATTGCTTGTTCATAATATTATGAACAAATCATATTTTTTTTGTTTAAAAAAAAACTTTTTTTATTTATAGTACCAAAGCCAAAATGTTATTTTCGGTATCATCATCAGTATTTTTAATACTATTTTTTATGGCTCTCAAATTGTTATATATGCTTTGCATGTTATATTCATTTTCTGATTTCTAAAAAAAAATTAAAGACATAAATTGGTATACGGATAATATAATTTTGTGAATTGGCTAATTGGAATGTTACAATAATTGAATTGTCTACTAAATATATCAAAAGAAATAAAACTCTTATTGCATGCTTACATGTTTTCCAAATGACTTGACATAATTTTCTGTGTTTTCAACGAGATCGTCATTATGTTTTCCTTTCAAGAGCTAAACAATCCATACATAAAAATAAATAATATGTATTTAAAAAATGCATTAACAAGCCAAATGAAAGATATAAATAGTATATTCATGTATTATTTTTAAATATTACAGCTAGTAGTTCAATCATTTTGTTTTTGCTTTTTTCCACCTAAAAAAATGTAAGTATATATGTGTATATGCATAATCCGATTAAAATTTTATATAGTATATATTTGGGGATTTATACTAACTTCTTCGTCACTCATCCATTGCCTTTTATTAGATGAGGTATTTTCCGTTTCACTGTCTTCAAATTTGGGTGAATCTGATGAATCATCTACATCCTTAGAATCTTCTTTAAATTCTTCATAAAAATCGTTGTCATCCTGTTCTTTATTTTTTTTTTGAAAATGTTTATAATTCATTTTTTTCTTTTTACTATTAATGCTCGTATCATGAGGTTTGCTCAAATGTGTCGCACCCTTTTTAATACTCTTCGTTAATTTTTCCACTAAAAATTTTCTCTGTAAAAATATATATAATGTATACATATATATGATTGTGCATCATTTAATAAGCATACTCATATAATGTACATAAATGTAGATCACGATTTTAAATTATTCTTAAAAAATATTTATTTAATCGAACATTTTTCGGGTAGTTTTCCTCTTCACTCTCATTCTCATATTCATCACCAGAGTTGTAATTTATGTGCTAAAATAGGAAGAGAGAATAAATATGTAATTAGTCTTATGCATATAAGTATATGCATGTGTGCATGAAAACATAAATGCAGAATGTACACATCTTTATTCAATTTGATATTAGTGGAATACATTGCTTAGGCTATTTAATTGGTCCTCAATTTTTTTTATCTAAAAAGGAAAGGAAATGTATGTATATATTTCGTGAAACATTTACATATTAACTTTTGTTCTTTTTCTCAATTTTACCTTCTCCTGTAATCCTGAATTATCGTCTTCATTTTTTTTATTATACGACTTTTTGTTGCCTACTTGGGAAGCATTGTTTACTTCATTCTTCTTGTCCACATTATGTGTGATATCTCCTTCTCTATCTATATTGGTTTCTGTATAAATAATATATACATGCATATATATAAAATAATATGCAACCATTCAATTTAATATAATTAAATAACTTTGAAAATGTAGCACTGTATTTTCATTAACATTTATTTTTTTCATATATTATTAAATTACCATCATTGAGACATTCAACTTGTTCTACCTAAACAAAAAAAAAAACAAAATGGAAATATGAATATACATAATCAAGAGAATACTTACTCACACAATATAAAAGAAATTAATAAATATTTTGTTAAAAAAAATATAGAAAATTTTACCTGATTAAATTGCGAATTTAAATCATTTATACATAAAAATAAATTTTTTTTTCTCAAATTTTTTATCATCAATGAATGTTTATGTAATTCTTTCTCCAAATGATTAATATCATTTTCTAAAACATCTCTTGCTGGTTTGCATAAACTGAAAATATTAAAATACAAATTACATATGTGTGCATGTACATACATATTTTTTATTATATTTTCTGTACAACCAAAATTGGCTAGCTTATAAAAAAAAAAAAAAAAACTAACCATAAAGGATTTGTTCGATTTGTGTCTAAAATGTGTGCCTTAACATCCTTCATTCGCTTCCTGAGTTCATTTACTTTTACAACAATTCCATTGATCTATACATTTAAAAACCGTAAATATGAATATGCAGTTATATATTTATGAAAAACATGTTAATACATAAAACAAAATGATTATTAATACATATGTGTGATTATATAAAAAAATTAAAATCGTTAAATTAATTACCTCGGTTAAATTTTCATTGATTATTTCTTCCAAACTTGTAACATAAAGAAGCTTTTCTTTTTTCGTCTGAACGTTCAGAAAAAAATTAACAAAAAATAAATGTGTTCATAATAAAAATGAAACCCTATGCACACACACAAAAATTTTCTCTTCATCTTTTCTCCTTACATATTCATCCTCCAAAATAAGAAATTTTATTTTATCAAAAAATTCGTCTATCAGATTTCTCAAATTCAAATAAAATACATTTATTGATTGGTGTGCCTATGAAAAACAAAAATAATATAAAAATGTGATATTATTTTATTTTTTTTTTTTTATTATATTTTTCTCGTGAAAAGACATACCTCAATAATAACATTTTTAGTTTGTAGAAAAATACTATCAACTGCATCAACAGAAACTTCTGCTTTATTGAGATTAAACATTACTTGACTATTTATGTTATCTTTTTTTTTCAATTCTTTAATTTCCTTTTTATATTTTTCATTTTCATCATTTAAATTAATTATTTGTTTAGCTAATATTTTTTTAACTCCAGCTATATCATGAGTTGATAAAATAGCTTTACCTAATACTTTTATTTGTTCTCTTAATTTATCATTTTCTTTTTCAAGTTTTAAATTCTCCTTTTCATAATTTATTATTTTTTTAGGTGAAATATAATTTTTGTCTACCGCGTGTGTAGCAAGCGTTTCACGCATTCTGTTACATTCATTCTATAACGAAGAAAAAAAAGGAATACAACATTTATACAAAATAATGGCCATATTAGTTAATTATATTTCACAAAATTGTTATGGTATAGAAATATATAATTGTAGCTATTTATATTTTTTCTTTTCTTACCTTGTACATTTGAGAAAGTTCGTTAAGGTTTTTGTTTGTTTTGGTGAGTTCAGAAACCTTGTTTTGTAAATTTTTTATTTTTTGATTTAAGTTTGTTGGTTGCCCGTCTATTTTTTCATTAATAGTTTCGAGGCTAGATGTTTCAGTAGAACATTTATTTAAGTCACTTTTATTATCACAATTTTCTACTAATTTATTAATAGTAGTATTATTTTGTATAGGATATGTGTAAGTTACTTCATGTGTGCAAATAGGATTCATATACATATTTTTATGCTTTACATTTGTTGAAGTCATTCTTTGTACATTTAAATTTTTCAAAGGTGAAACATTTTTTTTATTTTTAGAATAATATGTATGAGGTGTTAAAGATCTAGTACGAACAAATACATTATTATTTATTGGAATATTATATGTACCTTTTTTTATATTTTTTGGTGGATTTGATAATGGATTTTTATATATTAATATTTCTGCACTTAATTCATTTTTAATATTTTTTTTATTATTTTTTTCAGAACTATTACATAATAAACTTTTTATTTTTGTCTCTTTTTTTCCAACGTTATAAAATTGTGTTGTATCATTTATTACTACTCTATTCATTTGGTTAATATTTTTTTTTAAATTATTACTTTCATACTCTACTGTATGTACAATTCCTGGGTTTACTACAGGATTTGTATTTGCATATAAATAAGTTGGGTTTTCATTTGTGCATAAATATGTTGGATTTTCATTTGTATATAAATAAGTGGGGGTTTCAGTCTGTGCTTGAAATATATGCTGATTTTGTCCATCATAATTTATATTATTATTCGAGCCTAAAAAAGTTGGTTGCATACTTTGATGTGGAACTACTAAATGTGTTGACGGTTTTACAACTGGAGGTATTATCGCATGTGTAGCAAATTGCATATTATTATAAGGGTTATTTATATTTGTAGAAATATGAGCAATATTGTTATATAGATCTACTTGCCCATTATGAATCCCAGATATTTCAGATGTGTTTATACAAGTACCAGTTTGGTTTTGCATATTGTATGCACCACTATTATTATATGCATTGTTGATAAAAATTAGGTTTTCTTCACATTGTGAATTATAGCAATTATTATCAGTATTGTTAAACATTACAGAATTTTGTTTTTTCATTTTTCCTTGTTCTTCATCATTTATTAAATATGCATCTGTTTCATATGTATTATTATTACTAGATGTGTTCTCTGCATCTTTTAGAACCGTTTTTTTTCTTAAAACATTTTCAGAATCTATATCAGGCTTCTTTTCATTTGTTTTCATTTCTGTCAATTTTTTTGTGATTGCACTAAATATAGATGTTGAAATATCGAGAAGTCCATTTTTTGGGTCTAATGTTGATGAATTGTTTTTTTCATCTATCTTTTTACTATTTTTTAAATTATTTATTTTATCTTCTGATTCATTATTTAAACTGTTTTCTTTATAATAATATGTTTTTTCAGAAGCTTCGGAACTTTTCCTATTTACATTTAGTATGTCAATTCCATTATCAAATTTAGTGCTACGTCTATTTTGTGTATCATTATCATTGTATTCTTTAAAAGATGTACTTAAATTTTTGCTAATCTTCTTTTTATTTTTCTTCCCATTTTGATCATCAACCTTTTCAATCATTTTTTTATATAAAATAGGAGGTGAGTTCATTGTGCTAACATTATCTTTTGTATGCATAGAATTTGAACGGAGTAATAAATTTCTATTTTCAATTTTTCCAACCATTTTTTTATAGCTATTTTATTTAAATTATATAAAATTACGTTATTAGTCCTTTTTATATGTTAGTGCATATGTGTGTAACCATATATTTGTTTCATTCGATAGACATTTTATTATTCTGTATATATACTCTTCATTTATCTATCCTTAAAAAAATGGAATATTATATTTAAGATAAAATTTTCTGCTATTTTTATTATGATCAATATGTAAGATATAACAATAATACATTGCGCAAAAAAAAAAAAATTAAAAAAAAATTAAAAAAATTAAAATATATACCAAGTGCATAAAATGGGGAAATACAACTCTAGAATAAATAGAAGAAATACAAAAAAAAAAAAAGAAAATACTAATAAAAAGTAAAAAACAACAATTTTGTATTTTTAATTCCTTTTTATTATAAACCTTGATAAATATATTTTATTATTTTTGCACTGTTACTACCTTTTAATATTTCCTAAGCAATAGACAATTTACATATATGCAATGTGTGTATTGACAAAAATGGTGGAGGGGAATACATAAGTTCAAGGTTGTATATAACAGTTTAATAATTTTTCAATAAATTTTATGTGTTAAAAATTAAGTGTTATATTTCACTCATGTTTCAAATTTTACTTGGAATATGTATATGAAAACGAATGAAAAATAAATAAAAAATAGCTGTGTAAAAATATAAATAGATAACACAACAAACTGTCTAAGTTTATAAAAATACATTAATTATATCCATATCTTCAAATAGGAAAAAAAAAAAAAAATTAATTTAAGGACAGTTATAACAACAAAAAAAAGTTATTCATAAATGTATGCTTATATATTTACAATGATAAAGTATAAAAGTATAATCCTTCAACATGTATGTATATATGACCTGTACACGCACACATACATATGTTTGCATAATATATATCCATAGTATTAAAATGGAAAATGCATAAAAATTGGTATATATATTAACAAAGGTTTTATTAAAAATAGGTTTTTCATACATACCCCAATCATGCATATGCATATGGCATATTCTACTAAAGGCTTTGTAAGGGATGCTTAATAATTGTTTAGATAATCAAATTTTAGCATTTCCATTTTATATTGGATTATTAAGTTAGGCATTTTGAATAATAAGCATTCCAAAATACAAACCCAAATGATGTTGTGTGTGTATTTTATACATATATATATATACATGTAAAAGGAAAATATACTGATCTGTTAGTAAAGTTATAATTTTACATCATTGCTTTTTGTAATAATTTTAATTTTTGTTTCTCTTTTTGTTTTAATTTGTCTTGTTGTTTTTTTTTTAAATTCTCTTCCTTTTCAACCATAGCTATAATATCATCAACTTTACCTCCTTTTTTTTTTTTTTTATTTTGAGCTTTGTTCATTAATAATTTTATTTTTTCATTAACCCCGATTTCCTACAAAGTTATAACAATAATGGATCGAATTATTTTAAGATATATATAATATGTATAAACATGTAGATGTAAACAGTCACCAAATCTGTTATTTTATTATCAAACTTACCTTTGTATCATCTTCGTTCTTACTATTTAAAGGAGAACTATTATTTATGTCACATAAGTTAGCTTGTTTAGTTGGTGAATTATTTATAGATTCATCACCATTGTTTTCATTTTCAGCATTTTCAGCATTTTCAGCATTTCCAGTATTTCCATTATTTCCCGTATTTTTTTTATTTTTTTTTTTTTTTTTTTTTGATTTACTAACATTTTCATTATCATCACATTTTGGATCATTACTATTATCATTGGTGTCTTTCTCTATTTTAGAATCGGTAGGTTCTGTTTGATTTTTTTCCTCTTGTTTGTTTTCACTGTTTATATTATTACTTTTTGCAAATTCTAGTAATATATTATCAAATTTTACTTTTTCTTTTTTTTTTTTCTTTTTTTTTTCTGGTGAATTAGGTTTATTTTTATTTGGAGTATTATTCTTTTTTCCATTTATATTCATTTTATTTGAACTTAAATTATTTTGTTCATTTTCATTTTCGATTTCTTCGGAATCGTCTGAATCACTACTATATTCATCACTTTCTTCAATAGGTTTTTTTTTTTTTTTTTTTTTTTTCTCTTGATTTTTATTTACTCCATTTTCACCTTGACCCTTTAGCTTATCAACCTCATAAAAAAATTCATCATACTCATCAACCATGTCAGCCCATGAAGAGTATTTACTTATCTACAACAAAAAAAAGATTAAACATGTTATCATGTATGTACACATTTATGTAAGTAATACAAAATAATATTTCTCTTTTTTTCAAACTTACATCAAAAGAAAAGTTAGCTACCTCCTTTTTTTCATTCTCTTTACTTTTTTCTTTTTTTTCCTGACCCTCTTTAATTTGTTTACTTTTTCTTTTTATTTTATCCTCCTGCCTTAATATTTGAAACATATTACTTCTTGAGTTCATTTTGAAGACACCTTATCACAATAAAATTTTTAATCTTATCTATGTGTGTAAAATATCTTCTACATAAATAACCTGCTATCAATTTATGGATTTTTTTTCGTCACTACAAAAATGTATATAAAAAAAAATAATTCTCATCCCCACAAAATGTATCAAAAGTTTCTAGCCCTATACATGCATGTTCTACACTTTAAAATGGTATGCTTCTTTATACAATTTAAAATTTGTTTATTTCTTTTCTATATATTAGTATGACTATTTTTATAATATCCACCCCTTGTTTTAATTATGGATTTGATAATTTACTTCCCCAATTCAATAGTATTTATATATGCCAATTTAATAAAATGGCATAAGATTACTAAATATGAAAAAAAAAATATATATATATAAACTACAAATTTTAAGTGTAGAATTAATGATATGTATGTAGCTTATATATATATATGTGTATATTTTCTATGATTTAAAAGATAAATATAAAACAAAAAAAGGATTTATTTGTTGTGTTATTTTCAAAATTCGTCAACATTAATTTTAAAATAGATTTATAAAACACTATAACAACTGTATAGGCATATTATATATGTATGTTCCATCATAAATATGGATTTAAAAATTTAATTAAGTTACTATATTATTTAAAAACAAAATCATGGAAATAATTTTTAATTTAATTAGAACTATATAATAATATTACGAATAATTTTATACAAATATTATTTAACATTATCAATTCAATAATTTACTATATTATTATAATAATGCAGTGCTATTTAAAATTGATATACATATATATATCCACCATCCTAAAACTATACTTATTATAAAGATTATATTATTTCATTGAAAGGAGGGGTGTATACTTATTATGCCTTCACTTTCTTTTGTGCTTATATAATAACACTATACATATGTAGAATCATGGCGTATGCATTTATATTTATTAAGCTATTGACAAAGTGCAGATTAATGGCGCAACAACAAAAATGTATATAAATATGTAAAATAATTAAATTTTCCAATTATAAAAAAATATAAGTTATTTTGAAATATATATAGAATAAATAAATGAATTTTTTTTTTACAAGTTTGCTCTACTTTTGTTTGAAAAATGTACATATACAAGCATTGCAATATATTATATAAAATTTTTTTTTAATTATTTATAAGTCACAAAACATTAAATATAATAGAATTAACTATCACGGCAATTTTTATGGGTCGCTTTGGATTAATATGGAAATATTTCAATTTATTATTTTTATACTTAAAAAAAAATAACCATATATCATCTCTTTTTTTAATCGTCTTTCCACAAGCATATTACAATTGTTTTGCCATTTTATCATTTTACCATTTCCTCGTTTTGTCATTTTGTCATTTTACCATTTCCTCGTTTTGTCATTTTATCATTTCTTCATTTACTATATATCCCATTGTGCTTTGTTTGTTTGCTTGTTCATTCCGCTCTAGCTTTGCAAACATGCAGTCTGAAATACTTAAAGAAAATGATATAAACAAAATCATTCTAAATCTCATGGAAACAAACAAAAAGGAAGTCTTACCTTCCAAAAAAAATAATAATAAAGAAAGTCTAAATAAAAATGATATTAAAAGGTTAAATAAAAATTATCATAAAAATATTCCCATTTTAATACAAAAAAATACAATGACTCATCAAAATGTCACTATGCATATATGTGTGTATATCTATATCCATTTTAATTTACTCTAATTCTTTTCTATTTCATATATTAGTGCTGTTGAAGTGTTTTTTAAAGAGCAGGAGCAAATATACAAGGCAGAGGAAAACCTTACTATAAAATCTTTAGAGACTGAAACGAGGGATAAAGAAAAGGAAGTAAAAAATGAAAAACAAAGAAAAAAAAAATTGAAAAAAAAAATGTTTACACCTATCCTTTTCCATTTACACCCATTTATATATGCCGGTTTAAACACTCTTATTTTTTTTTCGAACAGCTAAATGAATATTATGCTTATTGTCAAAATTATAAAAAAGAATATAATAACAATTTCAATAATATTGTTAAACAAACAGAGGTTAGTATATTTTTATTTTTTTGTTTATCCATTTTTGGATTAAATTTGGTTCCTCATACTTTTTACAAAATATGCCATCTTTTTAATTCAGGAAATAAAAAAAGAACTTAAAGACATGCATATCGAATATATAGATAGTAAAATACTTTTAGGTACAAACAAAAATAGGCATGCATTTTTATGCCAACATTTTTATATCAACATTTTTATATCAGCATTTTTATGTCAGCATGTATATGTGAAATATACATGGCATATACTTACAATTTTTTATAGAAAATAAAAGAAAAATCGAATTAGAGGCTATGCTAAATTTTTATAAAGAAAAATTATTAAACATTAAAAATCAATGGGAGAATAAAACATTTTGTGATGAAAATATAAAAAATATTGTTTATGATATATTGGAAGTAATAGATTAGTTACTTCTCAACTTTTTTGTTATTTTTTTTGTTTAATTACTCATTTTTTTTGTTTTATTACTCATTTTTTTTGTATTTGCACACACATCCACCTAAAATGGTGTAGACCTTTGAAAAAAAAATATTTTAGCTACCAAACAAAATTAATCTTCAAGGGCTGCAAAATGTTTTACAACACCATCACCCAATTATGTGTAGTCAAACAAATTTAGACACACTTCATTAATAATCTTCTAAATCGTCTATATCATCATAAATGTTTTTTCGGGGTTTGTTAAAAAGTTGAAGGAAAATAATATTTTTCCCATTCGAAATAAATCGGAGAATAATTTTAAATTTTAATTGTGTTTTTTCTTTATATTGTTCAGGAGCAAAAACATAAGCATTTAAAATGTTAGATCGCAAAAGTAGTTTTTCAAATTTCATAATTTTTTTTTTTTCTTGATTTAATATATTTGTAATTAAAATACAATTTTCAGTTATGCTATTTATTTTTTGAAAATTTAAAAAACAAAATTTTATATTTTTCATTAAAAAGGTGTTACAATCATTCTCCTTATTATTATCGTTTTCAGCATAACTATCGTTTTGAAATATTTTGTCTAATTCTTGTGAATTAATTAGGCTTATATCAATAGGGGAAGATATTGTTCCTTTTTTAAAAGGCTTCTCATTATATTTATCCGCTATTTTATTATTTTCACTTTCCTTGTCGTCACATAATTCCCATTTAATAAATGTTAATGCACTATCTTTGTTACTTTTTTCTTCATTAATATTAATTGGCATTGTTTCAATCATTTTTTTCATATTCTCATTTGCTTGTCTTATGGAATTTTTATTTTCATCTATTCCTAGAAAATATACTTTATTTAAATTTTCATTCTTGTTTATATTTATTTCATTTAGTACACTATAAAAACAAGACGGGGAATGTATTGGAAATGTTAAGATAGGATAACTAATACTTGGTGACCCATTAGGTATTGATAATAATATACTGATTAATTCAATAATTAATGTACCATCATTACAAAATGGATCGATAATATATAAATTTTTTGTCGGATTTATATATTTAGCAAGATTTATTTTAAATGCCCCTGATGCTACTATTGTCCCTTTTAATGATTGTTTACTTTTATATGCTTCATATATTCGTTTATTTAAATCATTACTTAAATTTATATATATACTTAATTCATTATATTTAAATAAAACATTTATTTTTAAAGGGGGTAACTTATGAGGATTTATTTTTTTTTTTTTTAAAAATATATTTTGGTCACCATTTTTTTCTATATATATCTGTTGTTGTCTTTTAATCACATTTAGTATAATATTTTTTAACATACATGTATGATACAACCTAGATTTAATGCTTGTTATAGATATCTGTGGCTCAATATAAATATTACTAAAAGGGATGTATAAAGACCAATTTATATTTTTCACATCATTTATAAAATTTTTCTCATATGCACAAAAGGAGTTATGTATTTGTAATCGAATTTGTTCGATACTTCGACTATTTATTAATAATTTATATAAATATACTAAATTCGATTCAATTTCTACATTGTTTTCACTAAAAACATGACTATATTTATCCTCATATATATTATCCTCGAATGGCAAAATATTATCATTTTTATATGGTACTAAACACGAGTATTTATATACTTCTATTTCTTTGTGGCCTACTAAGCTCGTGACACTATTGCTATAACCTCGCCACCATATTTTTCCCAATTTGTATTTCACAAAGGCTTTCCTAAAAGTATGCTGCAAGGTCATTTTATATTTCCATGTTTAATCCACCTACTCCCTCGATGTTATATGTTTATGTAATTTATTTCTTATTTCATATTCCTTTATTGGATATTTCTTTTATATTTTTTGTTTTTATATTTTATTTAATTATTTTTTTTTTTGCAGCTTTTTTATTATCTTTTAGCTATATTATTTTTTTTTTTTTACTATTTTTGCATGACTTGTTAATAAAATTACGGAAGAAAAAAAATATACATAGCAAATATTATGAACATGGAAGAAAAAATAACATATTTGTAGAATAAAAAAAAAAAGTTGTTTATGCACCATTTTTAAATACTGGTATATTAAAGCATTTTATTATATGTGTGTTTTAATATTTTATTATTTTTTTTAATGTGTAAATAAACAAAAAAATAATATTAAGCATACAACTTTTTATTTTATTTATTTTAATCATTTTTTTGTATCGCATAAAAACAAAAATACAGAATAACACTGTTCTACATAAAGCCCAATCACATTAAAAAAGCTACTTATCAATACAAAGCACACAACAAAGAGGAATACATATTTATTTGTTATGTATTATGAATAAATGGAGGCAATTACGCAAAGTTGAACCATGATATGCAGTAATATATTCCGAAAGTTTTCTTTTCTTTCTTTTTTATATTTTTTCGTATATTAAAAAACGGAAAAAAAACCACAATATTTTTGCTACAAAACGTATATATATGTGTGTGTATGCATATGTAATATAATGGTATATTGCTCGGAATGGAATTAGTAATAAAGACACCCTATATAGAAATATTTGAAAAAATATTAAAGCTATTTGCATCCATTTCTGAGAATTTAAATTTTCGATTGACAATAAATAAACTAGAATTGAGTGGAACAAATAACATAAGCAATCATTTAATAATAACTATCGATAAACAATTTTTTAAATTAAGCAATGTAAATTATGATGGGCAAATGGTAGTAACCGGTACTGTTAATTCAAAAGATTTTTATAATTGTATATTTAGTAATCAAATAGTTAAGGCAGTAAAAAGTCAAGGAAGTTACACACATAATATAAAAAAATCTACCAGTAATAACAGTGAAACTATTTCGAGCAGTTATAAAAATGGACAAAAAAATAATTCCAGTAATAGTAATGAAAACACAAGTTTAAGTGTCTCTAAATTAGTTTTAAATTTTAATAAAGAAAATAATAGTTTAGAAATAGGAATAAAGTTTAAAAAGTGTAACACATATTGTAGTGCAGTAATAAAAATACGGTCTTACAATAGTTCATTAAAAAGTTATATGTATAAAAATGAATCCCTTATACAAATAGAGCCAACACTTTTTCTTCTTAACCTAAAAGATTTATCAAATGAAAGAAATATATTTTTAAAAAGTACCGATAATTCATTTATTATAAGTGCATTAGAAACATCTGATTTCAGTTTAAATAAAGAGAAAGTTAAAAAAGAACAATTTTTTTACAACAATAAAAAAATTAGTATCCCATTAAATAAAACAATATACTTTTTTAAAAACAAAAAATTTGAAGAACATAGTATGTCTTTACCACTTAATGAATTAAAAAACATAATTAAGTTTTGTTCTGATTTAAATTTATTATGTTTATTTTCTACGAAAAATTTTAAGGAAAATGTTATTATATATTTTGGAGCTATAATTACAAATATCTTAAAAAGAAATAAAAAAAAAATACATAACGCCAAGAAAGAAAGGAATCAAATAAGTATACATACAAGTACTTGTAAAAAAAAAGGCTCTTTATGTAATGATAAAAATTGTTACGAAACTGAAAACTTTGAAGATACTTCTTATGAACAATTATCAGAAAACTCAAATAAGGAAGAAATAGAATCATGTATATATTATATATCAGATAATAATAATTCAAGTGATGAATATAATTCTAGCTTTGATGAAATGGAAGAAGACACTAGTTTATCATCAGAGTATGAAATAAAAAATCGTATTTCTAAATCTGATACTAATATAACATCATATTATAGTAATAATAATTATGATACCAATTATAATGATATAATAACAGGCTATATTCATTTTACTTCTTTTTTTAATATATCTTGTAATTTTAATGAAAATACATATTATAAAGATTACTTCTCTCAAAGTAACATTGTCGATGTTTACTCTAAAGAAAAGCTAGCTGCAAATGTAGTGAATGAAGAAAAGAAAGTCATAAATAATGATCCTCACAAAGAGAAACAAAAAAAAGAAAGACCTGAAACTTCTTTTGATAATTTCAAACATTCTAATAATTATAATGAAGGTAAAATGGAAGACACTCATAATACCCCTAGTAATGAGCAAAAAAAAGTACACGAGGATAAGAATGTAGACAATATATCAAACGGTTTTCTACACAAAAAAAATAGCACATTAAATATAAAAATAAATAAAACTAATGATAATACACCAAATCAAAATGAAGAAAAAAGTAAAAGTAACAAACCAATCCAATCAAAAAATAATAATAAAAATGAACTTAATATACCTTTTGAAAATTCTAAAAAAAGCTTGAAAAAAAAAACTATTTTTTATAAAAATAATTTTAAAACAGATGAAGATGAGCATAATATGAAGAAACATGGAAAAGACAATCCACTAAATATAAATAAAGATGAAAATATAATTAAGGAAAAATGTGAAAAAGAAAATGATAATATTAAACAAATAACCGAACCTGAACAGTTTAATTATGATAAATTTATGAGTAAAGACAATATTTCTAAGGTTTGTATAAATATGGATTTACAAATAAAAAAACTTAATAAAACATTAAAAAATATAAATAAATGTAAAAAAAAAAACTCATTAATAAACAAAAAATGGAATGATGATATATTTTTTTCTCATGATTATAATAATTTTAAAATGAAAAGAAAAAGACCAGATTATTTTGATCCAAATTTAAACCACGTTAATAAAAATGTAGAGAATAGACAAGTAAATAATAATAGATATGCAAGTAGTATATGTAGTAGTGGTACCGATAAATATATTAGTAACAAAAATAGATCAACACAAAGTGATACTTACTATTCATTTAGTGATGATAGCTTAGTCGAAAAATCACATAATGAAAATGTTGATAATATAAATTATATAAAATACTTTGATAATGTATATACTAAATATGACTTATGTAATAATTTTCAAAAATTAAAAAATAACATAAATGATAAGTCCTATAAAGAATATGATCCTTATATGGATAATTATCGTAATTATACAAATATTTCACCATTAAATTATAATAAAAATACAAAATATCGACGAATAAATGCTGATACTGATGATGAAGTAATAAAATGCAACACTCCACATTATGTCAATTATAAAAATAATCATAAAATATTTTATAACAATAATTATATGTATAAGAAAACATACTAGTCTTAAAACATATCCTCATATTTATTCTTATCATGTAAGGGGAAAACAATACAAAGTATTGCATGTTTAGTCGACAATCCCAATTGCGCATAAACTCATCACCTTTTATTTGTTATTCATTTGTTATTCTTTATTTGTTAGTATGTTTATAATTTTTTAAAATACCTTTCTTTTCACCGTGTACTAATGTGTGCATATATGTTTACATAACGCCATCCATATTTCTTATCCGAAATACCCACTTTTTAAGGTAGTATAGAGGTATGTTAGTTAGCTTAACATCCGTTGAATGACCAACTTTCATCACACCAAATGTTTTCAAGTACAATATAACCATTATAGTCATCTTATATGATAAATTTTTTATTCATATAAATGCTAATTTTTACAAAATATATATTTATGAAAATTTAAAAAGGTTTTCTTATAAAAAATAAAATAACATTATAATATGTCTAAATTTGGGGATGCTTTGACAATTTATGATTAGAATAGCATATTCTTATTCATCATGTTAAACATCCTGAAATATATCATGAAATATTTGCTTTTCTCACACACATTTTTTTTTTTGCGTAATAATATGAACAAGCTAGCCAAAACTTTTTTTTTGCATGAACTATTCAGGCAGATATCATAAAAATGTATATTTATATACAATTTGGGGAATGAGCATTTTTTAGTAAAGAAAAATTATCTGATTATCTCATAATAATTTTCAAAGGGGAAAAGTAAAGGTAAATTATTATCATTGGTTTTTGGAAAAACATTCCATAATCTTATCGTTTCATCTGGAGAACCAGAAACAAGTGAAGTTCCATCAGGACTTAATGCTGCATATAATACTCTTAATTTATGATCTGTTAAGGCTGAAATTTTATTTAAGTCAGGATAATTCCATATGATAATTTGGCTATGTGTGTAACTATGTGTTGATATTAATTCTTTCGTATTTTTAGACCATAAAATATTTGAAACTTGAGAATTAGTATTTATACTATTTATACATTCTCCATTGTTAATATTCCAAAAATATATTTTTTTATCAGCTGATCCTCCACCAGTTGTTAATAAATTATGATCATGAGGACACCAGGAAATAGCTTTAACAGCAGCTTTATGTTTTGTAAAATGAAAAATAAAATCATTTTTATTATTATCCCATATACATATAGAATTATCATTACTCCCTGAGGCTAATAATTTACCATTATAATTCCATTGTAATCCACAAACTTCGGATGTATGTTTTTCATATTTTATATAACTACTATCTTTAGTCCGTAAATCACAATTTATTATTTTGTTGTCTCGACTTCCTGTTGTTAATATATTATAATACCAACATAATGATCCAACTCTTAATTTATGATTTTTGTATTTTCTTATTTTAGCACACTTTTCAATATCCCATATTTCTACTACACCGTTTGATAATCCGACTGCCAAATAATTACCAAATATATTCCATTTTAATGATGCTATATATTTTTGAGTATCATTTTTTTTTTTTTTTTTTTTTTTTATTCAATATACTTAAATCAAATAATTCATATTTTTTACATGTATAATTATTCCACATATATAATTTCTCATTTAACCCAACTGCAATAATATTTCTTTTTGACCAATCTAATAAATTTAAATAAAAATTGTCTGCTAATTTGGGGGCACTTAAAACTTTATATGGTTTACTACATATTTTTCTTTTTTCATTTTTATCATTGTGAAAAATATGTGATGGATATGTAAAAGAATAACCTGTTATTGGATTGTCTATGCCCCTATTTTTATTCTTTTCATTATTATATATATATTCCCATTCATTTTCGATAAACATATTTTCCTCACAATTTGAATTATTATTCAGATAGTTACTGTTCAAGCTATTTTTCTGAAAACTCATAATTCCACTTTTTTTCAAACCCATCTTTTTACGCCCTCGTCTCTTTTTAATGTAATCAAAATTATTTGAATTTCTAAAAATACTACTATCCCAATTATTATCATTATTGCCATTCATAATAATGGCTCTCTTTAATGTATACTCATCTATTTTTATATTATCTTCATTCTCTCGACTATATCTTGTTTTATAAGTATAATTAAAATGCAAATTTTTATCTTCTATATCTGATTCATATTCGTCTATTATATTATGTTTGAAAATGTCTTTATATAAATCTCGATTAGACACTGAAAAACTTCCTAAATTTTTATTTGGCATATAAGTTTCTTTATTTTTATTTTCCTTGAATAAGTTCATAAACAAATTATTCCCCCCCTTTCCCTCATTTATAAGATCATCAACCATTTTATGCTCATTTCAGTTACATATATCTATGATCAGCCATTTACCAATTTACATGTACATAATAGGCATGTGGCTATATGTGCTAGCTTTATTCCGATCTAATAATCATACCAAAGTAGTAGACACTACACAGTTGACAAAATAAAAATCATGCATATTTTGTTTTATTATTTATACATTTTCTAACTGTGTAAAAATTAATTCATCCCTAAATTATTATTCCATGGAATACTAGCCAAACTGTACACAAAAAAATAAATACCAAAATTAAAATAAAGAATTATAAAAATATTAACATAAGCTTATCAAATAAAGACATAAAATAAGGGCATAAATAAGATCGAAATGAGTAAAGAAAAAAATCCCCTATATTTCTCCAATTTAGTATACATAATAAATATTGACTGCATTTTCTCCTAAAAAATATTTGCATATATTTATCCCCTTAAATATGTAATATAGCATAAAACAAAAAAAGACACGTTAGATAAAAAACATAAACATTTTTTTTTAAAAAATCTCTATTTTTTATCCATTTTAAAGTACATTAATTTATATCTCTTTTTATCAAACATAAAGTAGGTTACTCTCTTTTATGCATAATTTCCAGGTATCTAAAAGGGCCCATAATTTTGGGGTGGGCTTTCAAATATATCGATATATATAATCAAGCTATAAACTTTATGTACTTTTTTAAATTATAAAAAAAGAAAAATATACAGACATATTATTAATATGCTTATAATTGTTTTCACAAATAAGGGCAAGCCCATCTTATATTTTCTTAAAAAAATATATGAATTTAAAATATTCGTATTAGTTTTGAATTTGTAAAAAAAATAGAATTTCAACAAATTTTATAATACTAGTTTGAAGTGTAAAAACAAAAAAAATGATAAAAAGATGAATTAAATAGTAGCAGAAATTGTTATTTAAAATCGAATAAGGGAAGAGAGTTAAAAAAAATAAGTTGTAAATGCATTTTAAAAAAATTATTAACATTTTTTTGTCCCAATGGACGTTTTAAAGTTTAAATTATTCCTTTTTTTGTTAACTCGGCGTTTTTTATTCTGGTTTGTGGAATTCATTTTATTTGTCTATTCTTCAAGATCCTTGGAATGCACACAAATGGGTAATTTATTTGTTTCTCCATTTTGTATCTTATATTATCTGCCTTCACAACTTTTTATTAACAAGTCAGCTGAACATAAAAAAATTGAAGCAACGGATGTTATTGTAAGAGCAACACAATCACATAATGCCTCAGCTAAATTACAACATGGATCTTTTGAGCGGGGCGCTTCATATAATATATATCCTGGATAATATACTGGGGTATATACCGTATCATAGCTATAATATTGTTTGTAATACATTGTAATAAACTTAAAAAAAAAAATAAAACAATATAAATTAATATGGTACACTATAATATGTAATACCTTGTGATGCGTATATAAAAATATGTTGCTTTGAATATTTTCGAATTTTATTTTTTTCTCTTTTCGAAATTGTTAAAAATGTGTTTTAAATATAACTCTCTACAATTGTTCTTAAAAAATAAAATTAAATAATTACACCTCCTTAAATTTTGTATACAAAAAATAGACAGAAATATAAACGTTCCAATTTAAAATTTTCATTGACAAATAAAATTTGCAACTTCAATAGTAAATCAAAATAAAATTATAAAAATATTAACATAATATATTAAAAAAATATAAAAAAATAGCTTTTTGCTCAGAAAATCCTTCCATTGTCAGAAAAATACCTTGCATGTTCAGGAAACTACCTTACGTGTTCAGAAAAAATTCACCTTATTATTTTTTTTTGCATGCATAATATATAATTTTTTTTTTAATTTGGCTTAAAAATCAATAAATATAACGTTCATAATATTGCTATTGAAATAAGCAAAAGGATTTAATTGGCCATGTCCTATGAAAATGGCATCCATAAAATGCTTATATTGACGTATTTTTTTGGGGGGTTAATTTTTTTAGTAAATTCCATTGAAACGTACAATAATGAAATTAAATAATTTGAGGAATATGGAGAAAAATTTAATGCAAATTTTTCTCCGATATATGACTTTTTAAGTAACAAAACCCAAAAGTTACAACGCCCTCATCTTGGCGGTATCAATGAAAACGTAGCAAAAATCAAAGACCATATATGTCTAAATTATAGAATTTCACAAATAAGTTAAAAGTTTAATTAATTTAAAGAAATAATAATTACAAAAAAAAAATGATAAAACAAAAACAACAAAAAAATACGTTAAGACAAAATTGAGCGCACATAAATAGCGTTCTACAAACAAATTTATAATATTCTTAAAAAAGTCAAATATAATAAAATACAAATAGCGGATTTATTTATACCCAAAAATATATAGTTTTTTTAAAAATAATGCATATTATTATATACATATTTATATACACAATTTTTGTATATATCATAAGATCGGAAAAATATAACCCCTTTTAATATAATACATTTTTCGGTATTTAAAAAATAATAAAAATATATTATTCTATTTCTTATCATTTAAATGATAATATTCCGTCATTATATTTTAAGCAGCTTTCGATTTAAATTTGCTTAACATTGGTGGCTTTGTCTTTGCAATTTTGTTTAAAAAACCAGGAGTTTTAATTAAGTTTGCTTTAGGAGGACCACTTACTACATTTTTAGAAAATTTTGGAACAATTTTAATAATTGGTTTTGATGGTACATGGTTTATATTTTCATTTATTTTTTTCTCTTCATTGCTTGAATTGTTTTTTATTTGCTCGTCATGTTTATTTAGTGAATCAGCGGTCTCTGTTGAATCTTTAGTAAGGGGAGTTGGTGTGTTTAAGTTTCCAGATGATTCTACAACAGATGTATTATCAGTTTTAATAGAATCCGGACTTAATTGAGTATCACTATTTTTATTTTCATCAATCTTTATATTTTCATTCATATTTTTTACATCAAAATTATTTTGGTTTTCTTTGTTTTCGTTTTTAACCGGTAATGCTTTTAATGTTGACATGTTTTTTAAATTATTCAATTTTTTAATGAAATTATTTTTTTTTATAAGAACTTTTTCAACATTGTTTTTAGGGAAACACATTTTAGCTTTTAAAGGATGTTTCAGTATGTTCGATTTTTTTGTTGCAAAATTGTCTTGCTTGTTATTTTCAGTTCCGACCTCAGTCTTTTCAACTGCCTCTGCTTTTTTTTCGTCAACCTTTTCTTCAACTTTTTCTTCAACTTTTTCTTCAACTTTCTCTTCAACTTTTTCTTCAACTTTCTCTTCAACCTTTTCTGCTTCCTTCACCTTTTTTTCAACCTTTTCTACTGCCTCTGCTTTTCCTTTAAAGACGCCATTTTTACCAAATTTTAGTGGAAATTTCGGTGCAAATTTTTTTGAAATTCCAACTTTTGGTGCTACCTTAGAAGGTAAATCAGCAGATTTATTAATGTCTGGCTCTTCAGTTTCTTTTTCTTTTTCTTTTTCTTTCTCATCACTTACGATTGTCATTTTTTCATTGGGCTTTGATATAAATGAACTCTCAGCAGTATCATTTACATTTTCTTGACTTAAAGGTTGATTTTGATTATTTTCTATGATCTCAGATTTATTGCCATCTTGAGTTGGAGAAAATAAGTTTAGGTTCATTATTTTAGAAATTGTTTCAGATGTATTAAATAATGACAAATCAGGTGTAGCCCATGTTTTTCCTGTTTCTTCATCTTTTTCACCTTCCTCTTTCTCTAACATTTTCTCAATATTTTTTTTTACCACATTTTCTATAAATTTTCTTTCATTTGTATTATTATTATCAGTCTTATTTAAACTGTTTTTATCTTTTTCTTTTTTTAAATCCTTCAAAGATGGTATATTTTTTATATTTTTCTTTAGACCCATTTCTTTATGAATTTCCATTTTTTCTTCACCACCACATTTCTTTTCTTCTAATTTTGTTTTGCTCAACAGTGTTTCATCTACCTCTGGTTTTTCCTTTTCTTCAGACTCAGTATTTTGAGTAACCCCTTTTTGGGAATTAGGTTCTGAAACATTCTCTTCTATTTTTTTCGAATCTTTATCAATCTTTTCAGTGTCACATGCTTCTTTTTTTTCCACCTTTAAAGTCACACTTTTTTTTACCATCGATTTGTTAAGCTTTGGCATTTTTGCCATTTTTGGCATCATCTTTTTCACTAAAATTTTGTTTATGCTGCTTTTTGATACCGCAACTTCCTCTTTCTCCTCCTTTTCCTCTTTTCCTTCCTTTCCTTCCTTTTCTTCTTTTTCCTCCTTTTCTTCTTTTTCTTTTTTTTTCAACTCACTGGTATTTTGCTTTACACAAATTTTAGATGCGTATTTTTTCACCAAAGTTTTAGCTACAACACCTTTAGAGGTCGGTTTGAAAATTCCAGGTCCCAATTTTGCCAACTTCTCATTATTTTCAGAAGTCTTAATATTATCATTTTTCTCGCTAGTGTTAGGTTCAACACTTTCTTTTACTTCATCCTTCCCACTCTTACCTCCCAACGAGTCCTCCGTTTTTTTTTCATCAGGTTTATCATTTATTTTTACATTTTTTAAATCGAGATTATTTGTGGCTATATTTTCATTTCCACTTTTAATTTGACCAACATTATCAACAATTTCTACCTTCTTAGTTTCATTAATTTTATTTTTTCCAGATTTAATATCACTACATTTATTTTTTATGTTATTAGTTCTTTTGCATATTATGGGTCCACTTCTATTTCTACTTCCTACATAATTATTTGAAAGTTTCGGATTAAGAAAATTCATGTCTTTTGTTTTGCCTACTATATTAGACATGTTTAGTGATAACAATTTTTTATCAAAATTAAAAAAAAGTTTATTTATTTTATTTTGTTCATTAATAAAAATTTGTTTTCCTATTTTATTTCCATTTAATGTGTTTACTATTGATAAACTTTTTGTTTTTTTTTCAACTTTGTTTGGATTCATTTTAAAGATACTACCATCATCTAATTTATTTATAAAAGATAATTTTTTTTTTTTTTCAATATTATAATTTGAATAATATTTAGAATCTTCATCAATTTCACTTATACTGCCATTTCGAGAAATCACATTATGGATAGATATTACACTTTCACGCTTTGTATTATATTTTACAAATTCTATATTATCCTTTTTTACATTATTAATATCTATATGTTCAGTCATTTTATAACATAAAATACTGCTTGTACTAATTTGTTTTTTATTTATAAAAGATGGGCATTTTGAAAATAAAGACATTTTTTCTCTTTCCAAATTGGTACTATCCAATTGTAGACCCTTTTTTACTTCAAGTTCTTTTTGGTCATCCACCATTTTAATATGTTTTATACTTTTTTTTTTATTTTTTTCAATACCTTGAAATGGATGCACTAAACTTATATCCTTATCAAGATTTTCATCTTCATACCTGCTAATACTTTCACTACCATCACTTAAACTCATAAAGGTTTCTTCATATCTATGACCTGAATTTCTTTTACTTTGACCATTACTATCTTTTCGAGAACGAACACTAGTATTGCAACTGTAGAGATCCGAATCTTTTTTCTTATTATATATTTTTTTAATATTTTCTTTCATAATATATTTATTATTTTTAACAAATTCTTCAATTTCACATACTGATTTAGTTTCTCTTCTTTGCTCATTCATTGTTTTTATGTCATTTAAAACTTTATTATCCTTATTTTTTATATTTTTAAATAAACAATTAAAATATAATTTATTTTTTTCATAATTTAGACGTATGCTTACTGGGCACCTATTTGTTTTACCTGACTTGTTTCCTTCTTTTTTATTATTCACGTATTTTCTTTCCTTCAAATTATAAATATCACTGCTTTCTTTTTTTTTGTCATTCTTTTCTTTAGCCACTACCCTGAAATTAGCTACTAACTTATTTTTTACAACTTTTTTAATATTTTTTTTTTTCTTTTGAATAGCTCTTTTGATTATTCTAAGAAAGGGGGATAGACAAATTTGGTTTCCTCCATTTAAATATATATTATTTATTTTCCTTAAAATTTTATTATTACTTTTTTCTTTTTGTAAATCGAAAGCACTATCCTTTATTGCACTACTTTGAGAGTGTTTTAAAACACTTTTTTTTCGATCATTGACTTTTTTTATTTTTCCATAAAATTTGACACCTTTAGAATTTTTTAAATATTTTGAAATAAATGTTTTAAATTCATCACTAATATTTATATCGTGATCAAGTGAATTATTTAATTTGTCTTTTTCTTCATAACATTCTTTAAAATTTTTATTATTAATTCTTTTTTTTGCTTTCCCTTTTACTTTTAAACGGAAATTTTTATTTTTCAAAACTTCATCATCACTTAAATTTACAACAGCTACAATATCATGTAGCTCATTGTTTTGCAACCTTATCGAACTTTTTATTTTTATTTCATTCATGTTTATTAATAATTGGGACTACAATTATATATTATCCTGATTTTGTAAATAATCTGTTAAATTCTTTCATTCCAATTACTAATATGTAACTCTTAAGTTACAGTGTAAATATATCAAAATATAAAAGACAAATATAAATAGTTGAGTTTATTTTTTTATTCTGATATGTACACACACTATCTCTTTCTCATATATCCTCCCATTATTATTTTTTTTTTTAAATATAAATTTTGTGTGTAAATTTTTTTCACTATGTTTTATAAGCTTCTACATTAGTTTCCTAAACTATTTAGTGTAATAAGATTTTCTTTTTATGTGTTTTTTTTTACGGGGGGTGGGGGCATTTTTTCTAAAAAAAAAAAATGAGCAAAATAAAAATGAATATATAAAAAAAAAAAAATTGTATTAAATTTATTGAAAAATCTTAAATCCAAATGAAAAAAAATAATAATTACAATGAAAAATATTCTCTGTATTTTTATTAAAAATATATATACTTTGATAATAAGGATTTAGATTTAATCCGGCCATCCATTAAAACAACATTGACTATATACCTTAGGGTCTACAATTTAAAGAAAAATAAAATAGCAAGCCAAATATAAATATGTATAAAATTTTGTGTGTGTTTTTTTTTTTTTTTTTTTTTTTGAAAAAATATAATAAAAATTAAATCGGTTATATAAATTATAAAATTTGAAAAAACTTAAATAAAAATAAAATTGTATAGAACAAATTGTCGCTAGAAAATGTTATAAAAATTTTAAGCGTCTTTCCATGTGTATATATTACATTCTTTACAAAAAAAAACACAAATAAAGAAATAACATTTTTTAAAACTGTATTTAATTAAATTTACAAACAAAAAAATAATTTTCGAATATCTATAAAAAGGGTGGCAACACATAAATTACAACTTTTATTTAGAACAAAATTAAATAGTTGTAAGGAAATTTTTAAGGGTAATAAAAAAAATTGTCATTTTACATTTTAGGGAAAAATATGGAATGCCATAACTTAGCAATATTAATAAAATAAAATTATGATTTTACAAAAAAAATTTTGAAATAAATTATTTAATAATAAAGAAAATTCAGGAAAAACTAAAATGTAGAATAAATAATAATTCAAATAAATGGAAATCCATATATATTTATTATACACACTTTCTTTAGTAATAGTTTCCTTATTTTGTTTTATATACCTTTCTAAGGAAGCCTTTTGAATAAATGTACTTCATTTGGTTGTATTGTAATAAATAATGAGACATCATGACTATTTTATAAATATTAATAAATCTTTGATTTACTCTTTGAATATTTTATTATATATCAAAATATAAAATTTGAGAAAATTTTTATTGTTAAATTGTTCAAAAAATGAGGGGAAAATGAAACCCATATGTTTGTGTTTAAATAAAACTTTCAAATTTATTTTTTTATTAAACTTTTAACAAAAAAAAGTGTAAAAAATTATATAATTATATCTCGAACAATTTAACATTTAAAGAAAAAAATATATACATGTGTGTGTCTTAAAGTTGAGAAGCTAAATTTTATAATATATTTTTTTATTGGTTGGGAAGCTCTTCCCCTTTTAACAATATAATTATACCGTATTAAAAATGTCAGCAAATATAATAATATATTGCATGTCTTTCAAATCATATATTTTCCATTTACATCCCCAAAAGTAATAATAAAAAAAATAAATGTGTTTTTCCTTAAAATAATTTGAATCGTAAGTGTATAAAAATATAAAGATTTATTTATATATAACCATACCACATTTTATAAGTCTGAATAATATATTTTTTTAGCATGCATTACTACAGTTTTCATATATGTAACACCACTGTTGTTATACCTGGTTTATTGCTTAGAACATATATTTTAAATTGTCCCTATATTTAAATAACTAATTTATTTAACCCATTTTATTTAAAAAAATATATAATTATAATTGTAAAATTTATTAACATATTAACAAAAACATTTCCAATATGACCGTGTGAAAAAAAATAAAGAAGAGACAATTATTTTTTTGTCCATACTTAAAAGGGTATAATATACACATAATATATATACTCATTTTTTAATATATATAAAATACCATTTAACAAAAATACATATTTTTAAAGGTTGAAGTTGTTATACATAAAAGGGTTTATAATTTCCAAATTTATATTATAAAAATATACCTTAAAAAAATTAAGCCTTATGAAAATAGCATAACTAATAAAGAAGAATATAATATGTTTTATAAAAAATATATAACTTATTTTAATTGGAAAAAATTTTATGTATAAGTCATAAATAATTTTAAAATATTTTAAAAGTTATGTAATAGCAATAATAATAATGATAAAAATTCTGAACAGTCATAAAAAAAATGGCTAAATCAAAAATAATACTATTTTTTCAGTATATAAAATATATAGGGTATTAGGGACCCCTCAATTCACCCCTCTTATCGTTGAAAAATATAATAGGCCTTATAAAATATTTAATGGGAAAATGTAAGCAATAACGGAAAAATTTATATAACATCATGCATATAATATTGCATTATATATATGTATATACCCATATATTATTTATAATTTATTTTCTTATTCTGTTTTTATATAATATTGCTTAAAGATTTATAAGAGGCTATAATATGTAAAATACCGTGCGGTTTGCTTAAATTTTTTTTAATTATATGGCATATATTTATTAATAATATATTAACACTATTTGTATTGTGCCCCCAAAGGTAATCCGTTTTTTATGAATTTTCTATACAAAAATAATATGATATGCATATAATAATATACCTATAATATTATGCATACACTTAAACATATATTATAACGCTTTATATTCCTTTTTCCCTCAATTTTTTTTATCGTATTATATAATAATTAAAAAAAATATATATGTACATTATATTATTGCATTTTTTCACTGCTCCTCTTTTTTTAATAAAATCTATAATTAAATATTTGTAATAAATAATATATATGCAATGCCTATGTAACAATATATTTTTGATTTACAATTTTTGTATGATTTAAAAAAATAAACACAAAAAATATATGTTTTAGATAAATGAGAATAATTATATACATATAATATATTTATGATCATGTATAAAAATTAATTATCATTATATAGAAAGATACAAAAGCTAATTTATAGTATTGTGCTAATTCTTTTAATACAATAATAAATATAAATAAATAATATATATAGGTATTGTTCATACACTATTTGAATAGCCAAAATATATATTTAATAATTAATTTCCATTATTAATAATAATATAAATACTTTTAAAAAATATATATTCAAAATGAGTAATAAGAAGGTACAATCCCCTAAGGAAGAAAGCATTGCTAAAATGCTTATTTGTAAAGTAAGTTTATAAACTTCAAAATAAATAAAAAAATGCCAACGTATATAAAACAAACATGCTTTATAGAGATATGTAATATCTAGCTATATGAATTTTTTTTTTTCTATTTTTTTTGCTTTTTGGTATATGACAAAGCCATTTGTATGCGTAAATATTCGTGCTGAGCCTATTGCATAAAAATAAACAAAATAAATAAAAAAATGGGTCAGCGCATATTTTGAGAAAAAAATCCGTATACAAGCGTGGCAAACATTTGTTGTATTTATTATACGAGCATATGCATATTACTTTATACATATGTGATATGATAATATGGTATATATAAGTATGTACACATGAGTTTGCTTTTTTTGATCCATTTCACTTTGTTAGGTTCACATTGGAACTAAGAATTTAGAAAACAAAATGAAAAGATATGTATATACAAGAGCAAAAGATGGTGTACATATAATAAATTTAGCAAAAACATACGAAAAGCTACAATTAGCAGCAAGAGTTATTGTAGCAGTAAGCAATCCCGCTGATGTTGTTGTCGTATCAGCAAGGCCATTTGGTAGTAGAGCTGTTTTGAAATTTGCTCAATATACAGGTGCTCAAGCAATTGCAGGAAGATGGACCCCTGGTATGTTAACTAACCAAATTATACAAAAATTTATAGAACCAAGATTATTAATTGTAACAGATCCAAGAACTGATGCACAATCAGTAAAAGAATCTGCATATGCAAACATTCCAGTTATAGCATTATGTGATTCAGATTCCCCACTAGAACACGTAGATATAGCAATTCCATGTAATAATAAAGGAAAAGAATCAATTGCATTAATGTATTGGTTATTAGCACAAGAAGTTTTATATTTAAAGGGATCCATACCAAGATCTCAAGCATGGGATGTTATGGTTGATATGTTCTTATGGAGAGATCCAGAACAATTTGAATTAAAAAATTTAGCAAATGAAGAAGCTACACCTACTGCTCCTCATTTAGCTGATAACCAATATGCTACTGATGCACCATATGATGATTGGAATAAAAAAGACGATTGGAATGATAATGCAAATGAAGAATGGAAAAACCCAATTGCTGTTGATGAATGGTAATCAAAATTGCCATTATTTCGTATTTAACCATTGAAGCATTTTGAGCACGCGCATATATTATCTTATGCATTCCAAATAATTTTTTATTATACTTTTATTATACCAACTTTTGCGAGACAAATCATGTGAATTACATAAAAGAAATCAAGAAAAAAAATAATAACAAAACAAAAAATAAATATAGGAGTAAATACTACACGCTTAGATATACATTGTTATAAAAAAAAATATTTGTAACAAATACTATGGTCTTAAAAATTACAAAAAATTGCGTATTTTATATATTTTTAAGTCCTTTTTTATATACCCTATAATTTACACTAACTTTTTATTGACGTTTTTTATTTCATATCATTAAACTTTTTTTTTAAATTAATCATAAAACTAAAATTATAGTAATATTTATTTATAAAAAAACAAAAAAATATGGAAAGAAAAAAGTATAGATATTTTATTATAAAAATTTATACTTTTTTTACTATATGTATCATAAACATATTAAGTGTTCGATGATTTGTATATATGGTGGCATTTGGCTAGTTAAAATAAAAATATTGCATAGTCATGTAAAATTTACTATTTATAGCGAACCATTACGTTTTTTATGGAATATTCGATAAATTTACCTGACTTTGCAATATATTTTTTTTAACTAGCTAAAATTTCAAAACTATTTTATTTAAACTGAGTGTGTAACACTAATATTCAAATTGTTAATTTTTATAAATCGCGTAAATTTATATATGTAGAAAATTTCACGATAAACAGAAATGGTGAAATATACAAAACATGAATATGTGTGTTAAAAAGTGATGTTGCTTTATAAAGGGATGTTTTATTTTTTGCGCCAATAAATACAATCTAGCTATATGTGAAAATGGCGACCACATATACGTACAGAACTAACCTGTCAAATAGTGAACAAAATGGCTAATAAAGTGGCAAATTTTAAAACCTTAAAACGTATGTATATTTAAAAAAAAACATACTTACACAATTTTCATTACATCAATTTATATAATTTTTTTTATCTTTCTGTATTTTTAAATAAATAAAATTTTTAATACTTTTTTTTAATTTATAAGAATAATACAAATGGAGAAAGAAAATGAAATACAGTATGAACGATTTTACGAAAAATTTAATGCACGCCACTTGCATTTCGATGAATTGGATTCTACACAGTTATATTGCAAAAGAAATATGAAGTTGTTTATACAAAATGGTGAGTTAAAAAATGAAGAAAATATGATAATAGTTAGTTGTAATTCTCAAACAAATGGTATTGGAACAAGAGATACAAAAAATAAGGTCGATAGAGTTTGGGTATCTGAAAATGGAAATGTATTTATTTCAATTATAAATTTATGGAAAATTGAAGATATACAAAAAATTAATTGCTTAGCTCAAACATGTACTGTTGCTATAAGTAAGACATTAGAAGAATTTCATTTATTAACACAAATTAAATGGATAAATGATGTTTTAGTTGATTATAAAAAAATATCAGGATGTCTTGTAAATTTATTTTATTTAGATGAATTTCCTGATTTAGAAAAAAAATATGTTTGTGTAATTGCTGGAATAGGTATTAATGTAAACTTAACAGATAATAATATATTATCAAATAATTATACATCAATAAAAAAACAGTTAGAACAAGATTTTAATGTCTCTAGTTTAGTACCATCAGTAGACCAAGTTATTCAAAAATTAATCAACCATTTTTTTATATCTATAAATAAATTAAGAGATGAAAATTTCTCATATTTCTTAGAATATATAACAGTTAGACTTTTATATAAAGGAGAAATAGTTATAATAGATCAAGACAATCATCAAATAGTTGGATATTTAAAAGGTATATTACATGATGGTTCAATCATATTACTAAATGATCAAAATGAAATAATTTATGCAAACACTGGGCATTTACGTTTGTATAGAGGATCCTAATTATATTTTTCATGCACTACATTTTTGCTAACTGTTTGTTTAATACTGTAAATGTTATACCCCTTTTTTTCACACTTTACACGTTTTTTATCTTAAGAGTTTTTTACCAAATGCAGGGACACCACTCTCTCCATTTTTATAAAAAACATTTGCATAAGACAGTAAACCTTTTTTAAAAAGTAAAATATTCATACATTCGTTTTGGACTTTCGTATTATTATACATTTAAAAATTAACTTATTTAATATCATTCATTTGTATGCACAGTTCATATAGTATTGAAAAAATAAAAAAAAAATCAAAAAAAATGTAGCGAATTGGGAGGTAGCCAAATAAATAAACTATAAGTTATAACAAACATGATTAATTACAACTTATACAATGTAATAATAAAAAATAAAACTTCCTATTTCTATAGATTAACAATCTGATAGTGGTAAAAAAGACGAATTTTTCTTCTCTACATTCGCTAGTTTGTTGTTTGTACATGCGTTTTTTTTATTACTGGGATTAATATATTTGCTGCATAAACTGTTGTAATAATTAGTAGCTTCAGAAGATGGATTTAATATTACTTTGGTACTTAAAGGACATATATGTGAATTTGTTTCAGAGTCTAATTTATTTTCTTTATAATTTTGATTATAGATGGTAAATTTTTTATCGATATTTTTATTAATTACTTGGGTTCCTGTTTCATTAAAATTTGTTTTAAAATAGACAGGATTTTCTTTCCCTTTAAATGAAGAAATAATATTATTTATATAAGCATCTTTTACATTATTATTTTTTTTTATAATTTCATGAATATCAATTTTAATAGATATCGAATCATTATTTATACAGTTTTTTAGTATACCCCAATTATTATAGCCAAACCAAGGAAATGCAGAATAGTTGTAAAAGCAATATTTTTTTTTATAAATTCCACAAGTTACTGAATATATGATATCACAAAATCCAGTATAAGAAAATAATAAATCAATATAATTATTATAAGATGAATTTATTTTATTATTTATATTTAATAATATAAAAAAATCATTGATAATTGTTTCTGTTTTAAATTCTGGGGATACAACATAATTATTTTCACTTGAGCATAACAAAGATATTTTTTTTACATTCCATTGGATAGTTAATAAAATCTTTTCAGAATTTTCTTTGATATTATAATTTTTTAAGTTACTTTCTTTTACTATTTTATTTTTTTCACAAAAACTTGGCTTGATCTTGTCTTTTACATTTTTGAAGGGTTCCTCTTTATTATTTATATAATTACTTTCAGTCTTTTCCTTTATTTCTTTATAAATTTTTATATCATTTTTTTTGTTAATATTTAATCCATCTATGTTTTCTTCCCCACTTCCACTATTGTCACTATTTTCTGTTTTTATAATTTTATCTTTATTTACATGTTTTGTAATTCTCAAACTATCTTCTAATGTCTTATCTTTTTTAAATGGCTCACTATTAAAATGGGAAGTTTTATTTGTTTCTTTATATGATGTTGGATTTGAATTATTTCTAAAATTATGGAAAAAAGCATCAACAGATTCGAGTAAGTTACTTTTCAAACTATTACCATGATCGTCGTTTTTATTTTTTTCTACTTGTTCTACATTTTTACAGTATCCTCTTTTTTTGATAATAAATTCATGTCGCTTATCAGGACTTACAACATTATGGTTATTTCCAATCCGTAAACATTTTCCTTTTTCAAAATTTATTTTAAAGCATTTTAATAAATTTATACCATTATATTTAGATGCAGCTTTAGGTGAATATGCACAAGTTCGGCTAGTTTTATTTGTTTGCATAATTTTACTAATTTCTCCTTTTAATCGACTACTAAAATAATTGTCTGTATTTTCATCTTTACCCATATTTTCACTTTCTGTATTATCATTCATATTTTTTGTTTTTTTTATTAAATTATTTTTTATTTTATAATAAGAGATATTATTACCTTTAAATAGTGTAATATCATTAGGAGGTATAAAATGAATGTTATTTTGGCTAGCCACACAAGGTTTTGAGGATGGACATAAAACAGAATTTGATTCTTTTTTTAATCCAATTATATTATATATAGGTAATTTATTTACTTGTTTTTCTCCTCCACATTTTCTTAAATATATTTTTTGCATATTATATAAACTATTTTCATTAATTAAATTATTTTTTCTTACATTCTGTTCAGTATCTACATTCTTAGGATGTTTTATTGGGGAAATAATTCCAAACTTATAATTTTTTAAATTTCTAATTTCCTTCTCATCATGTTTACCTATTTGTTCTTGCATCAAACAACTGTTATTACAACTTATGCAATTTTCATTATTTCCTTTATTTGGTATATCATTTTTAAGATTCATCAAGTTTGAACAACCATAGTAGCTATCATAATTTTTAAAACATTTGGCCCCATTTTTTGTTTCTTCAAGATAATTATTAGAGTTATCATAAATAATATTATTATTTTCTGACTTGTTCATAATATTGTTCATTTTTTTAGAATCATCATAATTTTCATTCATAATAAATTTATTTTTGGCTAGTTCATTAAATGTATGTACATCATGTAAGTGTAGTGGCATATCTTTGTATCCCATCCTAGTAGTATCATTATTATTTATATTTACAAATTCCTTTTTCTCATTTCTTATATCATAATGTATATTATGTACTTCGTCCATATGTATTGCCTTATTATCTGCATCTATATTTAACTTATCTTTGCATCTATGGTAGGGTTCTACAATTTTTGGCTTATTATTGTACTGCTCATATTTCGTTTTATCAGAAATGTTATCCATATTTGTATATGTACATGTGTGCTCTTTTATATTTTGTAAAGAATTTGGAATATCCTGTAAAGTTTTATTATCCATATTTAGAGGCAATTCTGTAATGGGATCATTTTTTACATCTACTTTATTTTCAATATTAGATAAATTATTCATTTTTTTTATTTTATCATTTTTTTTGATATTTCTTAATTCAAGATCCCAATCCGTATAATAACTTGTGAATAAATTTCTACTATCCAATAAATCTCCAAAATTATTTTCAGGTTGAACATTATAAATTTCTGGTTGTTTAAAATGGGAAATATATATTTCATGAACCTTTTTTCTAATATTGTCTGTTTTTATAATTGTATTATCAATTGGATCTACTAACTTATTTGAAAAGTAGATTCGATTTGTATCATCATTTATATTGTTTATATTTTCATGTCCATTATTTTTAAAATTATTTATTTCATAAATTTTTTGTGTAACTATATTAGAATCATTACAGCAGTAATTATTTTCTGCATCTAAACAATTACGATATTCATCATTTTTTAAAAAAAAGAAAGTATCTTTATCTATTTCTTTTATTTTATCTCTACTTTTATTATGGCAATTATCACAATTTATATTTCTATTTCTGTCTAGCGAAAAAAAGTATCTATTTTCAATATTATTTTGTTCAGAATTTTTATTACATAATTTGTTCATTTCTTTTAGAGAATTATCATTATCAATTTCTTTAGGCAAATATATTTTAGTATTTATTTCATTTTGCGATATTTTTAAGTTATTAAAATTATTTGAATTGCATTCTGTACATGTATTAATATAATTTTTACCATAGTCAGGTCCTAAAGATTTTTCTTTATAATTTGTTTTGGTTATCTTACCGCTGTCTTCATTAATTTGATTGATCATTTTCTGAGTCTCCATTTTGCTAATCCCATCACAAGTCTGTTTATTTTTTTCGCCAAATAAAAAAAAAACAAAAATACTCTACTTATATCCACAATATAATTTGCAAGTGCGGCTAAAATTGGAATCAAAATCAATAACTTATTTGTAAGACTTACAATATTGTTAAAATTTAAACAGTATCTATTTTTTTGTAAACTTTGTGAAAAAATATTAATCTTACTTTACAACATATGTATATATAGACTTGAAAAAAAAATAAATGAACAAATAGCTAAATGGTCAGGTAAAAATCATAGAATAATACGAATAATAATAAATCATATATATAGTTGTATGCATATTTGTTTTATTATTATAAATTTTTCTTTCTCGTATTCCTTTTATTACAAAATTTTTTCTTTTCTTTTTTTTTTTTTTAAATTTTCTGATTTTTAAGTACAAAAATGTGTGTCAAAAAGTATTCGTAGGTTTTATATATTTGCCTTCCTACAATAAATATGTTTAATTAAATTTATTATTAAAAAATTTATATATAATAAAATAAAAAACAAAAAAGTAGAATAATACAATATGAAAGAAAAAAGAATTGAACGATATTTTATAAATTCCAAAAAGGGTTGCATAAGCAAAAAGGTAACAGTTGCCTGTTCTATCACAAAAATTGTTAACTATTTTTTTTTTTATTTTATATAAGTATTATTTTATTTATGTAATGATCAGCTATAGCCTTATAATCAATACTGAACAAAATGTAAAAGAAAAGAACAAAGAATATACACGTGCAAAAATATTCATAAATATAGATTAAATATATGTGTGTAAATATAGGAGATATGTATTATAATTTTACAGGGCCATATTAGTTATATGTGATAGCGATACAAGAATAATATTTAAAAGGAAATCCCCCCCCAAAAAAAAAAAAAAAAAATAACGATACTTGAAAATACCATTTAATCTGACCATGTAAGAATAAATCGTTAAAGATAAAAAATATATACATATGCATATACATGAGTAGGTGCCAGTATTTGTTCGCCCCCATACTATTGATATATGCTAAATAAAAAATATATGTATATAGCATAAAACAATTTTGTCGTTAGCACCACGTGTAATACAACTGCAAACATGCTGAGAAAATATTAAAAAATATAAAAACAATAAAAAATATAAATAATCGAATAGATAACTATTGTGTGTTGTAAAAAGAAAAAATAAAGTACCAAAATGATGACACACTTTTAAGGTTTATAATAAAATAATTCGATTGCATATTATTAAAGATAATATTTGTTTTTTTTAATAATGTGAAATTACATGAAAAGGGTATATATTGGATATGTAATGGAAGAAATATATGGTTAATTTTAATATAAAGAAAGAGAACAAATTAAAAGAGCTATATACATATGAATAATTCTGATGTGTTAATAATTTACACACTGTTTTTTTCCATACATATTAAATTACTATTATTTTATCGACCTTATGATGAATATGAAGTGAAACTTTGTTTTTATGATGTCGTAAAAAATGAAATTTAAATTTGACAAAATTTTAAATGTGTTGATAAAAACAAATTAGTAAAAAAATAGCAACGTGCCAACATGTATAGCACGAGACTATGGTCCTTCTTTTGAAGATAAATAAAATAAAAAATGCAAAAAAATATGACCAAAATATAAAAAATGCAAAAAATTATTAACAAGCTATAAAAAAAGCAAAAAAATATGACCAAGCTATAAAAAAAGCAAAAAAAATATGAGCAAGATATAAAAAATGCTAAAAATTATTAACGAAATACTAACCAAAATTTTCCACGTCACAACCATGTGAGTGTGCATTGGTATATACGTAAAAAAAGGCAAAGACAAGCATACTTATATATGTGTATAAATTTTCACTTTTTTTTTTCAGCGTCATAAGCCATGGCATTATTTATACCCTGATTGTAATCATATTTATTTTTGACTTTTTTTTGTAATAATTGGTCTTTTGATGATACACCATATTTAGCTTTATTTATTTTTTCTTCTTTACTTTTTTTATTTTTATCCATGAGATAATTATTTCTTTTTTGGAGTTCAGCAATTCCACCAGTACTACCACCTTGGGCTTGCTTGAATTGACTTAATATTTTTTTCTTTCTTTTCATTTTTTTTAATTTTCTTAAAGATTTTCTTTCTTGCTTAGACATCTCATTAGATGTTTTTACATGACCAGGTGCATAATTTTCTTCTGGTGCTTTTTTATTCTTTTCTGATAAAATAATTGGAGTATTTTCTTCAATATGTAAAGTAGCTATTTTTTCATTAGGCCCATTTAATAAAACAGGTTTGGGTATAAAATAGGAATTGGATAAAGAATCTAATGAATGCATAATTTTTTTAAATAAATTCATTAATTCTATTTTTTGTAAATTAATTTCTTTATTTTTTGATGAACCGTTCATATTATTATTTATTTCATTTTCATATTTTTTTGTATATTCATCAACTAAACTTAATTTACTTTTAGTAAAATTTAAATTATCAAAATTTACTTCATTATTATTATTATTTTCATTATCCAATATTTCTAAATCTTCTATTTTTTTTTTTTCAACATCATCAAAAAGAAAATTTTTAATTCTTTGTTTTACAACTAGCTCAATTTCTTCATTTAAAATATTTTTTTTATCTATAAAATTTCGATCTCTATTATTTAACTCACCATTATCTTCATCACTTTCAAAATCGTTACCCACAGTTTTATTTAAAAATGTATCGTTTTTATGTGTATTTACTTTAGGAATATCTACATTTAATGACAGTATACTATTTTTTGGACGATCTTGTGCAGTTACTTCTCCTGTTAATGACCAATGTTTTTTTGCAACTAATTCTTTTTCAATTTCTTCTTTTTCCATTTTTTCTTTATCAAATTCATTTGTTTCTGTATCAAAATATTTATTAGTGTATTCGTTCATTTCTTCCAGATCTCTTTCTAATTTTTTATCTGCCTCTTCCCTCATTTTCTTTGACTTTGCACTTTTATTCTCTGCCATCGCATGCATCTCCAAGTCCATATCCGCGCTTCCCTCCTCGTCTTCTTCCTCTTCTTCTTCCTCTTCATCTCCATCTTCATCGTCCTCATCATATTCCTCTTCATCTTCATCTTCATCTTCATCTTCATCGTCCTCTTCATCTTCCTCTTCCTCTTCCTCGTCCTCATCATCTTCCCCCTTGTAAAAATCGGAATACCTGATATCCCCCCCCTTATTGGGGTCCAATTCGAACTGGTTTAAATCTAAATCATCAGATAAGTCATCACTTTCTCCTTCATCTGAATTTTCTGCAAATTTATTATCTTCTATATCAGCAAATTTTTGCATTTCTTCATAGTTAAAAAATTTGTCTTCATCTTTTGTTCCATCCTCATCCTCTTCCGTTTCACTTTCTCTTGGTGATTCTGATTTGATAATTTTTCTTCGTTTTGCATTTTTGCCTTGGTCTATTTGTTGATCTAAAAATTTAACTTTTTTTTTTTTAATTTTTTTTTTTCCATTTTTTTCCCTTGTCTCTTGAATTTCTTTATCTATTTTTTTTTCAAAATTATTAAAAAAAATTGATAAATTTTCTAGCTTTTTTTCCTTTATTAAACATTCAATAAAATACCATAATTGCTCATAATCCAAATCCGAGTTGGAAATTAAAATATCATCCATTTCTTTTTCATTATAAAAATATTTAACTAAAGTATTTGAAAAATATTCAATCATTTCTAATAAATTTGTTTTATCTTCTGTATTACATTTTTTAGAATTTAATTCAACTTCACTTTTCTTTTCAAACGAACTAATTAAGTCCGTATATTTTTTAATTCTTACTTGATCCATTTTAAGACATATTTTTATATTCCTTCAATTTCTATAACATTATCAAATTATTTCATTGAAAATGTAATCCCTCTTTTAATCTATCCACTTATATATACCTCTTTGTTTATATCCCCTAACTTTGTATATTCTACCAACCTTCAACACTTTTTTCTATATTACTTCTTAATCTCCTCAGTAATATAATTAAAATCGTACTAATTATAAAATGAGTTTAAATAGATAACATTGTTTTATAAACATTTATCAAGCATTTATATTTTGCATACTCTACAAATATTTTTTTAATTTATTCAATATATATATTAATTTAAAAAATTATAAATTTTAAAGATATAAAAAATAATATCATATTGTATGCAAATATATATGAATAAATAATTTTGATAATAAAAAAAATTATATTTTTCCTTTTTTTTTTTTTTTTTACAGGTATAATAATAAAATATGCAGGCAATTATACTGCAGCATTTTTTGCAACACCACTATAAATTATGTTGCCATAAAATTTGCATATATAAATAAAATTAAAAAAATTTACATTTTTATTTTAAAGCTAATATAATAAAAATAATATTATTTTATTTTCAAATTTTTAAAACAGTTTAAAAAATAATACTCTCTCTTTATATATATTATTCAAACATATGCCTAATAAAAATTGTAACTACTTGTATGGGTAGTCCAATTATACAAAAGTACCTATCATGTTTAATATCTAAAGTATAAAAAGGTATATTATTAAATAGGGATTCAAATACGTTGTCATATTCATACCTCTTCAATTTTATTTTCCTTTTTTTTAAACATAAACAACAATGTAAATATAAACTATCAACACTACTACCACATTTAGATCCACCCCCAATACAAGCATTTAATAATATTCATCCATATATCATTCACCAAAAGTATTGATAAATATAGAATATAAAACACATAATTAAAGAAAAAATATATTTTTATAAAATAGTTCTATATAAAATTATATTATACAATATGCTCATATATACTTTGCATCCAAATTGTGTATGCATATGCATTTTCATACCCTAGCCAAGCTTGCACAAATAAATAAGCAGTAGCCATATTTTCCCGTTTTTCTCTTTTTACATTAAATTTAAAACTGTATCGTATATATAAGGCCGTTTTTTATATATTTTTAAACATTCTGGTATTTATTTTTTTTTAATTTTTAAATAAAAAAAATGATCATTTTACTTCAAATTAAAAAGAAAGAACACAATAAATGAACTGCTCTACAGAATATGTCAACCAAAATAACATCAATTATTTTTGTAAAAAAAATTAACACATTTCTATCTTTTTAAATACACGTTTAAATACCATTTTTCTACTACATACTTGTAATACTTTTTTTATTTTATTATAATAGAAAAATGTAAAAAAAAAAAAAAAAATTTTACTAATTAATCAAGTTTAGCTAGCTAAAATAGTATGAAATATTTTTATATTTTTTTTTTATCATAAGCCAAAATGTACATAGTATATATGTGTTGACTATTAAGACATAGATTTGTGGGTTATATCGAATATAATCAAATAATGGAAAAATCAATGATGGGAGAGTTCCTATTTTGTATTCCAAAGATTGTATAGGCTTGAGGGGAACAAAAAAAAATAATAAATAAATCTTTATACTAACAATAAAATGAAAATAAATGGATTTATAAAATTAGTTAAATTAGGTATTCCTCGAATTGATGGAAGAAGAACAATTTCAGGGAGAGCGTTCAAATTTGATAAAATTTCAGAAAGCCAAAGTTTAAGTGCAGAAGAAATTGAAGAATTTGATAAAGTAAGTATGATAGGTCTTAAGACCTTAAAAATACCTGAACATGCAAGGCAAAAATTACATAATCTAGCCAAACAATTTGTAAAAAAAAAAGATTTAGAAAAATTAGGAAGATATATGGCAAAACAATTAACAAGCCGAAATTGTGTAGAATTGCCAAGAGTACTTCCATCAAAATTGTTATGTGAAACAATAGAAGAAAAAAATAAAATTGAAAAAATGCTTGATAAAAAATCATATAAATGTTTAAAAGAATTTATATCACAATATAAAAATAAATCAAAAGAAATTGAACAAGTAGCATTAACACATGCTGAAGATTCAAGACACAAAATAAATATCACCTTTTTCCCTGAAGTTTCTATATCATATACATTACATAATTTTAATGGGAATTATGGAATTATGTATAGAATATTTAATGAAATAAAAATAAGGGTACCTGATTTTTCAGCAAAAAAAATACTAAATTATAGCGCAGTACCAGCTGCTAGTATTATTGCCTTTTCTGAAGTATATAATTATTCTCATGAAAAAATATTAGTTGTTGAATCATCACAACATTTAGCATCTATATCAAAATATATACTTGATAATATACCTAATGTTAAATATCAAATGCATTTATATGAAAATTTTGATTCCTTTGATTTAGTTGTTATATCACATAAATTATTGTCATTATATGATTATAATTCGAGAAATATATTTATACAAAATTTATGGAATAAAATAGAAAAAAATGGAATATTAATTATTGTTGAAAATGGAACACCTACTGGCTTTCGTATGCTACATTCAATAAGAGAAATGTTTATTACTGAATTAAAATATAATAAATTTCATATAATATCACCATGTCCTCATGAAAATATATGCCCATTAGCTTTAACAGGAAAAGATTGGTGTCATTTTTCTCAACGCACACTTAGGTTATCTCATCATATTTATTGTAAAGGTAGCCAAATGAAAAATACTGATGAAGAAAAATTTTCATATTTAGTAATACGAAAATGTGAAGGACCACGAACTAAATATAATTCTGAAAATGAAGCCTTAACAGTTCAGGAAAAATCATTTTTTTGGCCAAGAGTTGTTATGCCTACAATTAAAGCTGGAAAACATGTATTACTTGATGTTTGCTCTTATCCATACAATTTTGAAAGACTTGTTGTTACAAAAAGTTCATCTTTAATTTCAAATTTAAAAACAAAAACAGGAACTATCTTAAAAGGGTATGGCTATAAAAAAGCAAGAAAAATTTTATGGGGTGACCTATGGAGATTTACAAAAAGAATTAGTAGACCGGATGCTAGATTATATACTCCCGAATACACAAAAAATATTTTATATAGATTATATTTAAGACAAAAAAGAAGATCAAATATTAAATCAGTAGTTGATTCAAAATCTCAAGCCTACTACAATTCCCGATCAATTCAATATTACACCTCATAGTTTGTTTTGTTTATTTATTAACCTGTACAGCTAGCCATAAAATCCATTGGCTAGCTACATTTTTTTTTCTTCTTTTTTTTATTATTATTTTTTCTTTTTTACTTTACTGTGTATATTCGTTAAATCAGCATATCCAAGTTTTAAAAAACACAAAGATAAAATTTCATAAATATACCTTAAAAAAAATTATATTTATATAACTGCTTTAGAAAATACATATATGCTCACCCGCATGTATATATATAATATATATACATACAAAATGAGAAAAAAAAATAATAAATAAAACAAAAACATATAGCATAAAACACACACACATTAGTAGATAGGAGGATTTCAAATATTTATAATATATAGTTATAAAGCATACGTGTAAAATATATATAATTGTGGATGTAGACACCACCCCCATAAAGGTAACTACATATATTTGTCATATATAAAAATTGAATATTCACAACTTATGCATATACAAAAATATATATGCAAACTCATAACACATTAAATAATACGAATAGTTCATCCAATGTTCGTTTAAAACATTTCAAATAAAGAAAAAAAAAAAAACGGTAGACGCCAATAAAAATTCTATAATAACAAACTATTTTTTTTTCAATATACTGGCTTTCAATATTAAAAATATTTTATAAAAAATTATTTAAAAAAAAAAAAAAAAAGGTATATATACAAAATCGAATAATAACATAAAGTTTGTCCTGTTTTATTTAGTTTACTTTTTTTTTAATTTTTTTTTCATGGTATTTTTAGCGTTACTTTTAGCAACGGTTTTTTTGTTAATATTTTTTTTGCTAATATTTTTATTCTTTTGTGCTTTTTTATCGATTTTTTTATTTTGAACTTTCTTTGCATTTTTTGCTGAAGCAGCGTTTTTATTTCCTTTGGCCATTTTCATTTGTTTTTTTTGTGGTACATTTTTATTTTTGCTACCTTTTGTGTTATTTTTTTTATTTTTTTTTTCATCCTTAACATTAGCTTTTTTCTTTCCATCTTTTTTAGTAATATTTTTTCCTTTATTATTTTTAGATTTTTTATTGTCAATTTTCTTTTGTGCTTTGCTGATCAATTTCTTTTTAACTTCTTTCTTTACTTTACCAGATTTTTTCACCATTTTATTATTTTTTCCTTTTGCACTTTTACTGCTAGGTTTGCTGGCACTTTTTTTTACAACTTTTTTCTTTTTTTGTGCATTAGCTCCAGAAGGTTTAGCTGCTTTGGCTTTTTCACTACCACTTTTTTTATCTTCACCATCTGCATTTTCTTCTTCTTTAACTTGTCCTTCTTCATCTCCTTCTTTTTCTTCACCTTCTTTTTCTTCATCAGCTTTTTCTTCTCCCTCTTTTTCTTCATCAGCTTTTTCTTCTTCTTCTTCTTTTTCTTCATTCTCATCAATTTCACCCTTAATGATAAAGTTTAAAACTTTTTCACATGAGGTGGCTGGTTTTACTCCTTTCTTTACATAAGACACAATAAATTCGTTAGATATAACAACATGGGATCTCATAATTTTGTCATCTTCTTTCAAGCATTCAATTTCTTTTAAAAGTTTTTTTTCAGTGTCACATAAAAGAGTGAATGGTAATTCAAGGTCGTTTTTCCATTTTAACTACAAAGAGGAAAAAATATGTACAAATGTCAAAAAGTATAAACGAAAAAATGGAGTAATCACAAAACATGATAGAAAGATTCGACGAAGACATATGAGTAAAATCATATTTTTTGGCATACCTGACTCTCAGCATTATCTGCAGATAAACCATAAACTGCATATTTGTTTTGTACAAATTCCTCATGTTTTTCCTTAAATAATTTTGCTTGTTCAGTGCAACCTGGTGTATTTGCTTTGGGGTAAATGAAAAGAGCAATTCCCTTATGTTCGCTATGCTTTTCAATTTCAGCCTTTAAAGTTGTATTTTCATTTTGCTCATTTTGTAACTCAATAGCTAAAATTTCGTCGGATAACTTAGTATCTAAAAAGGAACAAAAAAAAGGAAAAAAAAAAGAAAAAAAAAATATATGTCCAAACTGCTAACATATGTAGACGTAGACAGTGTATAAACAAAAACTTTTATGGAATGGATTATTTGGATAGTTTATGTGTTAAACATTTTTCAGACGTAAAGAAAGAGAAAGTAATATATGAATACAAGTTTGATGTTTTAGTAAAATTAATAAATAAAACAATTTGATACTATTATTGCTAATGATATATTTTTCACAATTTCCATGCACAATTTACATACATAAGTTACATGCATTGTTTACATAAAATTACAACAAATTGTTTTTCTATTTTTATAATTCTTACTTTGTATCATTTTATCCACAGTCTTAAAAATGTAAAATAATAAAAATATAAATATGTATTGTCAATTAAAATCAGAATATTTTATAGAATATCAAATAAAATACATCGTACAATATTCGATTTTTTTTTAGAATTATAACAAAAAAATGTTAAAAAATTGTTTGTTTAAATATTTTATTATAATTGTACTATTTTGTTTTCATATATAAAGTTTTATACTTTCTATGTTTTTCAAAAAATAATAAAAAAAATTTTTCAAGTACAAATTTTTATGTTATAAAATAGTGAAAAAAAACAATAATTGAAAATAAAATGGAAATATATTTTAATTTATAAATTCTTTTATAATTTTTGCGCATACTATTTTTAAATATTACATATTTTTTTATTTATATTTTATATTTTTTTTTGTTACATTTTTATATATTATTATTTAGCACTATAAATATTTTTATAATAAAGTAGAAAATTATAATTAAAAAATAATAACTTTACTATAATATATGCATAATAAATACACGCAATATTATAAATTTTATAATTATAAAAATATTGTATTTATAGATAATATATATGTTAATAAATAAATTTAATGCACGTATCTTCTCCTCTTGTTTAAATATATTTATATATATACAATGTTTTTTAAAAAAAAAAATGCAAACTCGGGTTATCAATTATAATAATATTGTTTTCAAAATGTATCAGATTTTTTCTGATATGTATATATATATAAATATTTTATGCAATTTTTTTTATCTTTTTCATTCCACATTTTTTTATTTTATTGTTTTTTATTTTTCTACGTTTTTTTTCTTTACATTTTTAGAATAGATTTTTATTTTCGTCTTTTTTGTACACATACTTATATATCACATTAATATTTTCCAAAAATTAATTATGGTATATATTATGTTATTTTTATACAATACTTTTTTTTATTTTTAAAATATTTCTTATCCTTTTTGTTGTAACACAATATTTTCAAAATTTTCCAAAAATAGTTGGCATGCATTCATTATATATATATTATCCGTTGGACATTCACATATATATATATATATATAATAATAATACCGTTTACTATTTTTACATTTTTTTTTTCAAAACTGCTAATGTAATTCATTTCTTCTTTCTATCTTTGGGGAATAATCAAAACAAATAAAAAACAAAACCACTAACATTTTTTATATACATTTATTTCCTTGGTTATTAAATATGTATATATTACTTTCACCATAAATGGCACAATATATCAGTGTACTATATAAACATATATATTCACACCTTTTCAATATATCTAAATAATAATTCTCGTTATTTATTTGCGAAATTGTCATGTGTACACTATTAAAAAAAGAAAACTTTGTGTTTTTTTTTTTTATTATAGTGCATGTAAAAAATGATCCTTGATAATAATTGTAAATTACAATACTTTTTGACAATAATATAATTATACTAAATAATATTGAATGCAGACGATAGGATATATAATAAATAAAATAAAAACTACTTTTTTAATCAAAAAGACACAAATAAAACAATCATTTATTTTACATTTGGTGCTCTTCTATTTAATTAAAATTGTCTTTCGAATTACTGTGATACATATTTTATTCATTACCTATTCTTTACTTACTTGACAAATCGAATCTTTGCACAAATTTGGTTGTAATAGATTATTTCCTTGCACTTCCATTTCCTTATTTTCATTCTGTTCCTTTCAATTTTCTTCGTTTCATTTTATTTCTTTCATTTTTTTCATTTTTTTATTATTTATTTGTATGTACTATCAACCTGGCAACGTGTGCATAGTTACATACTACATTTTAACAAACTACTAACAATGGACAGAGGAAAAAAACATGTATACACAATTTGAAGTACATGTGGATATTGTTATTTTCCTTTTAAACTTAAAACCGTAATAAAATACTTTTTAAAAATAATTTTTTTTAAGTTTTTTTAAAAAAATAAAATTTTATATTTAACTCATTATTTTATCTTTTCATGTGTACACTTACACCCTAAAAAGATAACCTTAACATGCTCAAAAAAAAAAAAAAATAATAGCTAAAAACAATAATTTATAATAAATAAATGCTAATATTTATGTACAGTCATGTCTATAAATATCTATGCATGTATATATGTTAAAAAAAAGGGAAATTTTGTTAATCTGTATATATAGGCAAGTGTAAATATATCAACATATCTACATAACTTGCAATGTATTTGATTCTATACATCCAAGATATTCATTATTAATAGTAGCAATTGCAAACATATTTGATAAATCATATCGTATACCTTGTAATTTTAACCTGACCGTTGTTTGTGGCTTTATATTATGGCTACCTGATGAAAAACAAGGGTAATGAGCATCTTCTGTATATTCAAAATATTTGGGAATAGCAGTTCTTGATATAAATATTTTTAATGGTCCTGCTTGCGCAAAAAATCCCAATTTATTTACGTCCGTAACGATTGCATCGAGAACCTACAATTTACAAAAAAAAAAAAAAAAATAGTGAAAAAAAAAAATATACGATTTTACATGAATTGTGCATAATTTTATATACATATTTAGCTAGATTAAAATAAAAGACATAAACAGGTGGAAAAATACCCTATAATTATGTAATACAATTTTATTAAAAAAAATATATATATCATGATAAATATGTCAAAATAAAGCATTTTATTTATTTAATTATTTTAAGCAATATACCTCATCCTTAAATGGTTTGAAAACTATTGCTTGATATTTTACTTTAACTACAATCATCCCTGTACCATCTTGAACTCTTCCCGGTTCACTATGCATAATCCTAATCACACATATAATATATCCATATTTTTCAGTACATTGCCCTTCAATACTATTTCGTAACATATCCTCAATATACTGCTGATATTTAGGCCCTAACTGGCTAGGCTTTATAATCACATTTTTCCACTCTTCAATGACAAAATACATTTTAATGTTTTTTTTTATACAATTTATACATGCTAGTATTTAAATAATATTCATCATTTGGTACAAAAAAATTAGGGTTTACTATCTCGCATCCTTGCCTCTTCATATATATATATTCCCCTCTATTTTTTTCACAAAATTGAAATTATAAGGGTATTATGAAATATATAACTATATGGCATTACAATTATTTTATATATATTTAATATCCCTTAAAAAAAAAAAAAACTTAATGTTCAATAATTATATTTAATCATTTTATTTTTTTTTTCCATCCCACAAATTTCCTATTTTTCGGAGCCTTATAAAAAAGATTATAGAACAAAAATATTTACGCATATATGTTTTGTAAGGTTAAAATAAATTTATAAAAATTTTTATATAAAATATAATCATAAATATGGCATAGAAAAAATATTTATATTATATATGTTTATGGGGTATATGCCATTTAACTGTTTTGGCCCTACCCCACATGAATTATTAGCTATTTATTTATTTACTTACTTATCACTTTTAAGTATACCATATAATGACTTATCAAGGTTTGAAAATCTTTCTCCCCCTTTCTATTCATGTCACATGTTCTCTAATTGAAACGCTATAGCTACATAACCAGTATGAATAACTATGCCATTGAGAAAATAGGCAAATACCCACATATTTAAAACACACCCTTGAAGAATTACTGGCATTATGGGGTTTACTGCAGGAAAATGCTGTAAATATGTCAGGAAATATTTTACGAATGGGCAAAGAAAAAATATGCTACCCTATTTTATGTATTGTAAAAATAAACCATTTATCATGAATCCAAAATATATACAAAAATATTCACTAGAAAGTGTACCACCAAAAGTAATAAACAGGTTAGCCCCCCCAAAAAATCAAATTATATTAGTAAAATAATTCAAATAAAGATGAAAAAATGAAAAACAGACTTATGTAATATATACCCATATTTGCTACCCCTTTTGTATAACCTATAATTACATATGCCATTTCTTTCTTTTAAATTGTCATATATATATGCGTTTGTAGAAAATAAATTTTTAACTTTTATGATAACACTTAACAAGTTGTTAAGTTGTTTTATCCAAATTTTATAAAACATAAAACATTATTTTACATTAAGACATTCATTATTTGCTTCATCTTTTTTAATTAATTTTTTAGATATATACAAGATAATAGAAGGTTAAAGGATGACAGTTTTTAAAAAAGGAAAAAAAAAAAAAATACATTTTTATTAAGTATAACGAAAATGAAGTTGTAGTGGTATGTGAAAATGATTTATTGTGACACCCCTTTTACTGCAACCATTCTTTTCTTAAAATTTTTCGTATCAAATAATTTTTAACAAAGAATTCCATCCCTACATATTCAAAAGCTTCAATTTCAAACTTTATATTTTTTTCATTCATTTCAGAAATTTCAGTTTTTAATTTTGAATTATAATATAAATTTTTATCCTTTAATAAATTTTGTATAACATGTTTCTCTTTCATACTTAATGATAATAAAGATTCTTTAGGAAAAAAATTAATATCCTCTGAACACATTCCAATCCATTTTATATCCTTACATGGATATATAGAATTTTGATTATTTTTACATCCCTCTTTATAACTTAAATATATTCGAATCCCATATGGATCATAGTCCCCTACATATACACACTGAGTATTCAAAGTTAAAAGAGAAATTCATAAAATCACATAAACAATTTGAAGCCATATAAAAAGAATACAATAATTATTTTCTAACCTCTAAATGAAACAAATTAACAAGATCAAATATGATTTTCCTTGTGGCATAATCTGGGAATCCTTTTCCAGTTATTAAAATTAAAGGAAGAGTCTATAAATTGTTTGCCACAAAATAATATATTTTTTTTTTTGTTATTACAAATATGTATGTTTACAAACATATATGCATTATACTAATCCATTTTTTATATAATTTTTTAGTACATTCCACATTTTTTTTTCACATAATTTTTGATAAAGAGAATATTTTTCCACGACAAGTATATAGTGAGCTAAACTTTCTACTTTGTCCACATTTAAAAGATTATCATTTATCATTAAACCATATTCTGTTTATAAAAAATTAAAATAATTCAATGTACCTTTTCGTATGATATACTTCATTTTTTTCAAAAAGGGAATAGAAATATATATAGTCTTACTATTTTAAATGCATATATTGTGTTTTGCATTTTATTAATTATTATATACCCATATTGCTTATATTTAAGATTTCTCCTCTCTTTTTAAGTGTAAGAAGTCCAGCTATGCAACCTGTACGTTCATAATATTTGTCATATAGTTAAATTTGCTAAGGTTAGCAGCTCTTGCATATATTGTAGTGTTATGCCATATATATATATATATATATATATATATATATATAAGAAAAGTTTATAACCTTTTTCAGAGGCGTAAATATTTAATGACGATCTTGAGAATCCTAAAATTGCACACACATCCTATAAATCCATAAATTTTTTTCCATAAATATTTTATTTAATAAAATGTGAACAATATTATTATTACCATTTCTACATTTTTTTCGAAATGTTTATTGATATAATGTAATTATTAACTTACCTTTATATGTCTATTGGTTTGACATTGCTCGTTGAAAATGTTATATAGTTTGTAATAAATTTCTCGTTGTGTACAGCTTTTATTCTTTTTATAAAAAATGAAAATTATAAAAATTAAAAAAAGTTAATGTCTTATTATGTGGTTAAGATAATAAAAATAATGAACTTTTGATATCCTTTAATCTATATACTTTATAATGTTATGTTCTATTTTAACCTGAATGATCATATTATTTATAAGCTCGACAACGGACACAACTAAAAAAATGCACACACAATTAAAATTATATTAATAGTGAAAAATACGAGGTTTTAAAAAAGTATACAATAATAGACAAAACAAAATAAATAATAAAAACCAAATGAATGAAAGTGGTATAACTTCGACTCAGCTTTATCAGTTTTTTATCCAAAATGGTATTCGAATATTTTTTATTTGGGTCATTCTTAAATATATCAACATTAATATTTACTAGCCACGAAATTATGTACAGAACAAAATCTTCTATTGCTAAAAAAGTTAGTACCATAAAAAAAAGTTTTATTATTTTTTATTTTTTTTGAAATAGCTATGCTGTAATAATATACAATTTGCTTATGTCAAAAACAGAATAGACAGAAAGAACAAAATAAATAACCTTCAAATATTTTCTCCTTGTCAGTAGCACTATATTTCAACATTTTTGATGAGAATACTAAATCAGTTTAAATTTAAATAAATATAAAAGTTTATTAACAAAAACAATTTTTTATCGAATGAGATTATTCAGCATGCACTGTACATGTAAATATATACATATTTTTTAGGAAAAAAAAAAACGAAAATAATATATTCAGTGATATATTTTATATGTATATACATATAATGCTTTATAAAAAAAGTAGTAGACATATAATAATATTATAAGCCAAATATATATGTATACATATAAAATAATTATTTATTCGAATATTGAAAAAAAATAATCATCCATACATATATATAATAGCTATTTAGTTTGATAGCATTGTAAAGAGGTATAGTAATTATTCATGCTAAATTTAGATAGAAATATAAAAAAAGGAATAAGCTATCCATCTAACGATGCTATACAAACTTATTACACACACTTACATTATAAATATTCTCATATAAACGAAAAATATATTTATTAATAAAGACTAGTTTGTTTCATTATACTTAAAAATTCTTCTTGACTAATCTCTCCATCCATATCCTTATCAAACTCATCAATCATGGCTTGTAACTCGTCGTCTGATAAATTCTCACCCTGTGTGCAAATGAAAAAATAATTGCATTCATCATGTATTTTCTCTCTATATATATGCATGTTTTCGTGTAGTTATTTTCAACTATTATATCTTACCAATTCTCTGGAAACTCTTCTTAAATTTTTTAATGATATTTTTCCTGTAAAAATTAAATAAAAATTGAGAAATTAAATCAGCTAGCTATTTTTATATATCACCAATTTAAGCAAAAAAAAAAATTAAATAATCGGATAGCTAGCTTATTCATAATTATTATTACCTGTATCATCATCATCAAATAATTTAAAAGCTTTTATTATTTCTTCGGTTGGATCTCTATCACTAATTTTTTGTGTCACTTAAAAAAAATATACATGTACCAAAATGTATGAAATTGTTAAATAGATATTTTGTGTATGCATTATTTATATACTAAATGGTATATTTCTTAGTATAGTTAGACATTCAAGGATAGCCATATAGTGGTAACAACATGCATTATTTTTTTATTTTAATTTTACTTATGTCTAAAAAATCGTTGTAGTCTATATATCCCGAATTTGTTTTATCATATTCCCTCATCAATTCCAAGACATCCGCCTTTTTTATATCAAAACCGAGTGCCCGAATAGCTACCTAAAAAACAGGAGGAATACATTAACAAGTTAATATTAAAGGTAAAAAAAACATTAACAAAAAAACATAACCATATGCACACATAAAAAAATATGTATACCTTCAATTCATGATAATCAATTTTCCCAGTTTTTTCTGTATCAAATAAATCAAAGGCTTCTTTTATTTCATTTTTTTGCTCCTCTGTTATTTCATTTCGTCCTCGCCTTCTATTGCTACTTATGGGTCTATTAGTAATTGGTCTTGGTGTAAAACTTACGATATCACTTTTTCTGGTAATCATTAGCTAGTATTATTAAAAATAAAAAAAGTAAAAAAAAAAAAAAAATAAAAATAAATATAGCTAGCTATAAAATTTTAATATGTAATAACTACATATGCTAAAATATTTCAGCGCAATTTGAATAAACTTAAATTTATATTTTTTTAACATAAAATTATGGTGAAATAAAAATTGACATATTTGAAATTTAGTAAGAGAGAAAAAATAAAAAATAATAATTATTATAAAGTGTAATAAAATGCTTATTAAAAATATTAATAAAGGAGAATAATTTATTTTACATTTATATGTATTCTTAAATATATACATAAAATGTGTGCACACGTTATGTTAAAAATACACTGATAAATGTTTAAACAAAATTATTTTTTCCAATTCTCTATTTCAAAAATTAATTATTATTTTTAAACTTTATAATATTATAGCAAAGGGAAAAATAAATTTATTATTAAGAATGTTATTTATTTTTATGGAATGAAAAGAAAACAAAATTAAAGACACTAATTCGAAAATGGTATATATCCCGTAAATTAAACTATCAAATTGCTTATAAAAAATTGTTACAATTTATTTTGCCAGTTTTACTAGATTACCACCTTGTTTGAAATGTTGAAATATTTATTAACATCCCCCTTTTAATCGCAAAAAAGGATATCATTCTTTTTAAAAATAAAAATTATATTTTCCGTAAATTTCCATTTAAATATTCCACTTTTTAATGGCCAATTTTGTAACGGTCAATACGAATAGGAAAACAAAACTAACAAATATTTTACCACTATTTTTCAAATAAATTTATAAAAAAAAAATAATTAAAAAAATATAATTAGTATTCATTTCTTTACCCTTGTAACTATATCCATTTTACCAACCAGAATGTGTAGGAATAAAAAGTATGGCATAAACCAAGGCATACTTTGCTAACAGCAGTGTGCATGTAAATGTACTTATTTATTTTCACATCACACTACACTTTTAAAGTGTATATTTATAAATACATTATATTATTATAAATATTTTTGTAAAATTAGTTCTTAATAAATTTTGAAAAATAAAAGATGAATATAGAAAGAGGGGAATAAAAATAATAAATAAAATATGCTTGTATAAATTTTCAACATTTTACATAAGTAAAAAAATACATGAATTTATAGCACGTACAATGATATATGTATACGTACATATGCATGTATACACGATATAAAGACGTGTTTTATACATAATCCGGCTATTTTCATTTTGTAAGTTATTTAGGTTATTCATTTTGATAGCCAACATACTCCCTCCTTAGGCTTTTAAATCTTTCTTAAGAGGACCATAATATTTAATCTTTTCATCACTAGTCTGAAATCTTCCATGACCTAATTTAGATGATGTATCTATAAATTTGAGAGAAACTTGTGATAATGCATCTCTCGAAACTTGTGGTACTAAAGTTTTTCGTAAAGTAATTGGTCTTTTCTTTGTTCCAGATATACAACCTTTTAATAAAATGAAATCTTCATTTACAACACCATAATGTGGGAAACCACCCATTGGTGTTATTTTTTTTTCAGTAATATCAGCATCAGTAGATGCATTATTTTTATCTTTTTTCAAACCAATTCTATAAATCTTTTTATTTCTTTCTGTTCTATGGAAATAACCTTTTTGACCATGTCTTGGTACTTGAAATTGTACTCTAGCTGGATGCCATGCACCAATACAAGCAACTTTACGTAATCCTCTGTGGGTTTTTCTTGGTAATCTTTTAACACCATATCTGCTAACAACACCTTTAGTTCCATGTCCTTTTGTTACACTAATAACATCAATCATTTCATTATTATTAAATACATTTGTTACTGGTATATTTTTTTCTAATAATTCTTTTACAAAATTTATTTTATCTTTCATATGCCCTCCATTTATTTGAATTTCCATAATATGGGCTTTCTTTAAACGTAATGGGGTTTTTGATGGTTGAGTATGACAAATGGCTCTTAAGATTGTACAATATTTTTCAATTCTATCATATAATTTTTCTTTAGTAGCTTCAGGAATATTTAAACATTTTGTAAATGCTTTTTTATCAGATTTATACCAATTTTTATAATATCTTCTTCTAAACTCATCTGAAACATGATTTGCCCATACAGCTGTTAAAACTTTTAAACCTTTTGGGGTTTCTCTATATCCAACCATACCAACTACAACCATTGGAGCACACTCAACAATTGTACATGCTTCAACAATTTCTTTTTTATGTAATTTAGAACCTGGTTTATCAACTTCTCTAACTATATGGGACATACCTGATTTATATCCCATAAAGGCTGTAAAATGGGGAGCAAGCTCTTTGTTATCTTTAGGGAAAGATCGGATTTTTCCTCTTAATCTTTTGCATCGCTTTCTTGGTAAAAAACCTAAAGAACCGTGACGAGGCCTTTCAAACTTTCTATGCGACATTGTATATGTTCAACTATATATATATATTTAATATACTTTTGTGTGGAAATATATTACTTATATAAAGCGACCATAAAATGGAAATACCAACGTATGTATAACGTTTGTTACAATATGGAAATAAATATTTTGTTTTTATAAATATTGAATTATTACATATATATATGTAAATTTGTATATTGTAAAAAATTATTTTAATTGAAATTGTATTATTAAAAAATATGAAAAAATTTTTTTATTTTCTTTTCTGCAATTTTAAGAATGGTCACTATTTGTATTTATTTACTGGCATTATATTCTATATTTATTTTTTTTTTTAACTTAAAAAATAAATTAAATTACCATTTAAAAAATGTAAATATATAAATGTATAAATATATAAATGTAAATTATATATTTTTCATAAAATAATATGTTATTTATCCCTAGGGCATAAACTTTAAATAAATCAAAAATGTATGTATATATTATTTATTAATTGCATATATGTAAAAATTTATTTACCCACAATAATAATTTATATAGGATGCAAAGTGTTCATATAATTTTTTTATTTTTTCAAGCAAACAAACTTAAGAATATGCAATGGTATTTATAAATAATATGTATAATTTTTTTAAACATATACAAGGAAAATATTGGCTTCCTACTATTACAAGACCAACTATGTCCCGACAAAAAGTATAAACAAAAATTACGCAGCTTGGGGGTTGGTAAAACCAAAGGGGAGTTTTATTACAATACCAAATAAATATGTTAGCAATATTATGTAAATAAAATTATACTTTTTTATGTATTGCCCCTTAACTATATATTTTGTGCCCAAGCCTTTTCTTTCCATATATTTTTGGAGGTACGTATGCAAATTTTTTTACTATACACCTTAGAGTCTAAAGTGCATTAATTTTATATGAAGGAAAAAATGAGGAGGGGGACTATAAAGCAATAAATATATAGCATTATTAATAATATATAATAAGTATATAATAAATATAGAAAAATATATACGAAAAAAAAAAAATATATGTTACATGTTTGTTCTCCTAAAATATGTAAAACTATTTATACATTTTTTGAAATTAAAAAATAAGAAAAATAATTCATATTTTACATAATTAGGAATATTATAAAAAATATGAAATTTTTTTTTCACTTTTTTAGCTGGAAAATTAAAACAACAATTATGTAGGCATATATATATTTTGGGAAACCCAAAAATAATAATTTTTTTTGAAAAAAACTTATGTAGAAATCGATTTATTATATTTCTAAAACTTTTAAACATAAAATAGTTATGCAATTTGCTCAATATGTATATTAAAAATTCTTAAAATGAAAAAAAAATGGAAAAAAAATGGAAAAAAAAATGGAAAAAAAAATGGAAAAAAAAATGGAAAAAACTGACTTGGTTTGCATATTCATTTGGTATATTATTCTTTATTATGGGAAAATAATAGGACTTATTTTTTCTCCCAAATTTTGTATATAATATATTTATTATTTCAAAAAGGTTTTAAAAAATAAATAATTTAAAAAGACGATAAAGTAAAGTAAACCAAATAAAAGGGGTGAGAGGTGTACCTACAAATAATGCTTACAAAATTGTTCGTTGTATTTTTTATATAATTTAAAGGAAAATTATAATTCCCCTTTCTTGTGTGTGTTTTTTTTGTCATAATAATTTGAATTACTTAAAAATAATAATTTCAAATTATATTAATTTTTTTTTATTCTACTATCGAACTTTTATAAATATATATATACTTATGCTATATTTATTAAAAATAAAAGAAATCTCACTTGTCTATTCCTTTTTTTTTTTTTTTGTCATAGTATATTGCACCTTTGTCATTTGGTTATATACATATGTGTTGTTGCCTGTGACATAGTTATGCCACTATGCATTATAAAAAATAACAACAACAATATATACTAGTTTAGTTTGTTTATAGTTCCAACTATTATTATATATTAATATTTTTAAAATGAATGATAGCAAAAATAATATACAAGGAATACGGCATTTATTGCCAGTAATGGTAATAAGTTATAAAAAATCCAAACCAAAACAAGCAATATAATATGATATATTGTAACTATGCACTTAAATAATCTAGAATATTCAAATTTATATTATTTTTTCATGTCCTTTTCTCATACGACATGCTTTTATAGCTAATCTGTTTTGTAACCATAGTCATGTACACTATATTTGTCACAGTAATATAATCGATAAAATTTAATTTAAAACTGTTTATATTTTGTTTTTTTAAAAAAAAGGAAAATATATCACCGTGTGTATACTTATAGGCCTATTTAATTGAAATATATATATACCTTATTCTTTTTTTTACATCTTTTTTAAGTTTTATTGTTTTTTATTGTTGCAAATAAGTGTCGAAAACCAATATGTAGATGAAGCATTACTAAAAGACGGATATATAACATTGTTTACATGTATAAAAAAATAATTATTTTTTTATGCATAAGTTTAAACATTTTCTAATATCCATATAACTCCTTAATATGTCGCTTTATTTTATTAACAGTTCATGCAATATTATTCCTAATGATTTGGTCCTTTTACAAAACATATAATACAAGTCCTGGATATGTTCCAAGTATTAATAAAAAAAATATATATTTATATATTATATTATTGTGCCTATTCATTATTTTAATTTTTCTTTTTTTTAAGACACCCATGAGTGGAGAGTAGAACCAGATGTTAAAAGAATAAAGGAAAGAGAAAAAACAGGTTAAATATATACCGTGAAAAAATGTTTCACTTTTTTTGTGACGTGATGTGATGTGATATGATGTGATATGATATGATAGTGTAAGGAGTTCTTTTTATTTCTTCCCTTTTATTTTATTTCTTTACTTTTTTTATTTCTTTACTTTTTTTATTTCTTTACCTTTTCAAGGTGAACTACGATACTGTGCCTACTCGAAAGTATACAAACCAGATCGATCCCATTATTGCCGGTTACAATTTTTTTTACAAATATATTTTATAAATTTAGCTTTCATTTTGACATAACAACTAAATTATGATCCCCCTATTTATTATCATAATTTTTATTCTTTTTATTTTTTGGCTTGTTCAGAGCGATTGATAAAACTGTTTTAAAGATGGATCACTATTGCCCATGGGTAAGACAACTAGCCACATTTATAATTATTTAAAAGATATTTTTTTTATTTATTTGAACTAGCCATTTTTATTAAAAAAAGGGCTATAATACCTGCACTGTACATGCAAATAAATGATTATACTACTATTTAATCTTTACAAAAAAAAAAATTTATCATATTCATAGAAATATGAATTATACTAAGCCTAGTATATATAGGCATGCATACACACATATGATATTTATAATTTCTTTTATTTTATTTTCGAATAAAAAATAAATATCAGGTTGCAAATTGCATTGGATTTTACAACTACAAGTTTTTTTTACTAAGTCTCCTTTATGCAAACATATGCTGTTTTTATGTCGGGATAAATTGCTACTCATCTTTCCCATATTTTTACACTAATCCCAATATACTGTTTAACGAGGTTTTTTATTTATTCCTGGAAATTGTTTTATCGGCAGTTATTATATTGTAATTAAAGAGAAATAAAAAAAAAATTCACATATATCATTGTATTTTTATATAATGGCTAGCTAACTATTTTTTTTTTTTTTTGCAGAATAATTTTCCCTTTTTTTCTTTTTCATCTATATCTAACATCACAAAATTATACAACTTTGGAATTTTGTGTGGTAAGAATATTTTCTTATATTGTTATTTATTTCATCATGTGATTCAAAATAGACATATATACATGTACATATGCATATACATTTATTTCTTCGTTTATATATACTTTTATTTATTATGTGTGCATGTGGTATTATGAATTTACAAAATTTTTTGAATTTTTTTAGCTCGGTGAAAAGGCTAAGCAAAACATATATAACTTGGGTATCGAGGAAAACTTTAAGCAAGTTTTGGTAAACAAATTAAAAAAATAATGAAAACATATTATAGACAAATATCATCCCTATTATCCTCCCAAAATTTTATTTCTACATTTTTACATTTCTGTATTTCTACATTTTTACATTTCTGTATTTCTACATTTTTACATTTCTGTATTTCTACATTTTTATATTTCTATATTTCTACATTTATACTAACATGCTATTATTCAAAGGGTGAGAATATATTAACTTGGTTACTACCCATAGGAAAACCCAAAGGGAATGGACTATTTTATAAAACATTATAAAAACATGAATGAATTTTTTTTTTTTTTAAATTGAAATATTTATTCTATTTGTATTTATGTATAAAATAAAAATAAAATTCACACTTTTATATTGAAAATAAAAAATTGAAAAGTATCTTTGTCTCTAAAAAAAATAGATACATAGTGCACATATATATGAAGTGTTTTAAAAATAATGTTGCTTAATATAATTAAGTATTTATTTTATGGAACCTGTTCACTTCTACATATCAATTTACTCCTCGTAATTTTTTGAGATATATTTTTTAAATCTTATTGTTATTATTTTTTTTTTATTTCCTAAACTTGTAACAAATTTGTAAAAATAAAATAATAAATTAATATTTTTATTTATGTCACTCTTTATATTTTTTTTAATTTTGTAAAATAAATTATTAAAAAAATTGGGGCATTCTATAAAATTAATTTCCCAATTAAACTGCCAAATAATTCGACCAAATCCATATGCAACTTTTTTGAATAATGATTTAAAAAAATTTCAAATTAAGTATAAAAAAGGAAATGCATATAGATTAGGTATATACACATATATATATGGGTATATATGTCCAAGGCAATATTTTTTCAGAAGTTCGATAAATGAACAATGAATTTTATAAAGACATGTTTGAGTTCATACCCTGTAAAGTAAAAAATTAACAAAAACACATTCTAAATATATTTTCTATTTTATTTATATTCTTTTATTATATATATATTTTGTACATAAATTAGTTTAACTACTATGTTGTCTATATAATTAAAATGGTTATATATGTTTGTATGTATGCATGTATATATATTGTATACCCATTTTTTTATCGACTCATAGATATTATGGAAAAACATATAAAGTTACAAATATTCTCAAATTGAATGGGATTGGATTAAAAAGTGCAAATGATGAAGAAATAAAAAATTTCTTAAACAAGTTTGATTTAAATTGTATGGTTTACCTAATTGAAAACGAAGACATAATTTATCTTGAGTTCCATAGAAAAAAGGAATGCTCATATTTATTTAACTTTTTAAACAATGTAATGATATATAATTAGATAAACAAAAAAACTTTGTAATTTTCTGTATGTGTATATAATCTTGTTGAAATATAATTCCCTTTTTAATTTTTTTTTCAGAACTCTCGAAATTGTACAACCCCATTTGAGTTTGATATAAAGGCAGAATATTCAAATATAAAATATGACATAAAAAAAGATTGTTCTAATATATATTCACCAGCATATGAAAAGTTACTACAAAAAACTGATGCCATATTTATATATAATGATGTTTTAGATCCAAATATGTCTAATGATATTATCCAAAATTTTGAAAATGAAAAATGGTCTAAATATACCAAAAATGATGGTAAAAGGGATATACAAATTAAAAAAAAATATTACATTATTAAAATTGCGTGATTTCTGTTTACTTATTTATTAATACTAATTTATATTGACATACTTGGGCAGTGACAATTTCAATTTTAGATACTTTTCATTATCATATGTGGTTATACATATGGATTTTTCGATAGTAGCTAGCTATATTTATTGATGTTTTTCTTTTTTTTTAGAAATAAATATTAGTCATTATTTTTATAGAGGCACACCAAACAAGATATATAAAACATACTGTGTTCAAGATGCCTCCTCTTTTTTTCCATCTGCATTTTTAACAAAAATTAAAAAATTATTAGGAGATAAAGAGCCAAATCAATACACCATTTTAAAATGTCATATTAAAAAATCAATTGAATATATTGTGGAATCGAGCTATATTTTTGAAGTAATATATTATTAAAGAATAATAGTTAAATAAAATGAAAACCGAAAGGGATACACACCTGCTTACTTATTTATGACGCTCTATAAACCTAACTCATGCATATATTTTTTCATATTTGTCTTTTTTTTTTTTGTATAGGATGAAATTGCATTTTTGGTCCTCGAAAATGACCTCCCAATGTCCTTTCTAGATATAAAAAATGGTAAAAAAAAAAAATATAATTTTTAATTCAGTTTTTTAAAACATACGAGATACGGTACTTTATATTTGCCTAAAATTTTTTTCATTTATAGAATCCAAAACAAATTTGATGATAAAAAAAAATACTCTCATCAAAATAAAAGGCAAATTAAGATACGAACTTATTTATGGTATCCCTAAGAAAAAAAGTATACAACTTGATGACCAGGTAAGTCGAAAAATAAACAAGATGAAAAAATTATTTAATATTGATGATGTAATAGATTATTTATCAAATTCAAGGTCCAACATATTTCCATGCATATGTATACATTTTTTTTTTAGATTGTGGAAAGAGAAACTAGCTATTTAATAATTTTCCGATTTATAAATAAAAATAATATAGAGGGAATGTTAGCACATAAAACAAGAAAGGAAATTATTAAGGATCCAAAACAAGAAAACAGTTGCATACCTATCAATGTTAATGAATACTCTCCAGAACATTTGGAAAAAGAATATGTCATGGATGTTTATAATCAAATAGCTCAACATTTTTGTTACACCAGGTATTACCAAAAAAAAAAAAAAAAAAAAAATAGCTAAATATACAAAGTTATGAAAAAAAATGTGTGTAACACAAACTGTGAATGTATGAATTTTTTTGACAGATATAAACCATGGAATAATGTAGAAAATATTATTAATCAAGAAAAAGAAGGAAATATAATTATGGATGCTGGGTGTGGAAATGGAAAAAACCTTAAAGCATCTTCAAAATATTGTTTTATTGGATTTGATTTTAGTTTGTATTTATTAAAAACAGCTAAAAAAAGACCAAACACAGATATATTTTTAGCTAACTGTATTAATATACCAATAAAGTCAAGTATGTTTTTTTTTTTTTTTTAACAACATTTTTAGCTAGTTAAAGTATGGCTAGTCATATTAATAAATTCATTTTTTTTATTTCTTTTTACAGACATAGCAGATTTATGCATTTCGATAGCCGTCATACATCACCTTGGGACACATGAAAGCAGGTAACTATCATCTCAAAGGTTGTTAAAAAATGTATTATTAAATATTGAAAATTTACACTTTTTTATTGTCCCAAATTGTGCAGGAGAAAAGCTGTTTCAGAGATGGTGCGATGCACAAAAATCGGAGGAAAAGTCTTAATATATGTCTGGTATGCACACAAAAAAAATATAAAATTTAGCATAAATATAATACTAATTAGAACAATTGAAAATATTCATACAAATTTAATAAATCACCTATGTTTAAATAGTTAATCATAAAAAAGAATAAACTTTATTTTTGTTATATTTTATTTTAATTTTTTTTTTCCAAACATATTTAGGGCATATGAGCAAAAAGAAAATGTTGTAGGAAACAGAAAATTCGATTCCCAAGATAGTAATAATTTATTTTTAATATATTTCACATCCTTCTACATTTTAATTATTATATAATATTAATTTTTTTTAAACCATTCTAATAATATATATTTCGTATGCCCTAAATACATAACAACTATAAATAAGTGTTATCCCCCTTTCTTTTTCATATTTACAGTATTTGTTCCCTGGTATTTACAACAACAACATTTAGCAGAAACAAATCCGGATGGCACTCTGGATGACAAGATTGCCTACGCCCCAACCAAAAAAAGTAAAAAAAAAAAGTAGAAAAAAAAGATATAATTTTGTGGAAAACATATTTAATTCTTCATTTTCAACCTGCTTTTATATTTTATTTATAGATCTATTAAAATTTCAAAGGTATTACCACGTGTTTAGAAAAGAAGAACTATACGATCTATGCACTAGTATTGATGGGGTGCAGGTTGAGGATTTTTTTTTTGATAACAACAATTGGGCAATTCTGTTAAAAAAAAAATATTAATATATATTTCTATACATTTCTATACATTTGCTATTTCAAACATTTTATTGTTTTTACAATTTGACAATATTTTTCATTCATTATTTTTATTTTTTTTTTTTTTTCCGAACTATTTTAATATAATTTATTTTCCTCCTGTTTTGTGGTCTTGTTTGATATCACCTTTATATATAAAATAAATTTTGCTCTCTATTTTTTTATTTTAATAACAACATTACAAAAATTTTGCAAATTTAATATATTTGTAATTTATGAAAAATGAACAATATATATCTTAAGCCATAATAAAAATTATATCCAATATGGATGTTTTATTTGGAAATACACTTGTTGTGGATGTACAAATATGACAAAAAAAAATGACAAAAAAAATGACAAAAAAAATGACAAAAAAAAATGATAAAAATAATAAATAAAATAAAAACATAACAAAAGTAAATAGAATAATATACAATATTTATTTTTCCAAATATGTTTAACTCCTAAACTTTTTTCGCAAACTAATTTGCATGCACTCAGTACATGCTACATTATTACACTTTTTTCCTATTTGCTTACTTTCCTATAACACACTTAAGTTGAAAAGTAACATTTTTCAGTATAAAACGATATTTTTTACACGTTTTAAATTGGTCTTCTTCATGATGTGCTAGGGAAGTATAGCAACACGTGTGTTATTTGCATCGCATTATTTTTAAGTAGATGATATAATGCTGGGGAAGGAAATGTACTTATACAAAAAGGATAAGCGTGAAGATAGTAACAGTAATGGAAACAAACAATAAGACTTATGATTTTGTTTTGGTCGGAGGGGGCATATACAGTTGTTGTATGTATTATTATTTAAAGAAAAACAATCCAGAAATAAAAATTTTAATCATTGAAAAAGAAAATAAATTAGGAGGTTGTATAAAAACAGAGACACATAATAATAATGTGATATATGAATTAGGGGCAAATGTATTTAAACTATGTAATAATAGTTATAAATTAATTAAAGAACTAAACTTATGTGATCAAATTGCAATCGTAAATAAAGGATTAGTACGATATATATCTTATAAAAATAAATTATATCCATTATATTTAAGTTTTTTAGGATATATATGTTTTCCTTTAATTTCATTTAAAAATAAAATTAAATTAATATATAAAATATTATTTAAAAAATACAACCATGTTAATTCATATCACTATGATATATCTGTAAAAAATTACATGAAAGAAAATTTTGACTCCCAACATTATCAATACTTACTGTTGCCGTTAATATATGGATCTAGTGGGGGATATGGAAATATTTCTGCACTCTCTTTTTTTTCTAGAAATTTGAAACTTGTTTATAATAATAAAAATTCATTAAGAATATGGAATGAAAAAATAAACACCATTGATAATAACATTATTTCCAAGTCTAGTCTTACAAATTTATATAAAAATAATTCAACAAATGTAAAAATATATTCTCAATCAAGCTCTGCATCAACCGAATATGATGATAGTGTCATACTAAATCAACCAGACACAAATGATAATGAACATTTTTATAATCGAAAAAATACATATATTCCCGAAAATAGTGATATAAATGCTAATACAATTGAATCAGGACATGCTTTAAAATCGGTTTCCATACCAACTTCAGCACACAACCAGACTGCCTACAAACGCCATAATAAATATATCACTGAACAAAATAAACAACAATCCTTTGAAAATGGAAAGCAGTGTCAATATAAACAAAACTTCATATCCTCCATCATTGATTATTTATTAAAAATTATTAAAAATGTTTTGTTTTCTATAAATTATACAATATATAAACATTTCCCTATGTTATATATTAATATAGATAATGATTTTTTACAACGCATTGAAGAAGAAGAGAAAAAAAAATATATTGGAAAAACTGTATCATTGAATTATGGATTATATGAATTTATTCATCAACTAAAAAAGCATATTCATGAAAAAGATATATCAACAAATACAGAATTAAATTATATAGAAAAAGATAGGAAAAATAATATATGGACATGTAATATAAATAAAAATAATACGAAAACAAATATATATAGTAAAAATGTCATATTAACTGTTAATTCAAAAATGTGTGCAAATATATTAAGAAAAATTTTGCCTACCCAAATAAAAAATAATCTAGAACAATTTTCCTATTCATCTTTAATGACAGCAAATATATATTTTAATAAAGAAGATATAACAATACCTAAAAATTTATTTGGCTTATTATCAGCTGAACAGAATGCATATATACTTGGCTGTTTTTATGCAAATAATATGTTTACAAATAGGTGTGAAAATAATAAAATTTTATTAACCTTATATATAAGAGATAACAACATTAACAATGATGAGGAATTAAAAACAACTATATTAAACAATTTAAAAAACATTTTGCCAATTAATAATAATACTAAACCAACTATATTAAATGTAACAAAATGGAAAGATATTTTACCTGCCTATTCAGAAAATTATGAAAATAAATTAAAAGAATTTTTAAATGAATTAGAAAATCCACAATATCAAAATTTATTTGTGGACGCAGGATGGATTACTGGTACTTCCATATCAGACCGAATATCTTCAGCAATGGATTTGTCTACTTATATTATAAAAAAAAATATTAGCTAGCCATAACCATTATTTCTAAAATATGAGAATGGCTAGTCTATATGGTTCATATACATATATCCGATTTGTTTCGATTGTCTATAAGACAATTTATATTTATTATCCAAAAAATACTAAATATTCATTTTTAATAAAATGAAAATGTGCTTCCTTGGATTTACATATCCATACATATGTATAATTATCACCTTTTATTGTACATTTTCAAAGTATGAAAATATGTGCATAATTTTGTATACCCTTTCCATTTTTTTTCTTTTATGTTTTACATTTTTCACCTTTTCATTCTTTACGAATACTAAAACTATTTGAACAAATACAATTTTTATACAAAAAAAATAAAAAGTTCATCTAAAACAATAGTTTATCCATATTTATATAAACGATAAAAAATGGTGTAATAAAAATAAGTGAAGTAATAATAACAAACAAAATAACTTCAATGGGCACATATTTGTGTGTGACCATACTACATAATTATGGCTGTTTTTTTTTTTTTTTTTACAAAATAGCTAGCTGAAAAAAAAAAAATCGGATATAATTGCACACACCATTGCCTACAAGGCATACGTGTATGATGTTTTGATAAATAGTTCCTGTTTCGTAATATGTACTAATACATATATTTCTTTATTTTTCTTCTCTCAATTTTCATACAGGCGCAAACACGCCTTGAGAGGCAATGGGTGATTTGCAATTTGGACAGGTAGCACTCCTGATCAGCCACAAATCAATACAAGCTTTATGAAATGTATGATTGCATAATAATAATGTTCTAGCGCATTCATTAAGTTGAAGATCATTTAAACAGATAGAACATTTTATATCTTCGGGAACACTATTTATATAATAATATGGCAAGCTATTAATTTGTTTTGAGTTAAGTCCATTTCTATATATATATATACCATAATCTTGCATTAAATCTATATTATAGCCCCATCTTGAAAAAAAATCATTTGGCTGTATATTTGTTAACCTTCTTTCATATAATCTAGCTTGATATTCAAAATATAATGATAAGGAAATAAAAAATAAATATAAAAAAATCCAAACATAACAAAGTACAATCCATAATATAATAAACCATGGGTGATTATTTTTAGGCAAACATTTTGGTGTGTATTTAATAATTTGGTATATCCATACAGTTCCAATAATATTCCATATAAAAAAAAATGGAAATAAAATAAATATTAGTATAGCATTGATAATATATGGTGGACCATTTCTTCTATATATTATAAAATTTTCATTACTGTTACTTAAATATTGAGATAAAATATGTGCCAATCTATATAAAACAATCGATATAAATGATACAACTAGCCATAATTGTATTGGCTTATGACATTTTGAAAATTCTTCCCATTGCATAAATATATCACATATTGAATAAAACACTGAAATTATTAAAATAAAATCATTAAAACTTAAACGTACCCCCGCATTATACCTTTCATCCTCCATTTTTATTTTTCCTCTTTCGTTTTCTCAAAAATACTGTAAATGGCATTGCAAAACGAGGTTATTCTTCATTGAAAAAGTTAGCAAGTATTAAAAAAAAATATATTTTATTATATTCCTTCATAAACTATTAATGTAAAATTCCAATTTTCATATATACTATGTATACATGTATTTTTACTATTTAAAAATACTCAGCATTTTTAATACCTCTTTTTGTCCTCGTTATTATTATTATTTTTTATTATATTTTATTATTGTATTTTATTATTTATTTTTTATGATATTATTATTTTTTATTTTTTATGATATTATTATTTTTTGTTTAGGAGAGCGGAACAGGTGTAAGCCTACCTCAAGTAGATTATCCCGAATCTTTTTGTGCCCATTATTTTTTTTCGAAATTAATATTTCCATGCAATAAAAAGTTATAATTCATTAGGTTTATATTTTTTTATTTTTTAATATGATAAACTACATTAAATATGGAGAATATCAAAAATTTCCGCCTTTTTTGTAACACATAAAAGTATATATTTTATTAATTTTTAAAAAAAAAAAAAAAAGTTGATGACCATAAACTAATTTTATAGTTTAAAATTGTTATATATAATATTGTATAAAAAACAAAATAAATAATATAAAATATAAGACAAAAAATATATTGATTTGTTCATAACAAATAAAAAATTCATAAATTTTAAAATAGAAAATGGTTTAGGGTTAGTTAAAAAAAAATAAAAAAAAGGAATAAAATCAGTAGAAGAAAAACAAAGAGAGCAAAATAAAATGAAAACAATAGTGCTACATTAATATTTGCTCCTATGTATACAAATTGGTTGATAACCTTGACTTTTGTTACATTATTTATTTTGCTAAACATTTTAAAAAGTTATATATATATATATATCCATTTTTATGGCTCCTTTATTATAATAAAAAGTACCATCATATTTACTCCAATAGGGCATTATGTCTAGTGCTCACCATACAGAATATCAAATATAATAATGTAGTGTCATGAAGTTATCGATAGTTGACACATACACTGTACTATGAGTCTTTCTACTTATACAAACGACAAAAAAAAATAACTTAATTATGTACTTTTTTTTATTTTCTTTTCTTACAGTTTTATCGTCTCTTAAACTTTTTCTTTTTTCGATTTTTTCCTCCCTTCTTTCCCTTTGATGAAAATTTACGCTTCATTTTATTTGGCTTACTTATTGTATCCCTATCAAAATTATTTTTTGACTTGCCCATACTTTTTCTATTATTTTGTTTACTATTTTGTTTACTATTTTTATCGATGTACTTGTTTTTTGTTTTTTTATTTTTCACATTATTTTGATCTGTATTTTTTGAATGTTTTTGGAAAAAGTCGTGAACATTTAAACTTTCTAGATTGTCTTTAAGTTCCTCAATTTTTTCAAGATTCTTTTTTTTTTCAATAGCTTTTTTTTGATCTAATACTTTCATTGACCCACCATTTTTATTAAATTTTTTATTAAGTCTTTTTAATTTATTTTTTTCTTTAATTTCAGACATTTCATGATTTTTTAAAATATGGGCTCTTACCTTTTCCATATGTATATCACTTTTTACCATTTCTGCTAAAAAATCATATGGTCTATTAAATGGAATATTTAAATTTTGTAATTTTTGTAAACATTTTATAACATTTGTGTGTGCAAAATTTTTTAATTCTTTTTCTCTTATATCACATTTTCCAAAATAATTTATTTTTTTTATATAAAAATTTTCTGAACAAGTCATGTCTAATTTTTCCAACCACCCCTTCTTTTCTTTATCTACATTTATTTCTATCTTTCTTAATTTTTCTCTTAAAAGTTTTTTATTTTCAGTAAACTTTGGTGATACCTCCTTTTCATCATTGTAAATGTTATTATTTAAATTTAAACTTTTTAGTATTTTTTTTTTTAAAACATTTTTTATATTCATACCATTATCATCATTGTAGGTTAGCATTTTCTTTAACTTCTTTATTACCTTTTCCTTACTTGTTTTATCAACTTTTTGAGATTTACCTTCTTTTTTTATTTTTTTACTTCCAGTTATTCCATCTTTTGATTTCTTACCATTAAGTAACTTTATTTGTTTCATGGCTTGTTCAACAAATAGATCATCATCGTTACTACTTAGTATTGCGTTCTTCTTTTTCTTCTTCTTTAAGCCATTTGTTTTATCACCCTTTATGATATCCTTTTTTTTTTTTAATTTTTTTTTTTTTTTCTCTATGTCCATTATATTGTCATCTTTCATAATGGAAAAGTTTGTCGTATATTCTTTCCAGTTTTTAAATTTTTTACTTTTTTTTACAAAATAAATAATATTTTTTATTTTACAAATAATGTAGTAGCATGAAAATATATCACTGCTTTGTTAGGCTAAATTTTGTTTATTTTGTTTTCCTTATTAACAATTTTTCGCATATCTGTGAATTCCTTTTCTCATAATAATGCTATTATTAAATTTCTCTCTGTTTTGGATATTTAAAAATTATATATATTTTTTTTAAAATACATTTTATATAATAACATTTTATTAGTTAAAAAAATTGCCATAATATAAAAATATATACATATATATAGTAATATATACGATATTTTTTTTGCCACTTTTTTAATGAGAATATAGGGAAAAAACACTAACATATCTACAAATATGTATATATATAATATATTTATTTTTGTATTTCAATGCATATATATATATTTTACATAATCAATATAGAATAAAATAATATATTTTAAAAACTATTTTTAAATAATTTGTCAATCTATAAATAAATATATTTTTTTTTTTTATATTATGGTTTATATTGGCATATTATATTCGTTCTGCTAAATAATTTGCCATTGTTGTAATAAATTTATAATTTATTTATGTTAGCAAATAAAAAATAGATTAAATATATATATACATTCTTTTTCAAAATTTTAGATAGTTACAATGCTCTCATATTAGGCCATGTTATATTAACAAAGAATATCCAACTTGTCATATACCTCATTAATTAAGAATAATAATTTTGTAGCATTGTGTTGAAAAAAAGGAAAACATATGTATTTAAAAGGGAATCCCTTTGGACATAAAAGTTTGCAAATTACCTGAACTGTTCATACGAAAATAGTCACTTTAACAAAGTTGAAAATTACCAACATGTCGAACGAATTTGACGATACAAATGTTGAAGAAGTTGCTGATGGAATTAGAGGAGAAAAGGCAAAAACAAGAAAAGGAAATTTAATTTTAAAAAAAAGAGAAGGAGAATATCAAGAAAGTTCAAAAAACTGTTTATTTATATGTAGTAATAAAAGAACAGAAGAATTAAAAAATTTAATGCATGATATATATATAATTCAAAAACCATATACATGTTATATGCCTAAATTACATCCACAATTAGTAAATATAACTGAAAAAATTGATAAGATTGTTGAAATATGTATACATAATACATGTTCATTCTTCTTTTCAATATTTTCAACAAAAAAAAATCCATCTAGATTTATATTAGGACGTTTATATAATAATAAAATTTTAGATTATTATACATTTTCACTTCTTTCTTTTATACCAATGAGTATATTCCCATCCTCTAAAGAAGTTTTATTTAGTACTAAGCCGATTGTATTAATACAAGGCTCATATTTTAATATAAATGAAAATACTAAATATTTAAAAAATATTCTGTTTGATTTTTTTAAACATAAAAATGTAGAATCTTTTACAAAAAATAGTTTGCAACGCCTAGTTGTTATAACTGCTTATGAAGATGCAAGAGAAGGCTCGTCTCAGAAACTCGTCAGTGCACCTGCCCAAGCCGAAGAAAATGAACAGAGTGGTGAAAATGTAGGAAGTGAGCAGAATGGCAAAAATGTAGAAAGTGAGCAAAGTGGGCAGAATGGAATGCCAAAAAAACGGCGTAACAAGTATGTCATGTCCTTTAGACAATACATTTTTAAAAAAGGAATTTATCAGAGCGAAGAAGAAAATGATAGTCCGAAATTGGAAGAAGTAGGACCCCGATTTGAATTTACCCTTGAATCTTCACAAATACCAAACTATAATTTATTCCAAGAAGCAATAAAAAAAATTGATATACATCCAAAGAGAAAAGAGAAAAAAATTAAAACTAATGAACTGGGTCATGATATTAAAAGAGTTTATGTCCAAAAACAAGACTTTAACAAATTACATACAAAACATTCAAATTTATTTAAAAAATCAAAAAAGTTTGGAAAAAAAAATAAAACAACTGTTCAGTAACTCAGGAAATCTCTACATATGGATTCAGATGCATGTACATATAATCATGCTTAGTTAGGCCAACTTATTATTTGTTTTTTTTTATTTATTTTTTTTATTTTATTTTTTTTATTTTATTTTTTTTATTTTATTTTATTTACATTTTTTCTTGTTGTCAACCCATTTACCTTTGCAATCGAAGTTTATTTTCTAAATTGATTTTATTTAATTTTAAAACTCGATTTTTTCAGTTTGTTTTTTAATATATTTTTTATTGCAAAAAAACAAAAAAAATAAAATACGCGATAAGTTTGCAGAGCGTATTATTTAGGTAGTTATGTAAAAAATATCTAAAAATGTGCACACAGTTTTCATAAACAAAAAAAAAAAAACAAAATGAATTCACAAGTTATTTTTTACAAAATTATGTAAAAAGTGTGAATCACTAATGAGATTCTATTTTTATATAGGTCCATGAATTGTGTATCCTTTTTTTTTAAGAGATTTTCTTAAAGATAAAACTCGTAATAATTGTTCATTATTCCATTTTAACATATCTGGATATTTACTAGCTAATATGTTTTGAAGAATATCTTTTTGATTTATAACTTCTTTTACTAATTTTTCTTCTGCTTCTGGGATTGCACTAATTGTAAGATTTATTTTTTCTAATGCTTTTTTAAGATTTATACTTGATTGACTATCAAAAATTGTTTTTTTATGTTTATCTTTTTTATTTGTTTCATCTTGAATATTATATACATTTTTTATTTTAATTCCATTTTCTTCAGCATTATCTTCATTGTTTGTTCTATCGATAAGTTTGATTCCTCTTCGTTGACCATTTGATGTATTAATTTTTTTTATTAAATTTTTTCCAAAATCAAATCCTTTAATTCGTGGATTATTTTGGTTTGAATTAACAATAGCCTCATCTTCATCATATCCATTAGTTCCATTTTCTTTTTCATTGTCTTCTACATTATAATAATTTGTTTTATCAATATTTAGATTATTTTTCATTTTTTTATTTTCAAAAGTATTTTTTACATTCATGTCTTGATCTGGTTCTATAACATATGTATTTTGATTCAACTCATTATTCACATCGTTATTAATATCTTTCCCTTTTTTATTTTTACTGTTTAATGAATATAATCCTTTTCCATATAAACCCGATTTATTTATATCACTTTTATTATATAGTGTTTTTTTTTCGTTTACATTCTGTTTGCTACTTTTACTACTAATAAAGGAGTATAAAACATTTCCATAACTATTAGGAACTAAATCTGTTTTTTCATTATTATAATTTTCATATTCCTGATTATTATTTAATTCATTTATTTTTGTCTTTAATTTTTTTTTATCACTTGAATATAAGCCATATTCATTTTGCTCTTTATAATTATCATTTCTTTTTTTTTTAATTAAATTATATAAAGAATTAGAACAATCTTCTTCATTCAAATTATATAATTTATTTTGTGTGTTACTATTATGCTCATCGATTTTGTTTTCATATATTAGATCTTCATCCAAAGTATTATCAGTTTCAATGTTTTCTTTTTTGTTTAAAAATAAATATTGTAACTTACTTTTAATTTTATGAAAGTTTGATAATATAAGTTCGTCTTCATTTAATTTATTTGCACCAATATTTAAAATACCCAAAAGAAAAAGAGAATGAACAAATGAATAATATATTTTTTTATTTTCATTTAGCATTTGAATAGCTGTTTGTGGAGAGGCACGAATTAATTCTTGTAATCTATTTATTATTAATATAATATCATACATATTCATATTTTCAATTATTGATTGTCCATATTTTGTTATATCTCCATTTTTATTTATTATTTCCATTTTTTTATCAAATTGTATATTTCTCCAAATTTCTGAATTAGTCATGTCATTTTTGTCATTTTCCTGACCGTTTTCATTATTTCCATTTTCCTGACCGTTTTCATTATTTCCATTTTCCTGACCGTTTTCATTTTTTCCAATTTCCTGACTTTTTTCTTCTTCGCTATTTTCCTCATCCTTTCCAACATCCTCCTGTTCACACACTCCGCCCTGAAATATCTCAATCCATATTTTGTGGTTTTGATATACATTATTTTCAATAAATGAAATTACGTCTTCTTTTTTATTCCTGAAATGTAAATAGCCATAGCTACTTTTTACTCCATACTTTGTCCTTTTCAAGCTAGCGAAAAAAAAAAAAAAAAAAAAAAAAATATGCAACCTAATATTATTACATTCTTAAATCATAGTATTATGTAAAAAAAATAAATCAGTATATTACTTAGTGAATGTAAGATCAAGGTGTGGAGAAAAATATTCTTTTAAACTATTTTCTGTAGCTTCATAAGGTAAATTGGATGCTGTATAATAAGAGGAAATAAATAAATATATATATAATATATGAACATGTCATATTATTTCTTCATTTTTTTTTTTCCTAAATTCTTACCAAAAAAAATGTTTATATCTTGATTGTCTACCATTTATAATGTTGGAAATGTAGTAATTTCGTTTTAATATTAAAAGGTGAAAAAAACAAAACATAAAGGAAAAAAAATAATACAAACAAAATTGTTTGTATTTCAATTATTAATGGAAATTCTCCTTGTAACTTTCATTTTTTCTGCAAATTATAGCATGAATAAATAATGCAATTATGTATTTATTTTTTTTTCACTTATTTTTGCTCCTTAGAGAAAAAAACTCTTTTAGAAATTATCCAAAAAATAAACAAATAAATAAATAATAATATTATTATTAAATAAAATATGTACGCATATATATAATATATTATTTTTTTTTTATTTAACAATTTTTGTTATCCATTTTTTATGCTATACATTGTTAATGATTGATTAAAAGAGCGTTGTAAAGGGGGACGATTTAAAAAATAAAAAAAGGAAAATGTAGGAATATCCATAAACAAAATAAAGTTAAATAGGTAAAATTATATTGAATTGCAAAAGTTGCAAAATTAAAAATTTGTGAAAGATGGTACCTAAACGGATGCATCGTTTGGCGGCATATTTTTATAAAATAATTATGACTTGATAAGAAAATGATTTTCTCAACCCTTTAAAGTTTTAAAATTTAATACAACTATAAATGGCTCATGTTCATACAACTTAATATGTTTATTGTAATGAAAAATAAAAAATAAAATACAATTAGTGTATGATATAACTACATGAGAAATACTATTTCATGACAATAATATTGTCTTAAAATACTACATTGCAACGATTCTTAATTTGCAAATATCCGATATAATTTATTTATAAGAACAAGAGAACTTGTTTAATTAAAGTTAGGATTATTGTAAATATGTACTATTATATAAATATGAAAAAGTGTTGTTTTTCATTGTAAAGACCTACACATCGAATTTCTATCGACTAACATAAATACGATTTGTATATGCATACATATTTTATGATAAGCTAATATATTCATTATTAGTTCACCATTTTGTGCTTTCAATATAATAAAAACGGTTAAATATTTATAGCGTACTAAACAATACAATGTTTAGCACATTAATCATATGCCTTTTTGAAAATAGCATAACTCATTATAAATTAAATCTTCGGGAAAAATAAAACAGTTAAAAAAAATTAAATAAAAAAGCGACCAAAATGAAAAAAGTATATATTTAAAAAAAATTCACGCATAACTGTTATGCATTGCTATTATATATTTTTTAATTTCAACATATAAATGGGTAACAATAATTGTGAGAAAGGAAATTTTTCTTAATATATGAAAATCGTAAAACTGGAAATTTAATAAATTCCCTTGTATTATCAAAAAAATTCATAAAATAGGAATAATAATAACACTGAGTTATGCAATGGCAAGTATTCAAGTGATTTTCTTATTTTTTTTCTAATTTTTTATACTAATATTTTGTATTGTTAAAACATATTTATACATCAATATAATGAATAGGAAGGCTGAAAAAAAAAAATATATACATGTCTAAGATTAATAAATCATAAAACATGTATATTACGCTGATTTAGCAATTATAATATTACATGTCTATAAAAATTAAATTTTTCTGTTTTTCAATTTCTCCAATAATTCCTGATTATCCCCTGGCAAAACTGCCTTTGCCCCTAACAAGCTAAACGAAAAAAAAAAAAAAACACATAAAAATTATGAACATGCAATAAATAACTGAGTTGTGTATGTACAAGTCATACGCGACGCCGATATCGCTTAGTTATATTTTTTTTTATAATAATAATTATTATTTTTTACAATTTCTTTTGTGATGGAGTCGTATTAAGGCTGGGTGTATTATCGTCTACATCAACTGTTGTATCATAATTCAAATGGTCATTTTGTTCAGAAGCTTGTTTAGGGTTTTTTAACCCAACTCCGCTATACACTTTTTGAATTCTCTCTTTTTCAGCTATAATTCTACAATAATAAGGGTAATGTACAATATATCCGTATGCACACATAAATATATTTATGAAAGTAAAATGATGTTTGTCACTGTATATTATGTACAAGTCATATTTTTATTTGAACAAAACTAATAATAACATTAACAGCAATATAATATATAATGACATTTTTTTGATTGTTATTTACTTGGATGCCCTCCTCACGGCCTCCATAGCTATATCTCCTGAAAACCCACTACTATATTTCTTTATTCTCATCATAATATGATTTTTTCTAAAAATTAAGAAAAGGGATTGATAAAAAAAATATACATATATATATGCACACATGTTCAGGTCATTACATATTAATATGTTTCACACTATATAGACATATTAAGCGAGATAATTATAATTTATATTTCTGATTTTTTATTATATTTGTTTTTTTTTAGCATATAAATTAGTACAACAAAATTATAGTCATGCTATACTGTTATACAAATTTCGCATATTTCTTTACCCGGTAGTTGTATTTTCCTCCTTATTTTCATCACTTTCATTTTGCTTATTTAATTGAAGATCAGTATTATTATTTTCTTCGTCGGCTACTGTATTATCACACATTTTTACTTTCACATTCAAAGCATTAAAAAAAATTATATCCTTAAAAAATTTATACGATGGTATATTATTTATAAGCAGTGAAAAAAAAAAACGGAAAAATATGTCATATATAAAAATCAATAAAATTGAAAAATTTGTAAAGCCAATAATAAATACTTAAAATGGTTGTTATATAATAATATACTAATTTTTATCTTATTAATTTAAAGAAAATTTACTTCAAAAAATATAAAAGGAAGTTAAAATAAATCATAATTTCCTTAGATTATTTTATTATTTATATATTCTTATTTTTTACACATTATTTTGCTACTTTTATTTTTTTATATTTAATGTATAGACAATAGGTGAAGGAATGTGAAAAGAACGGAGAAATTACCATACTTTGATAAAATCTAAAAATTGTGGAAAATCTATTATTTTTCCTTTTTGAGTTAATTTTACATTCGATTTTCTTTCCTTATTTTTATTATATATATAGTAAGTACAATAAATTTTTTTTTATTTAAAATTGTATTATTTTTTTTAACTTAAATTCGATAATATTATAAATTTATTATTTTTTATAATATTAAAATTAAGTTATTTGCTTATTAATCAGGGTTTAAGCATTTTTACTGATTTTATTACTTTGTGAATGTAGCATTTCCTTACCATCCTATCCTCTTTAAATTTGCTGTATGCAAATTTCACAATATATTTTGTGTATCTTTATTTATGGCAAATAAAAGAACTAGGGACTATATTTAATTTGTTCAATATTTTTAAACTCGTTATAATTTATTACTATGAAATATCCCTTAAAATAATAAACCATAGGAAATTTATATTATTAATTTTTTTTCCCTCTATCTGCATGTTTTAATTGTAACATAAAATTTGCTTTGGAGAAAGATCACAATTTTTATTATTTTTTTTTATTTTTTATTTCACTTTTTTTTTTTTAAACTGATGAATATTTTTATATGAAAAATGTTTATCAAATTGTGAAAACGACAAAAAGAGGGTTGTTCGAAATTCAAAAAAAAAAAAACAAACAACAGACAATCTGTTATAAATGATGTTACACTTTTTATAATATAAAGGAAAGAGTTTATATGTATAGGTGTGTTAATATTAATAATATATGTATATATAATTATATTCAAATAAAATTGAAAAAAATTTCAAAAAATTGTTTGGATAATCTCAGGTTTAATAAGAAATCATAAAACAATGGCACCTAATGTAATAGCTATTCAATGGTGAAAAAATGATGCTCAATAATTTTATATTAATATATATATTTTTATAGTTTTTTTTTTTCAAACCTTTTTGATTTAATATTGAAAAATATTTTTTCTCATGTAATGCCTTTACAGTAATTAATTCAACATTTTATAAGATAATATGAAGGTGTTTACACATGCTTATATAATAGTTAAATGAATTTAAAAAAATTACATTTTACTCTTTAAATAAATAATAGAGAATTTTACATTAATTTGAATATTTTATATTTTTATATTGTGTGTTATTTATATATTGTAAAAAATAAATATTACAATTTTTTTTTTTTTTTTTTTGAAAAAATGGCTAGCTACCATTTTTTTCCCTATATATATTTTTTAATATAAAAATTTGATGTCGATATGTAACTATATATAATATAATTTTTCAACCATTTGATAATCTATTTATGTAACTCCTTTTTGAATCCTTATTTTTGATTGTTTCGATTTTTTGTTTTGTTATTTTTTTGTTTTTTGAACACTCTAAAAATTTTACACTCACCAATATTATTATATATTTTGTTTATATATTTTTTATGATGGCACTCTAATTAAATTTAAGAAAAATATAGAATTCCAAAAAAAACCTAATAAAAATTGTCATAAAAAATAGTAAACTAATTCAAAATATATGATGAAAATAAAAAATATTTATAATTAATTTTTATTATAAATTTATGACGACGATTTTAAAGAGTCATAACTATCTCATAATTGACGAGAACCAATATATTTGTACATGACAAATATAAGGACTATATAACACACACATATATATACATACATAATATTATATATATATTATTTTCCTACATAATGTTTTTGTAAATTGATTATTATTTTGCACACATTTATTTCTCATGACATATTAACTAAATAACATCCCCTATATACACATATGTATATTCACTATTTCCAAATACAAGCATTTAGCTCATTATATTTTTATTTAATTATAAGATTATATATTATAAACATTTTTAATATTTATAGTTTTTGAATAAAACTTATTTTTTTTTTTGTGCATTTGTCCGTTAATATATAAATGTAAATATTATTTATTTTTCACACATTATATATACATATTTGTGCATACTATTTTAGTGCAAAATATGAGTGTATATAAATATAGCTTTTATAATCCTTTACTATTTTCAAACATATACACACACACCTATTCATAGACATTACATACTTGTTAAAATATTATTATTTATTTAAATTATTTACTAGTGCATTTAACAGTATTATTATTCCGCTTTAATTATTCTATTTGTACTTTTTTTTTTTTTTTTTGTATGCTATCTATATGTGTATGTCGTAATTTATTTATTTTTTGAGTTAGACCGCGATATTTTGAAAAGCTAAAAAAAAATATAGAGCAATATATATTTTTTTTTTTTTTTTTTTTTTTTTGTTGAATAATTAAGTGAAAAATGAAAACGCATATTACTAGCTATTTATATGCATATGTCCTTTTTGTTATTATTCAAATAAAATATAATTCCGCAAATGAGACATGTGATAATTGGGGGCCATGGAGCCCATGTGATAAAAACACCACGACTAGGGTATGTTTAAATAGTCCATCTTTAAAGGAAGCTAAACATTGCACAAATTGTAATGAATGGAGTGAATGGCTCGAATGTAAAGATGGAAAAAGAAGTAGACATATTATTAATTGCCCTTATATTAATGAAACCCAAGATTGTTTAACAGATATTAATGGCGAAGTCATATATAAAAATAGCCAACTCAATTTTGATAATCTTTACGCCGAACATCAAAAGGAACAATCTAGTAAAAGCAAAGGTAATATAAAAACTCGTTTTTTACAAACTCAAGATAATTCTGATCCAGTTAAGACACAAGACTCCACACAAAAGGAAACTACACCATCCTCAGAAGCAACTACACAGGAAAAAAAGCAAGATAAACCAGGCACAGATCAAGCAGCCATAAACCAAGCTGCTGGCATAAGCACAGGTATATCCGAAGAAAAAAATGTACCAGGTACGGGGTCAGAAACAACGGCCACATCTAAGGATAATAATACCATCGTCACTACTGATGGACAAACTATTGAAGGGGGAAAAGCTGACGTAAAATCAGGTGAAGATACCCTAAAATCCACTACTGAAGAGGAAACCTCAAAAGTAAACACTGATAAAGGATCTTCTGCGCCGGTCGCAAGTGGAGAAGAAGTCAAAGTGACAAATGCTATAGTCCCAGGAACTGATACATTAGAAAGCCCTACTTCAGTAGTAAGTACACCAGATGCTACTACAGTGGAGGTAACTGGAAAAAAAGAGACAAACGGTGAAGAAGGAGCAACAGACGAACGTTTGAAACAAAAACCAGAAGGTGTCTCACAAACAGAAGAAACTTTAGGAAATAAAGAGTCAGTCGATAATTCGGCAGGTGATGTAACAGTTGATAAGTCGGAAGAAAGTACTGGACAAGGTTCTGAAGGAATCTCAAAAGTAACGGAAACCGGAACAGAAGGAATCACACCAATAGTCCCAGAAAATGCAGGAACAGATTCAACTTCAGTTTTAACTTCAGATCCATCTCCAATTCACGAAGGAAAAAGTGTGAGAGAAAGTCCCGAGTTAAGTGCAACTACCAATGAAAGGGATGCAGTCATAATGAGATCCACTACAGACCCAATTATATCAGAAGTTAATACCAACCATATTTCTTCTCCTACATTAACAATGGAAGATAGAAATTTAAATAATATATATAATAGAAATAGTGATTTAAATTTAACCAGTATGCATACTTATAATGATCTTAATGTGAATGATAATTTACACTCTCATATGAACTCACGTTATGGTGAATCAATGGGAAGAAGCTATAAATTTGGTGCACTTAGAAATGGTAATATAAATAAAAATAATTTTATATATTGTAATAATAAGAAAAGTTAATTTTCATCAGTTTGAAAATGTTTAAATAATATAAATTATAATTATATTTTTTTCTCTCAATTTTTTAGGTCTACCATCAAACTATCATGGACATAATGGACCATATAGAGATATGCATCACATGGGTAATTCAAATAACTTATATCAAAGCTCTTATAAATCAAATTTAAGAAATAATGGACATGATGAAAGTCATTCTGAATATAATAACGGACATAACGAGCATAATGAACATAATGGACATTGTAATTGTAGCACAAATAATGCGAATGAAGAAAGTAACTCACATGAATCACATAGAGCATATGGAAATGAAGAAAGAAATTATCATAATAGATATAGACAATCAGGATATAATAATTCTGAAGGGAATGATCATTATAGTAAAATATATGTAGCTAGCGGTATGGGTATAGTTATTCTTTTAAGTGGTGCTGTAGCTACCTATGCTTTAAACAATGATAAAAATAAAAAAAATAACGACTATATATTTAGCAATGGATTTGCTGATATCCCAGCAAGTAAAATGGTACATGAAGATGAATTTTGGGGCACTGAGTAGGTGCATATACAATTTAAGAGAGGTGGTACCCCTTCTTAAATAAAATTAATCATTTGAAATAAAAAGATATAAAAATATTCATTATTATATACTAACCAAATATCAGAGATATATTTTTTTTATATGGTTTATATATTTCACACATTTGTGCATGTATTTATGCCTAATTAAAACATTCTCTATTTTCAATAAGATATTATTTCTATTTGTTATATATTTTTTTAATGAATAATTTGGACACATGAAAAAAATTTTCCATATTTAAGTAAATGTTAATTTACATAATTCAATATAATTTTTATTCGTCGTTCAACTCAAACTAATTCAAATTAATTTTTTTTTTTATATATGTAATATTTATTGTCTTTTTGTAAAAAATAAAATAAGGTATTAAATAGGAAGAAAAAAAAACAAAACAAAAAAATCATATCACCATGAATCTTCACACAATTGTGAATTCCCTTGAACTTTTGGTAATGGTTTACCAGTAAAATAATAATTTGAATGAAACAAAGTACCAAAAACAATAGCTCCCTATAAAAAAATTTTGAAAATTAAAAAGTTTGTGTATATATTAAAAATTGTATGCAGCTAGCCAAAATGTGTAAATTATTATTTTTTTTTTTTTTTTATGAAAAAGTTACTTGTAAAAATAGCCAACTCCACCAAACATATTCAGACATAGGGGATACCATGTTTGTTGCAATTTCTGAGCAAGTGTAATAATCTTCTAAGTAGTGGGTTAAATGTGGTTTACTAAAAGATATGTTTCTTTTTATTGCATAGTTGAAAGGTTTCATTCCATGTTTTACATATGCGTTAGCAACTATACTATTAATGGATGGACTGCATATCATTTTTGCAGTATGGGTACCCAATTTTTTTGTAATCATTTTTTTCTTTTTTTATTAAAATAGTCTGCATTTATATATGTATATTATTTGGTTAGTTTTGGGGGAGTGTTAAACACAATCACCCAATTTATATCCTCTTTTAGAAATATATTTTAAAAAGTTTGCTAATATACTTTGGCACAATTGTGGGTATAGTAATAATTGTAAAATACGGATAGTAAGAAAAAGTATTTATTTTTGCTATACATTGAGTGTATATTATCGAAAAATAATAAATACAATAAAATAAAGAAATATATAATGCTAAACTGAATATAATATATAGCTACTATGCTATATTAATTTATAGCATAACATACGAAATAATTATATGTATGTACGGCTATACTATTTATTTATTTAACTTACCCTATTTATGCATAAATCCCACTTTTCCAATATTAAAAAAAGTAACACACTAAGATATAATTAATAAAAATAAACGAACAAGCAAATAAACACAAAAAGAAAATATCCAATTTCAAAATTAGTGCGTATAAAAATATGCACAAAAATTATATACGCCTTACAAAGTCATATTTTTATTTATTTTTTTTTTTTAATGGAAAAAAATATTTAATGGCTGTACATAAATATTGACACATTTAAACAACATAATTTTTATATACTTAAAAAAATGTATATATTTATTTATATTTCCAAATAATATTATCCCAATTTTTATCAGAAAAGGAATAAAAGTTTTACAAGTAGTATATTTATCCTATTTCGTGAAACGCCGTATTTATAAAGAATGTAAAGTTGTAACTTCAGTGTCATTTGTCACCTTTTTAACATGCACATTTCATTTAAAAAGCCACAAATACAACATCGTATAAATCGCTGAATATTTTACAAAAGCGCAAAAATAAAAAAGTCTTTTTATTCATGCCTGACCGCAATTTGTTTGGCATATATGTAATTACATGGCATCATAAATGAATTATCAATTTTAAACACCCAACTTTGTACTATCTTAAATACAAACAAACAAAGCTAGCTAAACCTTTACTATATATGTATGCATATATAGTTACGTGTGTGTGTGTGTGCCTAACCAAGCATATGCCTAAAAGCTGGCAAATATTTATTTAAAGAAAAATATATATTTAAAGGGTTTACAATAAAGCAAATAAAATAGAAAACATGTATATTAATTTTTAATTGAAAAAAAAATGTCATAGAATATATTTATCGGTGTTGAAACCTAATTAAAAAGGGGTATTGACTATATAAATACTTTTATTTATTTTGGTTATGTTCATTCTCATATAACCACTTTTGTTTTCACTTATTTATGGGTATTATTAATGCATATTTAATTATTTTGAAAAAATAAAGAACGTGAATTAGTCACAAACATGGTTATATGTGCATGCTTACATAATTCAAATTCGTGATGAATCTTCGAGCTATTGTTTCTTATTTAAATTATATTTTTTCGTCTATCTCGTTAAGACGACCCCCATTTGTCCCATTAATTTCTTTATGTTCCTTTTTTTCATTATTATACTTATTTTTTTTGTGTGGGCAATCTTTTATTTCTTTTTTAGAATCTTGATTAGTATTATTATTTAATAGTAAAGAAATTCCATATATACCCAATTTACCTGCTAATATGATAGCAACTCCTGTTGCTGCTAATACACTTGACGCTGCCTCAATTATTCTTTTATATAAATAGTTCTCATCACGTGTTTTAATTATTGGATAATTATATCCATATATTTCATATGGTAGGGAATCATGTAAATTGTTATTTTCATCAGAGCAACAAAAAGTATTACTACGACCATAATAATTATTGTTATATATATATGGTGTTGGTTCTGAAAATAATAAAGGATCTAAATTTTCGTATGACACCGTATCAATATTGTTATTATTATTACAAAGGCAACTTAAAAAGCCATTACTATTTCTTGTTCTATTATTTGATGCATTATAAAATGGGTTTATCATATTTAAAAAATTATCATTATAGCCTTCAAAAAGTGGTAATTCTTCTGTATATGCATTATTAGGAATATTTTGTGGTTCTATAAAAGTTTGATCATATTGACGTATATATCTAGGCATAGGAATTTCAGTATATATTTCTCTTTTGGGTCTAAATGGTACTTGTACTTCTTTAGGTATATACCTAAATCTTTTATATTTTTTTTTTATAGCTTTTTCTACATATTTATATTGTGGAACATTTACAACATTGTAAACAGGTTTTATTCTAACCTGTTTTTGTGGAACCTCAACATCTTTATATATATATCGATCTTTATATATTGGTGCCTCTATATCTTTTACAACAGGATATGCACGATATTCAACTCTGGGAATTTCAACAACTTTTTCCTTGTATTGAATTTTTGGGACATTTATTGTAGTTTCCTGTACAATGTTTTTTATACCAGGGTTTCCCACAGCCTTCAAAAAAAAAAAATAAAATGTATAAGGGTCACACAATAAGCATTTCCAATGCACATAATCAAGGACTTATTCATATGTATGTATATATGTACTAATTTTCATTTTTATGGTACCTCGCACTTTCGAAGATCTTCCATGGTGGTGCACTGGGAATTGTACATTTTCCCAGGTATATACACGGGTAATATCCCTATTCTGCGGCCTTTCTCATTATTGCAAATGCTATCATACATTATTATATCTTTTTTTAATAAAAATTAAAAATTCATATACATATGTGTGCAAGTTTGAGTAAATGTATTACTAGCGCAGCATGTGATTTGGTATAGGAAAAAGCAGAAATGTATACGTGGTCAGAGCTAAAGAATGCACATATATATATTCACACTATTTGTCTTTAATTTGTTTATAAAAAAATGAGAAATATAATCGTTTAGTGGGTTGTACAATTATAACAATTGGATAAATAAATAAAAATAATGAAAAAAAACGGAAGCTAGAATAAAACTTGTATTTGAACTTTTATCACATTTCTCACTCTCAAAAAATTAAATTATATATATACCCCAATGAAATGAATTGTATACAAATTTAAAGCAAAAAATAAAATAAAAAACTCATTTTATAATTTAAAGTGAATATATATATATCATATTGTACATATGAAGAATTTACAAATTAAAATAAAAACATACATATAGACAAAATTTATATGTTTTTATGTTTTATGACAAAATTACAAATTTTTGGTGCTGTAAAAAAGACAATAATTGATTGTGTGTGTGATAGTTGAAAATATTATGAACAAAAATAAAAATGTACTTTCTCCATCAATCATATATATTTTATTAAGGATGGAAATGTATATAATTATATGTCATGTTCATAATTTGTGTTATTTATTTCTAGGTGTACATAATATATGCATTATTTTTATGAACTGTTCAGAAAAAAAAAATGGACAGCACTGGATTTTTTTTTAACTATATTTATTATTATAATTATGCAATAAAAAAATAATAGATAGCTATTTTTCATATTTCAAAATATTTTTATTTTATATTTTTTTATATATATTTTAAAAAAATTATTTTATGAGCAGTTTTAAAAAAAAATTGACCATAAATTTTTATATCCCAATTCAAACACTCAACCGTTATATTTTTCGACAGACACATTTGCGTGTTTTAATCAAATATATTGTTAAAGAACCAATTAAATAAAAAAAATAAATTAATTGGTAAAATTTTATGAATGTTATAAATATTTAAAATTAAGAATAATTCAATAAATATATATATGCAACCTGTTTGTGTACTTAGTCATTTGTCTATAGAATTATGCTAATTTATACAAGTAAATATATATGATCATACATGTTTACAAATATTAATTCAAAAAATGGTAAAAAAATAATATAATATAAAGGAAACAACCGGAATATAATATTCAAAATAACTATGCCACCTCATATAAAAATTTTCACAATTAAAAATAAATTGTACTCGTTTTTTCACATAATATTTTCTATAAGATATAATATTTCCTAATCAAATTTGAAATTTATATATATATATATATAAAATGAAGTACCATTTTAATAAGTTGTAAATCCAAACAATTAATACATTTGTGCTTGCATACAAAGTGAATGGATTTTTTTGAATGAAGATACATATTATTTTACACTTGGGTAAATTAGGAAGTTTCATTTTTTCTTTCCATTTTTTGTTCACATTTTTCGATATTGTTCTACTATTTTTTTTTAATTATTTCAAGTTTGGTGTTAATAAAAAAGATGGAAATAAAAGATATTAATATGTATGTAGCACACGGATGTAAATTATATATTCTTTTGTTGAAGTAGAATACAAGTGCCGATGTTGTTAATACTGAATCAGAAAATATGGAAATACTTTTAATATAAAAAAAATAAATTCCTTAATAGTTTTTTTCTCATATAATTTTTTATAATTATTTTTTTTTAATTTTAAAAAAATTATAATTTTTATTTATATCTAATTGTGTCATTTGCACAAAGTATACGAATGACATTATCTTTGTAGATTTTTCAATTCCATGTTTCTTTATTTTTTAACATTTTGATAATTAAAAAAAAATTATAAATAATATGAAAATTGACTCACATTTATCTTTTAAGTAGTTATATATACTTTCCGATTTTCATCCATATTTGTAATTGTATATGTACATTCAAGAATAAAAAATAATATCAAAGTTAATCTTATTTTATTAACAATTCATAAAAAAAAAGAATAAGCAATATCAGTTCATATATTAACACCACCTTTGTCTTTATTCTTTTTCTCATATTTTCAAAATTCCCCGTGATTTGTTTGTTTCCTTTCATAGAAAAATGCCCATTAGCTAATGAAAACTCATGGGCAGAGATAAAAGACGAAAGAGCTTTGTCATCATATATTCATGCAGTTGTGCATGTATATGCTCGTTGTGTGCAGTCGGACTAACCAGAAAATAAACAATTAGAGATGCTGTAAAAGTCTGTTAAACAAAATCAGCTCGTTTACAAGTATAGAGAAATTTCAATAAAGACTTAAAACTTTTCGTATAAATAAATGAAAATTCAAACGATAACAGTTTAATAACATACTATGCTCACTAATTTGATACAATGTTAATAAATTTTATTTATCATCATTCTACATGCACATGTCATAATAAAACGATGTAAATTATTTATTAACATTTTTGGCTAGTTTCAAAGAAAATGCTTCAAAGCAAGAGTGGTGAAATTCGAATGCTTATTAAAAAAATAGCAGAACCGTTTTCATCCCATTCCATACAAAAGAATAAATATATGAAGAATAGATTTTCAACAGAAAGAAAAATATTAATCTATGAATATGTGCATGAAGATGATTGTTTTTTATCAAAAAAAAGTAACTCCATTAAATCTATTATGAATTATAATTATGTTAATAAAAAAATTAATGAAATAAATTATATTTTAAAAAATAATAACAAAATTGACACATTAAATAAAGACAAAATAATAGATAACTTATATATCTTATGTGTCAAGGGGAATATAGGTTTATCTGATGAAAGAATAATATACTATGTTAATAATGTATTAGATTATATTAATAAATATATAAATCATAATGGTGATACAATTCTTTTTACCCAATCTGATAGTTCAGAAAAAAATATTCCCCAAAATTATTTAACTGATGAAAATAAAAATGTGTGTAACCAAAAAAATATTCTTGATATAGAACGGTATATAAAATTTTTAAAAGTTTTAAGAGTATTAAATATAGAAAATAGTTTTAATAATTTATTAAAATATATTAGTAAGAATATTCATTTTTTTCATATTGACATAGTTCGAAAAATATCAGTAAATCATAAATTTAATGATGATCAGAATTTTTTTTTTAAGGACGTATTAAATTATATACATACTATCATACAATGTAATAATAATATATATTATAAAGAAATAAAAAATATAAATATATGTTTAAATGTTTGTACTAACTTTTTTTTTGCAAAAAAGTTATCTAAAAAAAAAGCTACTTATCATTTTGTAGAAAATTATGATATTGTCTATATGTACAACCTGAACTATATATATATGAATCACATAATTGTGATTGGCACGATGTTAGATGGAAATAAAATAAACAATGAAGGAGAAAGTGCAGAAAATATTACTTTTCCTACAAACACAAACAATGGATCAGACACATATATAAATGACAAACCTTGTAATGATAGTTACAAAAATTATGAAAATTTTTCAACAGAAATGAAAATGCAAAGTGATATAGAAAAAATAGAAATTGATACAAAATATATCGATGATTTCGATTTTAATTACAATTTGGTCGATACTATTTATGTAGCATATAAATATTACACATATTTAGGAATGAAAAAAAAAAAAAAAAAAAAAGTAGCTAGCCATAGTGATAATAATGAACATGGTCATAATTTTTTTTTTTGTTTACCAGACATAAAAAAATATATCACAAATATTGTTTGTAATTTTATTAACATAATAAATAGAGATATAATAGAGGGTAAATTAAAAAATAAAAAAAAAATAATTTTATCATTAGAAAGAATAAATGAATTAGTTACCTCATTTGATATCCCTTTTAAATTAGATCCTTTTCTAGTTTATCATTGTAATATTTTGTTGGCTAGTAAAATAGATCTAACAGTTTTAGACAACATAAAAATATTAGGGCTTTTAAGAAATGTAATCAAAAGAGAAACTAAAAATTTGGAAAAAAAAAAAAGTAGTACCACTATCTCCAACGATTACACACCAAACTTAAGCAACAGTTTAGAAAACCAAATTAAAAATGCTAACAACAATGATAATAATAAATATGTTGAAAATAATCATATTATAAAATCCCCTTCACTTTTGAGCTATGAACAAGAAATAAACAAAAGGATTGATAACTCTCTTTTTGATAACATGATTAAACTAATTTTTGACAATTTAAAAAATTGTCTACATAATTGTCAAAGTAACAATTTATGTCTTTTAATACCTATGGTTTATGAATTTCATAAATATATGGATGAAGAAATAAAAAGTATATTAACTGTTCAGGTAATATTTAATAAAGATAATATAAATCAAAATAATATAATAAATATATTGCGAGTATTTTCAAAAATCAAATATAAAAATGAAGCTATTGATAAATTCTTGTATAATCGTATGAAAATATTTAATAGTAGTTACAGTGATAATAGTAATTCTTTTTCTCATGACATACCAAAGGAATATATGAGAAATGGTGGATTTTCTTACCCTAAAAATTTTTACTTATTCTTTTATTATAAAAGTAAAAATAAATTATTTAGTTATAAAGACATTTATTATATTGAAAATTATATCCAAAAAAATTTTTTTGAAATGAATATAAAAGATTTTCTTTATGTTTTATTAATATATTATAAAAATGGTATATTCTTGTTGCCACAATTGTTGCTTAAAATTGCTGTTATTTTTAATAATGCAAAAAAGAATATATCCCATGATGATTTATTGTTTTGTCTATTTTTACTTTCAAAAAATTATTACTTATTATCAATGGACAGTAGTAATAGTAACATATTTGCACACATGGATGAAGAAGATAATAATGTTTATTTAAATAAAATGAACATGTTCAGGAAAAATAAATACAATCAAAATCATATCGATAATTTTATAAATATAATTAATGATATTTTGTCATACCTTTACGATGATAAAATGATTAATTACAAACCATATCAATTAGAATATAATAATAATGTAGAAGACAAAACTGTAAGTAATTTATATGAGATTAAGGGAGATCAAAAACTAGACGATATAAACTCAACAGAAATAAATCAAGATGAAATAAGCAAAGGCGATATATTATTGACACCTAATGATATGCTAAATGGGAACGAACAAATTAAAGAGTTTAAGGGGGTATTCCAAAAATTAAAATATAACTTTATAATGATGAAAATATTTTATAATTTTTATTATTCTATTTTTAAAAATAATAAAAAAAATGAAAAAAAAATTCTGAACAGTCAGCATGAAAAATTTATATTATATTTATTTTCCTGTTTTAATCAGAATTTTTCAAAAGACATTAAAGAAATAAAATATGTCTCATCCTTATTATATTATTTTAGTTATTTCAATATTTATTCAGCGTCTTATTTCGATAAGCAAATGTTGTATATATTACAAAACTGCGAATTTGATGACCATAAAATAGTAGCAAATATGTTGTTAAGTTATGTTTTTATCAATAAAGAAATACAAAGTGATGTTAAAAAACATATTAAGGAATATATTATAAAAAATTTTGAACATTTTAATAAAAATGATGCAATTTTATGTTTTAAACATAGCAATTATTTTTTAAATTTACAAAAAACAAAAGATATAGACAAATCAAGTGATCATATTTTATTCATTAAACTTTTAAATTTTTTAGTGTCAAATCTTGAAAAATATAAACCTCAACATTATTTATATATATATACAACTATTTGTAATAATTTTGTGAAGGAAAAAAGAATTTATATTAAATTATTTTATTATATGAATAAATTTGCCACACACTATAATTATGACCAATTGTTCTTAATACTTTTTTACATGTACAAGACAGGTTATAGCAAGCCAAAAATCAGAAAAAAAATTAGAAATTTAATCCTATATTATCATAAAAAAAGAGTTATTAATTTAAGCACCTATATCAAGTATATATTACCACTTGATGAATTCGGAATATATCATTTGTTTCCAATTAAGTTCCAAAATATCATATATAATCAGGTACATTCACAATTTATTTTCTCTTTCTCTACATATGTAAAAAATTATGAACGTTCATATAAAAAAAGAAAAATGTGTGCACACAAATATATAGTATGCAACAATTAATACAATACTTTTAACATATTTATTTGATTTTTTTTGTAGCTTGGGGAAGATATAAAAACATATGTAAGAAAGCCACTTATGGATAATGAGGTAAAGGAAATAAAAATGCAAAAATAATAATTTTAGAATAACAAAAAAACTGGATATACTATTATTTATTAAATATGTCATAATTTTTCATTCCCTTTTCCCCCTTTGCATATTTTATAGAACATTTCCAAAACGAATTTGAAAAATATTACACAAAAGGAACAAGTAAGTTTAATACATATAATATTAGCATTATTATAGTGTTATAATATTTTACATTTTTTTACATTTATTTTATTTTTTATTTGTTAATATCAGGAAAATAATGTACAGGATGATAAAAAGGAGAATAGTGGAGATGCCCCAATTTATGTTTTTGAACAAATGGTTAAAAATTACTGAAATTATAAGGAGGGAAAATATTTATTTTTTCGTAGTATATAAATGTGTATGGCTATAGTTTTTCTCATTCATTTTTTTCACTTGTTTTATCATTTTTTATTAATATATATTTGGACAAATATATTTATATTCCCTTTAATGTTAAAAATTTTTGAAATTCAAAAGTTTGATTTATTATAATTTTTTGTTATTTATAATTTGGATAATATTCATACTTTAATTTTTTCCACTTAAATTAAATTGCCATAAAATACAATTTCATTTATTTGAATTTTTTTTAATTAATCTTTATATTTTATGTTACTATGTTAAATATAGTGCATATTATACTATGCATATTTCATATATGTTTTTTTTTTCTCATTTAAAAAATGATAATTAAATTAATATATATATAGAACATTACTAATGTATGTTGTTTTAAATTAATTTTGAAAATATCAAATGAAAAAAAGGGAACTTATTATTTTTTCAATTCTACATATTTATATTTTTTGATAGACCTTATTTTAATAATTTAGTATTTGTATGACCATTAAACATGTAAAAAAAAGAAAAAAAATATACTTTTTTAATTTAAATAATACAAATTTGACATATATACGAATAATTATACGTTTTTGAAATAAAAGTGAAAGAGGAAAAAATATATAACTAACAAAGCATTTTGCATATATATATATATATAATAGTGGTAGTAAGGACTATATATTATCCCCTTTTTCAGACGCTTATATTTTCTGAATAATATTATAATACTAGCAAATTATACAACCTTTGAAAAAGCCATATATATATAACAAAAAATATACAAGATGAATGACGAAATTAATGAGGATTTAGGGGAAGATGTTTTATATGATGATATTGAAAATAAATATGACATTGTTGATATAAGTTCTAGTGATGAAAATGAAGATGAAAACAGTATTGAAGATAGTAAAGACCCTGAACAGATAGAGTTAATAAAATTTAAAGAAAAAAATATTTCATATTATAAAAAGTTTTATGGAAATAAAAGTTTATATTGTGTTAATAGTTACAAAAAATGGATTTATTTTGGAAGTATAAATAATAAATGCTATTTATACAATAATTTTGATTCTGATTTGAAATGCTTTGCTAATGGAATTGTATATAACAATCAGAACGGAATAAAAAATAACGAGATTGAGTTAGAAAGTTTAAAAAATCAGAAATATAGAGATACTGTGACAAATATAAAAATTTCAAAAGATTGTAAATATGTTGCTTTTTCTATATATAATGGTGATATATATGTATATGAAAATAATAATATGAACAGTTCAGAATTATTAAATTATAATTTAAATAATATAAAGAAAAATATAAATAATAGTAATTCATTAGTAAATATATATAATTGGGGCATCAGTCAGAATGTTACAAAAGATGAATTAATAAATGAAGATATGAAATTTATAAATATTTTAAGTATAAATAATTCAGAAGATAAAAAAGATATAGAATATTTTATGTTCTGTCCATATAATGAAAATATTATTATAAGTATTTATTTAAATTCACCAAATATATATATTTGGGATATATTTGAAAATACACCTATAAATATCGCACATACTATTGATATACCAACATTTATAAATGTATGTAACTATGGAAATAATTTTTATCTTATATCTGGATTTGATAATGGCACAACATGTGTATATGATTATAATATATATAACTTAAAAAAAAAAGAGAATACAAATAAAAAGTTTGAAAAAAGAGAAAAAAAATGTTATCAAAGTATGGGATCTAACCAACCTCGTCTTGTCAAAGAAATATTTGATGAAAGTAACGACACAAATAATGAAGGTGCATTAAAAATGAATTCTAAAAATATAAACAATAACTATTTACACAATGAAACAGTGACCAATACACATAATATACTTAACAATGTTTTCGATGAAAATTGTAGTAATGATATATTATGTATTGACAATTGTATCACAAATGAAATATATTTAGCAACACATAAAAATATAATTAAATTATACAACATAAATACTAACAATGTTGTTAGTATATATGATAATATGCACACCGATTTAGTAGATTACTGTTTATTTAATAACAAAAAAAATAATTTATTTGCGTCATCTTCATTAGATAATAATATTATAATATATGACTTTCAAAATAATAAATGTATTAACACATTTTGTGCTAACTATGATTTTAATATAGCTGATACAAATAATAAAATGGAAAAGGGAATTAATTTTTTAAAATGGATAAATAGTAACTTACTTTTATTTTCAAGCTTAAATGGAAATATATATATTTATGATATAAGAACAAGAAAATGTGTACATCAATTTTATTCTCATACTGATACTATTTTTAATATTAATTTATCTCTTCATTTATATCAGAATAAAAATATTTTGTCAATTTTAACAGCCAGTGATGATAACTCTTCGACTATGCATTTTTTTGATATGTCTATGTTCATATAATTAAAAAAAAATTTACATATTTATAGCTAGCTGGCTAGCCAAACAATAATTTGTTCATAAATTTATGAATAATTTATTTATTCCCTATGTATACACAATTTTTTTTTAATTTTTATGTTTTAGTATTTTTATAGAATGCATTATTCCTTTTGATTCTGCAATTAGTTATTATATACATAATAATACGTGTTACTTCTCTTCATATATCATAGGATAAAAATAAAAACTAAATTATTAAAAATATATGATATATATATGATACATTACAATACTCGCGTTGTCTATTGCATGCACACATAACTCGATTGAGGAACGTGCTTGAAAAAATTTGTTTTTAAAATATACATAAAAATTGTATATGCTGAAGTCAGTTCTAGTGGCTTATCCACATTATTATTATTTAACAGGTTGACATAATAAATGTTGTCAAAAATAGTATCATCATTATTTTCAGGGGTATTATTTTGAGAATTCCCTTTGAAAGTTTCCCCATTTATTTCAGTCTCTTCAAAATAACTCCTAGAAATGTTAATACCAGTTTTGGTAACTGATGATGTATACATTTTTTCTATATTATTACAATTATCCATTATGAGAAAAACACCTTTTGCTTTGCTTATTAAATTTAAAAAAGTTATGTCTTGTTCAGAATTTTTTTTTTTATAATTAATATATAACTCACTTTGGCTATTATATTTTAATAGCAATATTTTTCTTTGTTTAGCATATTTATGTAGTTCATATAAATTTGTATTTTTATATGGTATATCTAATAAATAGCCTGATGATGCACGTATAGTAAAAGGATGAAAAAAATCAATATTATAAATATTGTACATATTTGAATATTTATCAGAAAGACATTTTTTTATTTCATTGTCTGTTATTTCATCCATTTTTTCATTTTCAATTTTTTTTTTTTTTTTATTGCTAGCTATTTTTATATCGTTAATATTAAATATGCATTGCCATTTTAACAAAAAACAGCTTCTTATTATTGTTCCTATATCACCATTACATAAATATTCTATATCGTCATAACATGAATTATTGTCTAAATATAAATGAGAGTCCTTTGAAGGTTTATAATTTATTAAATTGTTTGTCATGCTATCATGGGATGGTGCATGTGTGTTTTCTACTATTTTAGTTTTATTACTGTTATGAAAAAAATGTTCATGATCAATTTTGCCACTTTGTTCAGTCTGATAATTTGGAAATAAATGTTTGTGTGTGTTTTTTTTTTTATCACCTGTACAATTAATGTTATAAAAGCATAAAGCCAAATGGGGTAAACCTACATCGTCATAATAAAATTTATGCATTACCTCTGCTAATACACCATTTTTAAATGAATATAAGAATGCGAGTTTTTTTAAAAGTTTATTTGATAATAATATAAAATTATCATAAGAAATAAAATCTTTTAAATTATCAATACTATTTGTATATATTCTTGTAATATGATTTTGTTGTCTTTCCATTATAATTTTTTTATTTGTTAATAATATTTTTTCTTGTTCTTCTCTATATTTTTGATTTGTGGCTAGCTTATATAAATGTATAAAAATTGGATGGTTTTGTGATTTAATTATTTTTACTTTTTTTGATGAAAAAAATATTTTAAAAAAGTGATCATTCTTTTTTTCATGTATAGTTAAATTGTTTTTTTTTTTATTATATAATAAGATATTATTTATGTTCTTATCTTTTGTATATTCAACAATAGTTCTGCTTTTACTGCTATTAGAGTTATGTTCATTTTGGCTTATACTTAGAGAAGACATTTTTTCTCCTACCATTAAGCTAGTGTTTTTTTTTGTGTGTATTTTTTTTTCGTTGTCAATATTTTTATTAAAATTTGTTTGACTTTCAATGTAGTCATTTTCCTCACTTTTTGAATTTATCTCATTATTTTCTCCCCTTTCCTTCATTTTTTTATCATAGGGAAAATTATTTTTTATCTTTTTTTTGCCATCACTATCCTTATTTTTTTTATATAACTTATGTTCCTGAACAATTTTTTTGTAAATTTCGCTAGTTAAAATATCATTTCCACAATCTTCATTTTTTAGATTACCATAATTTTCTACATTCATTTTTATATTTTTTATTATTTTATCGATTTTACTTTGCTCATTTTTTCCAGAATTTGTAAAACCATTTTCCCTTTTTTCATCTTCCTTCTTTTCCTGTTCTACATCCTTTACTTCATCACTTATTTTATAATTTATATCATCAAGGGTTGAAAAAAAAACTTTATACATAATTTTTTCACACCCATTTCTTGTGTTCTTAAAAATGAAATTAAATGGAGTAGCCCATTGTGTATTTTGGCTTATTCGGCGATACAACATCATGAAATATTGATGGGAAATTTAATTTTTTTTTTTTTTATATATCCATCAAATTGTCAATTCCATTATTTTCCGATCAATCAAGTAGTAAAGTAGTAAAGCTTACAATTTCAACAAGATAAAAATGGAAAAAAAAAAAAAAAATAATAATAATGCATTATCCGACATTGGTAATAAATATATTTCCATAAAATTTTTGCTACGCTTTTTCTACAAACATACTATGTGCATATAGGGGAAATAAAAAATATTTTTTTTAGCAATATTTTCAAACCTAGTAAGATATTTATTTTTTTTTTACTTAAACTTTTTTTATGGTAAAAGGTGTAAGAGAATTAAAAAAAAATATATTAAATTGTAAAGGTTTATCAAAAAATTAATCGAAAAAATAAATCAAACTTAAGTAAATGAAATGGCAAAATTATATAACCATACAAATGTCTATGCAATATATTGCCATCAAAATGGGGGTATATAAAAATATAAAAAAAAATGAAAAAATGGTGGCTTTGAAAAATTAAAACGGCATGCGGAGGAAATAACAAAATGGAATAAAACAAAGTCAGGTTTAAAATGAAAAAAGGAAACGAATAGGGAAAAAAATAAAAGAAGTAGTAAAATTAAAAACTAAGCAAAGAAATGTACATACTTCTTTTTGCTTAATGTAAGGGACAAATACATGAATGTTTATGAATATTCTGATAATTAATAGATTGTTCAGAATTGTCTATTGTTGTTAATAATTTATCATTGCGTAAAGATTGGCTAGTAACAAAATTACTTTTTTTTTTGGAATATGCAATATGATATTTTGGATGTAATTGATTTTCTTTATTACTAAGTAGCGTTTTGCAATAATTAAAAGATTTCCCCAATTTACAAAAATTAGTTTTAGCTAGTATAATTATAATTATAAGTATTATCATATAAATAAACGATAATATAAAAAATGCATAAGCTAATTCAAATGCTGCATTTCCAATAGGTCTTAATGTAGTTAATTGAAAATATTTTTTTGATTTCCATGCTTTATCAGGCCATGTATTTTGTGTAAAAGTTATTTTATAATTATCACCAGGTTGTAAATCTTCTTCAATAATTCCATACGGTTTAATAAAAGATGATGTCATTGGTGGGGTAAACCAATTTTTATATTCATGTGAAAATGGATTTAACCATACTTTATATCTTTCAGAATTTTTTTTATGTTTTTTTAAATAAAAAAATAAATCATAATAATTAATAATAGGGAAATTTTTTATTTCAAAATTTTTTTTTTTAATTGATAAACTGATTTTATCATTAAATATAGAAGCGGATGTTAAACCACATGGAAATATTTGTTGATTTTTTTCGTCTTCTGTTAATATATTTACATCACATTTTTCTCCATCATAATTTGAAACGTCATCATCTTGTACAATAACATGTTTAACTTTTGATTTATTTTTTATATTTACATTTTTTGTTAGTTCGGGAAGAGTTTGCCTTCCATTTATACATCGAAATTTGTAAAGATCTTCCAAAGTTTTAATATGTTTACACCTTCGACCATCATGAATAGAATGTGATTCATCTGCTAAAAACTGTTTATAATTATAATAAAAGTTTGATATTTTATAATATATATAAACTGGTTGTTTCATCTCTTTAGGGATTTCAAAAATTTTATATTTACTATCGGAATCATATTCGATAGTTACTTCTACAATCTCTTGAGATTCATAATAGATATATAAACCAATTAAAAAAAAAATTATAGATAAAAAAAATAATATGATTACTGAAAATTGCCATTTATAAATATAATTAAATAATTTTATTCTCTTAAGTTCTTGTTGTTTAAATCGATTCATTAATTCATTGTATTTATCATTATTATAAAAATATGTTCTTCTTCTTTTTATAACATTATCTGTTTTTTGTGATTTTAAAATTTGAATTTTTACTGGATTATTAGATTTGTCATTTTGAAAGGAAACTAGCTTTTTTGCTTTTTGATCATGTTCTTTCCCCTTATCTGGTTCATCATTCAATGCCCTACCATGTATTGGCTCGCTAACAAATTTTCTCTGGCCTACATAATTATTATATATTTCCTCACATGCAGTATGATTAATAAATATTAGAGAATCTTTTTTTTTGTTGGTAGTTTCCATTTACTTCTTTTTGTTTTTATCAGATATTTTTTATGAGTTATGATATGCACACACATTTAGGGAAACAAAAGTCAACGGCGTTGGAAATTGAGGAGTGGGGTTACTGATTTTTACGAAGTAAAGGAAGGAGGAAAAATTAGAGAAGGTAGAAAAAATAATAGTTTTCAAAAACTAACAAAAATAAAATATATATGCATATCTATATCATACTATTATGGATATATACGCAAACGATCAAATAAAATGTTACTATCCATTTTTCCATCTTTTAATTTTTTAATTTATAATAAAAATGTACTTTAAAATGTTTACTATATATAATGTAAATTTTGTGTTTTTGTAATATTATTTTTTTTTTTTTTTAATTTTAATGCATTTAACAGTTTTCAAAATCAAATATGATATGCATATATTTATAAAGAATGAAAATAATCTAAGAAAATTATTTTTTATCAATGCATAAGAATGTTATTTTTTTCTTTGTCATTTTTCTTTATCATTTTTTATTTCTAACTTGTTCACTTTTATTTTTCTTTTTCCGTTTCGTGCCCCACTTGCAGTTGAACAATTCAAGGGTACCGCATGAAAATGAATAAGTAAAAAGTATAAAAAAAAAAATAAAAATAATAAAACAAAATAAAATAAAAATAACAAAACAAAAGTAATAGAACTTAGTATTCCTACGTAGAAAATTCTCGTTTATCATATTCTTATTTTTTATAAAAAAATTAAGAAAATTTTCAAACCAAAATTAAAAAAAAAAAAAGAATAATGAGCTACCGAATATGTATATATATATGATGATAATTGGTTTTTTAGCTTAGCCAACACAAATTGTTTTCCATTTTTTTTTAACTTTAATAATTATAGCAAATTAAAAGTTTTCTATTTAAAGCCGTATATATATATTACTTATCTAAGCAGTATGTATAAAGTATAGTTGGCAAATTTTTGAAAAATCGAATTCTTCGACAAAGTGAAACTTATGAAAAAATGGGGTATAAAAAATTATAAATAATAAAAAGTGACTAAATATTTTATTGTTATATTTGCCTTATAAAAAGATAACTAGGACATTGTACATACTTTTAAATTACACATATTTTTATACAAATAAATAAGTAAAAGGGTGTTTGGTTTAGTTTTTATTTTTTTCTTTGTAAAATGAAATAGCATGATATGCATTCTCATTATGTAAAACCTTTTTAGGCAATGTATTAAATATTTTTAAATCTTTTATATAGCTTTTTTTAAATGTTTTATAAATAGTTGGCATTTGTTTTAAACAATCAGGATGAGCCTTATCAATTTCATTTTTTTCTTTTTTATTTTTCCTTTGTGAATCACCTAAACATTTTATTTGAACTCCTGACAAAAGTGAAATGCATATGCTAAACACAGTATAGTCAATTATTTCGTTTGCTAACGAGTTTATATTATTTTCATTTTTCTCTTTATAATCCTTCATTTTAAAAGAAACTATATATTACAAAACCTTAAGTCTTTAACTATTATTAAATTTAAAAAAAAAAAAAAAAACATTATATAATATGTAGGTATAGAATACATAGGTGACTCAAATTGGAGTGATACACTTGCCTCAACTACCTGCTTTTTTATTTTTACTTTTATTTCCTTACTATTCATGCATAAATAGTCTAACCCCAAGTACGTTCTTTACTTGAAATTGGATGGAACATAATAAGGAGATGAAAATAAATCTAACTATATTATATGCACACAATAAGGATTACTTTTTATTTATACTTATACATTCTTGAAAATTGTAATATAACATTTTAAAAGTAAAAATGAAAAAGGTGACTATATAAAGATGCTGAAAATTTTTAGAAGCAAAAAAATGGGACTTACAAAGAGCCTGATAAAAAGTATATTATAAATAGTTTGTGAAAAAATAAAGGCAGCGTTTAAATTTGAAAAAAATACGATATCTTTAAATTTGAAAAAAATACAATATCTTTAAATTTGAAAAAAATACGATATCTTTATATTGATAAAAAAATATTATATGCACATTATAATTTTTATAGGGTGAATGTTTGATGTTATTTTTGTAAAATATTTATTAAATTGGAGAACCGAAAAATGTAAAAATAAAATAATGCATAACGTTTAAACGGTAAAATGTGATTAATTTATGTATTGCTTATATTTATTATTTCCGGTTCGACATTATTTTACAATCACATAATTATTATTCATGCTTATTTTACAAACCGGCATTTTCCTATAATTCTTGGTGCTCTATAAATAAATATTTTGAATGTCATTTTTAAAAGTATACCATTTTAAATGGGCTTATAATAATTAATTTTTTAAAAATATTTTAATAATTATTTTATAAATCACCTTTAAATATATTTCCAAAATTTTCAACATTTTCAAAAACTTCAAAATTTTCAAACAAAAATTGTTAAAAAAGCTTATTTAAAATTTTCTACATACACATTAAGTAGTTCTCTTGTAAATTTAAAAAATAAAAATATTTTTTATTTTATTTTATTTTATTTTGTTTCATTTTAAATACATTCATAATGACAACCCTAAGAGATGATATCCAATTCCTTAAAAAGGATGATATAAAAAATATTGATTTAAATGGGATGAGTAAAAAAGAAAGATATGATATATGGAAAAGAATCCCAAAGGTTGAATTACATTGCCATTTAGATTTAACTTTTTCCGGAGAGTTTTTTTTAAAATGGATTCGAAAATATAATTTACAACCCAACATGTCTGATGAAGAAGTCCTTGAACATTATCTATTTACAAAAGAAGGTAGTTCTTTAGCTGAATTTATCAGAAAAGCAATTAGTGTTTCTGATATATATAGAGATTATGAAATTTTAGAAGATTTAGCTAAATCTGCAGTTATAGAAAAATATAAAGAAGGTGTTGTTTTAATGGAGTTCCGTTATTCTCCAACATTTGTTTCATCAATGCATGGATTAGATGTAGAATTGATTCACAAAGCATTTGTTCAAGGTATTAAAAATGCTACAGATATGTTAGATAATAAAATACATGTTGCATTAATATGTATTAGTGACACTGGTCATGCAGCTGCAAGTATTAAACATTCTGGAGACTTTGCAATTAAACATAAACACGATTTTGTTGGATTTGATCATGGTGGTCGTGAAATCGATTTAAAGGATCATAAAGAAGTTTATCATGCTGTAAGGGATCAAGGTTTACATCTAACTGTACATGCAGGAGAAGACGCAACATTACCAAATTTAAATACTTTATATACAGCAATTAATATTTTAAATGTAGAAAGAATTGGTCATGGTATAAGAGTTTCTGAATCACAAGAACTTATCGATTTAGTTAAAAAAAATAATATTTTATTAGAAGTATGCCCTATATCTAACCTTTTATTAAATAATGTTAAATCTATGGATACACATCCCATTAGACAACTTTATGATGCAGGTGTTAAAGTATCTGTAAATTCAGATGATCCTGGAATGTTTTTAACAGATATAAATGATAATTATGATAGATTGTTTGTACATCTAAAATTTACTTTAGAAGAATTTTTGACTATGAACCAATGGGCTCTTGAAAAATCATTTGTTAGTGATGACATTAAAAATAAAATTAAAAGTTTGTACTTTTAATTCAATAAAAGTGTTTGTACTTTTAATTCACTAATAATGCTTGTAAAAATGATAAAGAATACATTGTGTATTGCTAAAATTTTATGTAATTGTATATAACTCCAAGTATTTATTTTCATTTTTATATAACTATATATAATGTGTGGAATAAATAGGAGACTTAATTATGTACTATTTAAAATTCACAATTTCGACCAAAGCATGCTGAACGATTATTTTTTTTATCTAAAGTGTGTTTTGAGTTCGTTTTCAAAGGATTTTAAAAATGGATTGTATTTAAACGTTCCATGCTTTGCTTTGTGTTCTCCATTCTTTGTATTGCTTTTTTTAAAAAAAAAAAAAAAAAAAAAAAACACGTACATGCATAATTGTTCGTGATATTGTAAATTTCGAATATTGTGGATTTTTATTCGAATTTCACACATTTTAAATAACTAATTATAAAACTTTTATTTTTTAAAATACCCTATTGCATATATAATGGGGTACATAATTAGTATAGCTTTAGTTCATCCTTTTTTTATTTTAAGAAAAATAGCTATTTCATGGCTAGTCAAAATTTTTAGACTTTATAGCTTGTTTGAATTTCTTCACGAAAAAAATTGTTAGTTGAATTATTTTCATTTTGTTCTATCGGTTGACTAATTTTTCGTGACTCTTTATGTTTATGTTTGTGAGTGGTATGATGTCTTTTTCTGTTTTCCCTAATCAATTGTCTTAGTTCTTTTCTGTCAAAATCACTATCTCTCATTTTTTTATTTAAGCCACATTTCAAATAATTATATTTATAATGAGAATTGTAATTAATATAAGAATATTTTTTTTGTTTTTTCTTTTTTTTATTTGTTTTCCAATTTTTCATAATTTTAACCAAATTCAATTTATCATTTAAAACATATCGATATAATATAAAAGATAATAAAATAATTAATAGAATAATAATAATATAACATGTGACTAGCCAATTAGTACATCCTTCTTCTGGATATGAATAAACATTATATTTTTTTTCTATAACATTTTCTGATTCAATTTTTTTAGTAAATAATATTTTAGCATCCCAATTAGTAAGATAATGAAGTCTATTTTGAAATAAAGAAAACATTTGATTACCTGAATATATATTTTTTCTATCATTTATTGAAATAGAATTATAATTTTTAAAAGCTAGCTGTATTAATTTATATCCAATAGGAGTTATTTTTTCCAAATTTTCAATGTCTCTCTTATTTATTTTTAATCCAAAACCAAGAGTCCGTCTTTTGAAATAATTATTTGAGTTGCTATACGACTCTCCTAATATTTCGATTAGTTCATTTTGTATTAATTTATGTTCTTTATATTCAAATCCATCTAGCGATTTTGAATAGACAGGTTTTATTAACAGGTTAATAATTTTTTTTTTTATTTCATTAATTTTTGTTTCTTCTAATATTTTTACCATTAAAATTAGTATAACAGTTTGATCGTCTAAAGGGTCAATTTGAACATTGTCTGCAGATTTTTCTTCAAATACATTTTGGACATTCAAATTGCGGATATTTTGTAGATCGTTTTTTAGATCGTTTTTTAGATCATTTTTTTGATAATTTTTTTGATCATTATTTTGATCATTATTTTGATCATTATTTTGATCATTATTTTTTTCAAATTTATTATCCTCGTCATTTTCCATTATTCCATCTTCAAACAGTAGCAAATTATCCACATTATATTTATCTTTATTAAATTCGTCATATGTATATATGTTGCTATCTTTTTCATTAAAGTTATCATTTTGATTGTTTATATAAATAAATTTTTTTAATACTATCGATGTGCTAGAGTAATGACTATTTCCTAAATGAAAATAGGAGTTTAATATTAATTCTAATTCAATAAAATTAAATAAATTTTCTATTTGGGGAAAATTATGACCATGGTTAATTCCAAATTCAATTTGTACTAATAAATTATGACTTGTTAATAAATTAGTACATTTTTTGAAATAAATTTTTGGAAAAAATAATCCAAAATCCTGAACATGCAATAATTTATTATTTTTTTTGTCTAAATATAAATATCCATTAATGGTTACAGTAACTGCTTTTTCTAATTCTATATTTATATCATTATTTTCATTAATTATATAAAGATTATTATTATTTAAATATTTTATATATCTATTTATTCCCTTTTTTATAATTTCAAACATAGATTCATTTATTATATTTTTAAATGTTTCATTTATTTTATTATTTTCTTCTATATTGCTTGTTAATAAATTAATTAAACGACTAGCTTTTTTTATATTCAAAATTATTATTTCGCTTTGTATATTTTTTAAAAGTTCGTCCTTATTTAAAACATTTAAATAAATTCGATATTCTCTTACTAAACCAATGTCATTACTTAAGTTTAATAATTTTAAATTGTCTGTCTTATTACAAATTACAATATTGGAAAATATTTTAAATAAATATTCGGAATGTAGTGCATAATTTATTGCATATATCATACAACTGATGCATGTTATTGGAAGTTTTTTTGAAGGCAATGTTCTAAAAACAGCTAGCGAACATTTTTTCGATGTTAACATATGACAATAATTTTCTTCATTCCAACATTCTTTAGAAATTAAATCCATCCAATTGAAGTATTTAGTATCCCCATCTTGGATATCTCTTCTTATGTTTTGCAGCTGGAAGGGGATAAAATGAGAATTGAATGAACATATGTATATGCATTTCTTTTCATCATAATTTTACACAACGAATGACAAAAAAATATGAACATGCATGTATAAATTACCCCTTGCACTACATTTTTTATATCTTGAATAGAATAGCTGTTTTGTTTTTTTACAACATCTGATTTGGCTAGCTCTTCATTATATAAATAAATAATAGCATCAATAACTTTTTCATATTTTATATTTTGTGTAAAATTTTCCAACAAATATGGAACCTGTAATTGTATTAATAAAAAAAAAGCTAGTCGATTATTCTCATTCAGGTTGTCTATTTTTCTTTGATTATTTTCTTCACTTCTTACATAAATCTGACATAAAAAGTGAAACCATATGAGCATATTATAAGGGTACACACATATATATATTATATATTTTTATTTTCCCATACCAAGATTGGAAAAATAAGAAAATAAAACAAAGTGACATACTTAAGTAAAAAATGTTTTTTCATTCTTTTATTGTTTCAATCATAAGACCAAAGAAGCACATTCATGCTTTTCACCATCTCATAAATAAATGCAAACATAAACACATTTTTACTTATCAATACTAATAATTACATTAATATGAAAAAATAAAACAATTTTTAATATGCCTTATTTTATCAATTAAAATATTATTGACAACATTTTTTAATTTCGTTTTCTCTGTATGTTATATATTATAAAAGACAAATAGTTCATTGTTTTTTTTATTGAACTGCATGCAGAAAAAGTTTATACATTATAAAACATTTTATGCATAGACACATAAATAGGTATTATTATAAAATCAAAATTGAATTTGTATATTAAAAAATATGAGGTTGACATTTTTCACTTATTTTCAAATTCATGTTTCTGATCCATGATGTTCTGGAAATTTTTTTTAATTTTAATTGTATAGGTGTTATTTTTTTAAACTATATTAAAATTGTAAATAAATAAATGAATACACAAAATGAATAGTAGAAAACATAAATTAACAAATAAAGTAGATGCTCTGTAAGAACATGTGCATATACACCATGGTTATATAATTCTCTATTTTAAAAAAGTTAATCGAAAAATGAAATGGTTGTATAAATAATTGTCTTATAAAATAATATTTAAAAATTACAAAAAAAAAGAAGAAATAAGACTGAATTATGATGAGTTAAAAAATGTAAATTTAATTAACGTAGTGAAACATGCTTGAAAAAAATAAAGCGATTTTTTTGTGTAGATCTACATATTTGAAACTATTAAAATATAATTCTTATGTTTGTTTGAGAAAATTATATATTTAGCTCTATTTTTTCTTGGTTTTTATATTTTTCCATTTCTTTATTGGTTTTATACAATTTTAATTCCTTTAATTTTGCGGCAATTTCATCGGGATGTATAACTGGAGTGTGAATTAAATTTTGACCTAGCGGTTCATTGTTTCTTTGTTTTTTTACAAATTCGATTTTTTGAGAAATATTATTTCCCATATTTAGCCAATCAATCCAAACAATTCTTCTAATATTCCATCCTAAATCATATAAAATTCGATGTTGTAATTTGACAGATTCAGTATATTGATTTGTTGCTGTGTAAAAAGATGAAGGTCCATCAACAAACCAACAATTTCTTTTTTCATTTGTTTCTCCAATATCAATAAAATAACAACCCCATAAAAATGTATTTCTATGTCCAATTCCAAGTTTTGCTAAACAATCAGATACTTCCCATTGAAATTCTGATGGTGTTCTAGCACTTTCAGGAATCCTTCTCATGCTTAATCTAACATAAAAACTTTTTACTTTATTTGTTAATGAGTCCCATACATGTGGATATAATACTCGTATGGCAACTGCCGATTTATATGCACTTTTATAATGCTGTGGTCTAGCACATATAAACATATTACTAAAACGTGTTAATATATATTTTTTTACTTCATCATCATATAAATTAATTAATGTAACATCATTTATTACATTTCTAAAATCTTGTGCAAAAATTGTTTCTAATTTATTGATTATATTTTTGTTTATAAAAGTTTTATAATTTTTATCATCAATTCCTAGTTTAGCTATTGAAGTATTTATTTTAATTAAATCTTTTATTCGAATTTCATCAAACTTATTTATAACACATTTACATAACTTTTTTAAAAATTCTTCTTTTCTTATTAACAATCTATTTAATGCCCATGCTACACACATTAATGGATGGCTATAAAAATTATCTAAACTATTTTCTACACTATTTAAAAATATATTATAAAACGGCATATTTAAAAATCCACTTTTTCCCATTCCATAAAATATATAACCAATTTGTTGTGGTGTTAATGTATTAGAAATTTCTAATATTCGTTCACTATATCCTTTCCACAATGCATAATCATGTTTTCTTAGTGTTGCTGCTTTTTGCACACAAGCTGAGATATATTGACCATCCATTAAATTTACCTGACTTGTTAAGCAAACATTCATAGGTAGCCAATATTCTCTAACTCTTTGTTGTGCCCATGAACGAAAGCGCTTATGCATACGCTTTGCTTTATATTTTATCCTACTCTCCCTCCTTATAGCATTTACAATAACACGTTCTCTTGGTCTCAAAAGTCCCATTTTGTGTGACAATATTCTTATTCTCAATTAGAGGAATATATTTTTTTTTTTCACTTTTTAACGTTATATATTTTTTTTTTTAAATGTTTGCCATTGTGGCTAGCTATACTTTATTTAATTTCGCAGTATCACACAAATAAATTGGTTGTTTCAAGAAGTTTGACCTAGTTTACCCGGTAATTTGAGAAATTATAAAAAAAAGAAAAGTAAACAAAAATTCTTTATTTTTACTTTTTTCTTAATATGCCATAATTAAACATATAATTATACAAATATTTTAAATCCTACTAAAAACATTGCATATGTGAATTTTTTTTTTCTACATTTACATTGTAAATATTATGAACGCGTACATATTTTTTAAGTTAATTTTTAAAACATCCCCGTTGTTATATTATTACTTTATTATTATATTTTCAAAATTTTTTAATGAAATTTGTGTAACGAAAAATGCCTATTTAGAATTTAATAGATAAATATTTATAAATATACTAAAACAAAAATATATTTTATTCCATTAGTATGTGTGTTATACTTAAAATATGGCCCACACCAACTATATTAGCATTTCCATATTAATATAGCCATTATATATAATTACATATTTGTATTTCCCTTTTAATTATTCATTTCATTGTTACTTTTAAATAGGAGAAAATTCATATTATGAACATATTATTATTCAACCCTTTAACTTATCAAATATCAAGAGGGTCCCAATTAGTTGGGTTAACAATGGCTGGTTGCTATTTCCAATTTTTTTTTATGACAAGTTAGCAAATATTTACCCAGTATGCATGAATATAAACTCTGATTTATAGTTGTACTTTTACAAAATAGGGAAAAAAAGAATTTTAAAAATATGAAACTAATTACATATCATATTTATTATTATTACTATTACTCATTTCAGTATTTTATTATTATTAATTTAAAATGATCAAATAATTTTTATTAATCATAAATAAACCATTTATTATTTGGTTATGTATATTTTGAACTATTTAAAAGACCATATCTTAAGTATTAAATCTTTACACTTATGTGTGCAAATTATATGTATTTTATTTTTATGTAATTTCATAAATAGAAAAAACCTTTTTAATTGGGCAAATCTATTAATTAATCAATACGCCTAAATGTATTCATAAAATATGTGTGTGAATTAGGTACATTTATTATATAATATTACAATATTATATGGTTCTTTGTATTTTTTTTTATATTTTTGTATCATATATCCGACTAACGTTTATTAATACGCATTGATATATTCATAAAAAAATGAAAAATCATGAGCATATTACCATATATATACTTTTTTCAATTATACTAATCACCAAAATGAGAATAATTAATATTTGAACTGATAATATTGATCTTAGACATATTAAATAATATGATAATGTAAAATACATAATAATTATTATATAAATATAAGAAAATAATTATAAACAAAAATAAAAAATAAATATTTTTTTACTATTCTTCCAATATTATTTTTTATATGGTTGTGAATAATATATAAAATAAGAGGTTTGTTACCGCATGCAATTATTAATAATTTTAATGCTTACTATAATAAAATACTATAGTATCGCTACAAGGTAGTTTGTTATTATTATTCATATTATTATATTATTTTTTAATTAGAAAAAAAAACAACCCGATATAATATTATAGTATGCTTTATTAGCAATATACACACACAATAATGCGTATATATGTTATATATATACTCTTGTAGCAATGTTTACTATTCGAATTATTACATTATATACATATATATATTACTGAAATATTTGTATTATTTTTTATATTATTATTTATTTTATTATGTATTTTTTATAAGTTTATTATTTATATATGTTTATAGTTGTAATAATTTATTTGGTTTTATTAGACAATTTGTTTAGTAATTATTTATTCTAAATTTATTTGTTTATTTGATTATTATTATTTGTTAATTTGTTTATTTGTTTGTTTGTTATTTGTTTATTTATTATTTGTTATTTGTTATTTGTTTATTTGTTATTTGTTATTTGTTTATTTGGTTATTTGTTATTTGGCTGTTTGTTATTTGGCTGTTTGTTATTTGGCTGTTTGTTATTTGTCTATTTGTTATTTGGCTATTTGTTATTTGTCTATTTGTTATTTGGCTGTTTGTTATTTGTTATTTGTTTATTTGGTTATTTGTTATTTGGCTGTTTGTTATTTGGCTGTCTGTTATTTGGCTGTTTGTTATTTGTCTATTTGTTATTTGGCTATTTGTTATTTGTCTATTTGTTATTTGGCTGTTTGTTATTTGTCTATTTGTTATTTGGCTATTTGTTTGTTGTCTCATATTTGTGTTGTAATTATTTTTTAAAGTATCGTTTTATACTTTAAAAAGTAATTATAAAAAATATTCGTTGAAACCTTTTGGCTTCATGTGTTTGTTTTTATTTGTATTTCTTTCTTTTTGAATATTTGTTTGTTTGAATTTGAGTTTGTCGTTTTGGTGATTTGTTATTTGTTTTTTTTTTGCACACATTTGACATCATTTGATTTGTTTGGCGTTTGAGTACATTAACCTTCGTTTTTGTACGTTGTGTTTGTTTATATATGCATGTGTATATGTATGTATGTATGTGTATATGCATATTTTTTTTCTTTTAAATGACATTATTTGGATATACCTCTCTAACTACATTATGTAAAATTTGTGTGTAGAAAAATTGAGGTTAATGTATTTGATTTTGTTTGTCTATTTATTATCCTTTTTATTTGTTTTTTGAAAAAACTGGATAGTTATATATTTTTCTTACTTTAATATTCGATTTGATACATTTTTATATTTGTCGTAATATATATGTACATTTGTTTGTTTTTATATGTGTGTGTTGCGAAAAAAACCTGACTGTTCAGGCAAAAAAAGCAAAAAAAAAAATACATATATATTTTATTTTCCTTTTAATATATTCACAATGATATATTTCTATTATGTATATTATTATATATAATACTATAAATGTGAATATTTATTTTTGTCTTTTTTATTAAAACAATAATATGACCAAATTCATAACAAATCGTGATAAAGTTTATAAAAATAAACAAGCATTGAGTACCTTATATGATAATAACATAAACCTAACTTAATACCATTATATATTTTTTTTTCTACAAATTATTAATTATTTCATTTTATAACATTGAAGACATGCATATATATTTTCTAATAATATGATATGGCTTAATGTCTTAGATTATTTTAATTTTATATTAATAAAATTTATATATCGTGCACATATTTGATTATATTCAAAATATATATTACACACATGCTTATATGAATATATTTAAAGTGTTCGATTAATAATTAAAAAAAAATAGAAAAAAAATATCATAAAATAGGCATATAATAATGAGAAAAATAGAAAACATTAATAATTAAAGGCTATCTACAAAATTAATGTTTTATTACTATATTTATAAAAAATATATTAGACAAATAAGTAGCTTAATAAATATATTCGTCTTAACAGAAAAGTATATTTTATTCTTATAACCCAGACATATTAAACATTACAAAACTGTAAATAAAAAAGAGATCAAAGTCACAATGGCTGAAATAAGCCCCAAACCCGTTTATAGGGGGAAAGGGTTTATTTTGAAATCCGTGAGTAATGAATATTTAGAAAGTAATAAAAATAATGTTGATAATGTAAAAAAACGAAAAAAATATATTTATGTAGATAAAAAAAAGAATATATTTAAAAGATATAATCCAGTAGTTATTCCAATATTAAATAGAAATATAAAAAATTATACAAGAGAAAAAACAAAAAAAAATGAAAAAAACAAAATTCGTGATATTAATATATTTGAAGAAAGTGAATTGAATAGTTTTTTATTAAGAAATCGAGCTTTTCGATTAACATGGATAAAAATTATTAAATTAATAAAAAAAGAAATAGATATACAAATATCAAAAAATTTAAGTGATGTTTTTGAAGACATATATTTATATTCTATGTCCTCTAGTGAATATCTTCCATTGATATTAATGACAGCAGGTACAAATGTTACTGATCATGAAATAGTTATAGATGCTTTGTCATATAAATTAAAACGATGGATACATAAAAAAGGAAGACGAGGAAAAAAAAGAATTCCAAAAAGTTATGCTTCCAAAGGTTTAGTTAAAAAAATTAGATCAGATAATTATCTCGATTCATGTAATACAATTTATGATGATTTCAATAAATCAAATTGCTTGTCTTCTAAATGGGGAAAAGAAGGAAATAATTTAAAAAAAAGAAAAAAAAATAATAATGAAAATGATGACAATGGTTTAGTAAGTGATTCAAGTTATATAATCGATGAAAATCATGATAGTTCATATTATGAGCATACAGATAGTGAAGGTAATTCAAATTGTGGTGATTGTGCCGATTGTGATGTATATGTGTGCTCGTTAAACTCAAGCACATCTAATAATGTTAATTCAGCAATATGCAACATATATAATCAATTATATAAAGAATATAAAATAAGAAAATATTTATCAAAAAATGTAAGTAAAAAAAATGGAAAATATCGACATAAGTGCAACAATAATATAAATAGATTTGAAGAAGAGAATAAAATAAATGGAGATTCATTTTATGAGCAAAATGAAGAACCCTCTTCTAATCCATATTCTAATTATGATGAAAGTGAAATGGATAACGATTATGTAATGAACAGTAAGTTAGTAAGTATTGATAAACTTGTTGAGTTATATAACAATATGACTGAAATGAATAGAAAGTGTGACAATAAAATAAGAAGAAAAGATTTTGGAAAAAATTGCGGAAACAATTTCGAACGGAATGAATCAGATTTATCATGGTTAAATGGTGAAACAAAAGAATCTGACAATGAACTGTTTTTAAAAAAATACAACAATTTCGAATTATATAATATTGAAAATTATTATTTTAATGATGGAAGAAAAAAAGTTCGAGTAATAGTATTGATTCATGATTGTGAATATTTTAATATAAATATATTTAATGGGATTTTAAATATATTGATAAATTTAAGAATAAACAATAAAATATGTTTAAGTGTTATACTTGGGGTATCATCAACTTTTTTTTTTAATAACGTAACAACACCAAGTACCCAAAGTAAATTAAGAATAAAAAATGTGGATATATTGAATAATAAATTGGTTTGTGAAAATATATGTAATAATATATTATTTAAAAATATTCTTCCTTTTGTAATTAATTTTAGAACAATACATACAATTAAATTATTATTATATAAAAACAATCAATCAATTAGCCACCTAATTCATATGCTTTATATATTAACAAAAGATTTTTATGACAACAATTTATTTTCTTTTTTATCACTTCCTATAAGTTATTATTTTAATAATAGTGATAGTAATGAGTTTGAGAGTGATAGTGAAGCTGAGTCAGTTACAGAATATTCACCATATACCTTTGTTAGGACAAAAAATAAAACATTCAATACCTTTATACAATATAATGTTCGAATTTTACATAAAAAAATAATTTCTTTATGTTATTCATCGAATTTATATTATTTTCATCTGTCTTATTTAAAAAAGAAATACTCTAGCATTTTAATCAAAAATTATTATTTAATACATGATGAAGATTCGGATGTACACACTCCAACAATTTCGAGTATAAACTCAGATGAATTTACTTTAAAAAAGAATAAAAAAATAGATTATGAACAAAATGAGGATGACCAATTTGATGTAGTAGACAATTGTACAACCCCAACTAAAGTAAACAATGTTGATAAGAATGAAAAGGAAAAAAATGGAGTGTTTGATCGAAAACTGTATGCATGGAAATTTAAAGCAAACACTATAAATTGGTGGCTAGATCATCCGTTTAGAGATTTAGTCTATTGTTATGAAAATGGCAATTCAGTAAAAAAAGAAAAAAAAACAGTTTTTAATATTGAAGATAAATTATTGTTAGAACCAGGAGAAGATAATGAATTAAAAAATTTAAAAAATCCTGAACATATAAAAGAAATAAATAAATATTTATGTGAAAATTTTATTCCTGAAACTGTTTTAAAATTATTAGAAAGAAAATATGCATTTAATATAGCAATCAATTTTATTAACATCATAATTAAACGTAAACCTGAATATAATAACTCATTAAAAAGGATTGAATATTTTCGTAAATTATTTGACAATTTTGAAAAAGCAAAATGGAATAACAATACAAATATATTATATATAGAAGAATTATATAAAATTGCAGAAAATGATGTAAAAAAATGTATAAACTTTTTAATTGATATTGTTAATCCTTATTATTTTAAAAATCAAGAAATACTTTTAGATATATTAAAAGAATTTAAAAAATATTATATAAAAATATATTCTTTAGTATATAATTTAGAGGATTATTTATATTTACTAAAAGAAAAAATGTATGAAAAAGACAAAGAATATTTAATTAATGATGATTTTTCAAAAAATTTTTCCTATTCAGATTCATTTTCCATTTATTATTCTCTTCTTTATAAATTAGATGACTTAATAGAAATGTTTAGAAAGTTTTTGAAACAAAAAGATAGCGAGGTTAACGTATTTAAAGGTGAAACTTTTCAAACAAATTATCATGATAGTACTAACATGTCTGATGAACAAAGTGAAAATAATGAGGGCGATGAAAAAAAAGCATATAAACGATATTTGACAATACACAATACCACATTAAAGGTAAACAAAATGGAAAGTAGTAACGATCGAATAATTACAGTTGAAGATATATCAGATTCTTTAAATATTTTTATACATGATTATTTATATTTATTATTATTACCACCATTACATTATAATCCTCTTGCATTTGATATAGCAATTCATAAACCAGATAGAGATTTCACAGATATAATGACAAGAAATATAAAAGGAGAATTATTACAAACCCTTTGTTATAACAATCCATATAAAACTGGAAACTTAATGTGTTCATGTTGTTTTTGTAAAGAAAATCCAACAAATGAAAATATGGATAATAATATTACTTGCGATAATAAAATTTATTTAAATCCATATTATGATAATATATCAACTTTAGAAGATTTAGTTAACCTTTATAGAATTTATGAGAGGTGCAACAAAACTATAGACTTATATAATTTATTTATTTTGTTTGTAAATATAAAAGTGGAAAAATTTGAAAATACAATTGAAGGAAATAATGATAATGAACAAATGAGCAAAATATCAAAGACTGGTCAAAATGGATTTTTAGATATTGGAATATTACAAGAATATTATTTAAAATTTGTAATTGTAGTTACAACTTTTTGTTACATTTTTAAAGTATTAAAACAACCTAATGTATCAGCACTTTTAAATTATACTGAAAAAGATGATTACTTATCAAATAATTACGATGAAGATATGACAGAAAATGAAGAAAATGAACAAGACGCTGAGGAACAAATTAAAAAATTCTTAATCGATATTAAAAAATCATTACAAGGATGTACTAGTAAAAAATTACTATTTGGAAAAATGTACTACAATAATACTATTATGTCAAGGGAATTATGTTTACAAAAAATGATGGAATATAATTATGAGTATAAAAGAGAAACTATGTGTGTGAATGACAATTTTAAGCGTCAAAAAAATTGAAAAAAAGTTGAAAAAAAATTGGAAAAACTATTTGGACATCTTTATTTTATCTTCCAAGGATTTATAACCCAGTTTAGGCCTTTATCTATTTTTATTACAAACGAACAAACCGGCATATATATCTATGTCTATATTATGCCTTCATAAAGTTTATTATTTTTTTTTTTATAATTGACAAAAAGGATAGCTAGCTATTATGTATTGATCAAATAGCTATCTAGCGATTATTTTTTTTTTTTTTTTTTTTTGATATATTGTTAATGTAATATTTGAAAACTGAAACGAACAAATTTACTGTTTAAATTAGAAAGTTTTGATCAAATATTGAGTAACTGTATTTTTCAGTGTTTGTCTTAATTTCTCATATTATGTAGAATATTTATTTCAGCACAAAGTATGAACTGGTTTCACTACATTGTCCATTTTGGCGTATGCAGTGAAAATGTGCATGTATAAATATAAGTAATCACCATTTCATGAGTTGTCTCAATAAGTATATATAATATATAATTTATTTTATCATATATTTTTGAACGGAAAATGTGCTACCAACCTTTTACTTTTTTCCAAATATGTTAAAAAAAGGAATACTTACATTATATTATTATTTTATGTACATTCCAATTTTATATAACAATTATGCTACGATAAATATAGCATGAACATGTTCATATTATTATGATAAAAAAAAATATAATGAATTAATTCTACACTTTAATATTAGTATGATGATTAATTTTGTTCAGATAGGGGAGGAATACCTAAATAATTACTACAAACAAAGGTTTATAAAAAAATATATAAATATATAAAATAGTATACTATTCATATATTAATTTTTTAAAAAGAAAATAAACATTTGGGGTTTCAAAGAGTTACATATTATTCAGTGGAATAAAATGGTTTGTTACGTTAACATAATTTTCGTACATATATAGATAGGGTATTTTTTTTTCAAACAAATTATAATATATAAAATAAAATTGATAGAATGTAAGCAAAAAAAAAAAAATAATAATAATAATAACAATACAAATGATTAATTTTTAGGAAAGTTAGGCAACAATTTTAATTATTTAAAAAAAAATTAGGAATATATCATATATTTATATGGATATGTAAATAGAGAAAATGCATTAACATTAATATATTTTATTATTATTATTTTATTTGACCCCACAACTTTTTTTTATTCATTAAAATAAAGAAAAAGTAGAAAAAACAGTTATGGCAACTCCAAAAGGTTAATTATTATTTTTAAAAAAACATAAAAAATGATAAAAGTATTATCATCTTGTTCCATTTTTCCAAAAATTTTAGTATATAAATACAATTTCATAATTAATTTTTTCTTATAGGAAGGAAAAAATCAGACATGAAGAAAATTGATGAGCCATTCGCAGAGCATGGGTATGTTATATCCAGTCTGAGAAGAAAATCAAATTGTCATATCCACACAAATATATGCATATATATATATAATCCTTTTCAAAACTTTATAGGGACTCAACTAAAAAATCGAGAAATATTGCCCAAGATGATAGGGCCTTAAAATTGCGTGCATGTTTATCTTGCCGTTTGTTGCAAACTGAAGCTGAAGTAATTATACATAAATCATAAAAAATATATAACACCCACCATTATTTATGCTTCTTTATTACATTAAAAAATGATTGTCAACTTATTGTCATGCATATATTTCAACATACTTCATATTGTTTTATATCATTTTTTTATAGTTTTATCAAAACGGATGTAGTAATTGTAAATTTTTGCAAATGACAGGGGACAGACATAGGATACAAGATTGTACAACAGAAAATTTTAGTGGGTTTATAGCGATAACTACTCCTACAAAATCATGGATAGCTCAATATAATGACCTTAGCAAATATAATCCGGGTTTTTATGCCTTACAGGTTGTAGGAGAATTACCTGAATCGATAAGAGACTTAAAGTCGAACTATTAATTTGATAAAAAAAAAATGGCTAGCTAATTTACATATTATTATAATTTTTTATGACCAATTAATAATTTTTTAGTAAATTTTTAAATGTTTTTAGTTATTTTTTTATTTCATTATTTATATGCATATTATTAAGATGACTGTTTGATGAGTCTCTTTTAAACACATTTTTCGCAAATACTTAAAAAAAATTACAATTTTTAACGATATGTTTAAAATATTATCAAAAAGAGTTTATAAGTGTAATAAAAAGACAATAATTTTTTACATTACCAAAAAAAAAAAAAAATAACACAGAAAATTAAAATAAATGAATAGCATTTATATTTAATAAATGGCTAAAAAGTGTGAGAGCACTAGGAATCTAACTCAGTATATTTCCCAGTAAAATTTTAAGCAAATTTTTGAGCAAAGTTTTAGGCAAAATTTTGTAACAAAATAAAGGAGCCTACCCTTTTCTTCTAGACAATCGCCAAGCATTGGGTTCTTCATAGTAATTATGTAGGGGCTCGATTTTTTCTCTAAGTTTAATCTTTGATATTTTTTTTTCATCGGCTGGTATAAATAAGTTAGGAGCTAATTGTATTAGCCATTGGGGTTGAATTATTGTACAATCTCTTATATATTCTTTATTAGTTAAAACGAGTTCATGATATACAACAAATAATGGATTCTTACTAAAAAGAGTTGAAGATGGATGTATAAAAACTTGTTGGTTTGTTAATAAAGTTGTATATCCTTGTTGACTATCTCTTTTACATACATGATTAAAATATCCTGAACAAATACTTTTACATATATTAACATAATTAGTAGAATTACTAATACCATCTTCTCTTTTTTTAACTTGATAATTATATTTTTCAAAAATTGATAATAATTGTTTTCGAACATCTTGAGCTCTTTTTAATGCTCTTGATTGAATAAAATTTTCATGACACCAATAATTTGAAAAACTATTTTCTTTCCATTTATTATAAATATTTAAATATGTAATTAAATCTCCTTGTGGCATTACAAATTTATTTTTTTTTTTATCTGCTAATAAAATTTTATTTTGAGGTCTATAAAAAATATTCTGAACACTGATCATACTAACGATAGTACATATATCATCAGTACAATTAAAATTAATTGAAGTTAATAATATCTTAGATAAATTAGGTTCCATAGGAAAATTTGACATTTTTTTTCCTAACTTAGTTAAATAGCCATTATCATCTAATGCCCCTAAATAATATAAACTTTCTAATGAGTGTATAAGAGTTTCAATAGATGGTGAATCCATAAAATCAAAGTGTAAAAAATCATTAACCCCTAATGCTTTTAATAATAATACTATACTTCCTAAGTTTATTCTCTGTATTTCTGGTACGCTAGTTTCTGCCATTTCATTCTTATATGCCTCTTCAGTATATAACCTATAGCATTTACCAGGCCCAGTTCTACCTGCTCTACCTGCTCTTTGTTTAGCATTTGCTTTAGATATAGGGGCTATTATTAATGAATCCATATCTCTTTTTGAATCATATTTTTTTATTTTACAAAATCCAGGATCTATTACAAAAAATATACCATCTATTGTTAAACTAGCTTCTGCTATGTTTGTTGCTAATATACATTTTCTACATCCTGGGGGTGCAGGCTCAAATATTATACTTTGCATTTCTGATGGCAGTGATGAATATATAGGTAATATAATTAAAGGAGGGGGAGACATACTCTCTAATTTTTTCATACGTTCATGTAATATTTCACAAGCTGTATTAATTTCTTCCTGCCCTGTTAAAAATACTAAAATATCGCCAGGATGCTCATTTAGGTGAATGTTTAAAACTGTGATAAGGCACGCCTCTACATAATCACTTTCCGGTTCCTTCGAGTGAAGAATCTAAAAAATTTAAAAAGTAAAAGTGCGTTAGCTCATCATGCAATTTATAATCAATATGCTATTCGATTTTTTTTTTCAAAATGTTTCAAAAATTTTCATCCCTTCCTACCTCGACTGGGAATATTTTTCCTGGGATTGTGAAAATCGGGGAATTGAAAAAGTAAGTAGAAAACTTTTCTGCATCTAAAGTAGCAGACGTGACGATGAGCTTAAAATCGGATCTCTTCTTAACAACATCCTAATTCAAAAAATTAAGTATGTAATATATGATTGTGATTGTAAATATGGCTATACTAAATAGTAGAATATTTTCAAATTTATGCTCGTGTTATTCCCTTGTAATGGATATTTTACTCCAACATGTTAATGCACCGACAAGGTGACCATATGTCTTCGTTTTAAAGGGAAGTACTTATTTTTAGCCACATACCTGTCGACAATTCTTATCTTATTTTTAAATGAATTGTCGTCAATAGAGAGGCTATGCAAGTACAACAAGAGAGAAGAATGTACTCTCTCTATGTTTTTTTTTTTTTTATATTTTTTTATTTTATTTTATATTTTTTAAGGCATACCTTTAGAAGGCAAAAAAGGATATCCGTTGAGATTGTCCTTTCGTGGGCTTCGTCAAGCTGAGAAAAAAAAGAAAAACAAATGAAGCAAAAAAAAAACATAAAATGTAAAAAATCATGAGGAAAAGGAATAGTGTCTTACTATTATGAAGGAATATTTGGATAGCATGGTATCGCTTAGGGCTTCTCTTAAAAGCATACCATCTGTTAGATATTTAATTATTGTATCATTGGAAGTACAATCATCAAAACGTATAGAATATCCAACTTCTTGTCCCAATATACAACCAAATTCTTCACTAACTCTTTTTGCAATTGACATAGCAGCAACTCTTCTTGGTTGTGTACATCCTACAATTCCAAGTTCTGTATATTTAGCTTCATGTAAATATTGAGGTATTTGTGTCGTTTTACCACTACCTGTTTCACCAATAACTATAAGTACATTATTTTTTTTTATAGCTTTCATTAAATCAATTTTTAAATTATAAATAGGTAATTTTTCTCTTTGTTCATTTAAAGGTAATGAATTTTTCATACCTATAGATATATTATTATTTATATAATTTTTTTTCCAATCTGGTAGATCATAACTTTTTCCAACATTTTTTAATGCTTCTGCTATTGTTCTTTCTCCTAGATTAGGTTTAGGATCTTCCCAAGGTCTACTAATATCTTTAGGTATAGAATCAAATAATGCATTTTGTTCATTTTTTTTTTCTTCTTTTCTTTCTTTTGTTAATGCAGATGTTGTTGTTATAGCTCTAGCTAATGATCCTTCAGCATTTACAATAATTTGGATAGGTGATAAATTTGCACCTGCTTTTGTAGTTTGTCCTTTTAAAAAATTTGGCTCTCTTTCATTAACTTCGATTTCAATCATCTCTTCTTCATCATCTATTTTTTCTTCATACTTTAAATTTTTATATTCATTTTTTATATTCTCATCATATATTATGCCGCTTTTTATTAATTGTTGTATTTCCCATTTTGAATAATCACTTTTCATTTTTATAACACTTTCATATTTGATTGTTTCATTTGGATCATCAAAGTATTTAGAATATTTATCATTATTATGTTTATTTTTTTTATATTTAAATTCATCTTCTATATTGTCAAAAAAAGAAGTTTCATTTTTGTTGAAATCATTTTCTTTATAATTATCATCAACTAAATTTTTTCCAGTTTTTTGATCAACTTCAGACATATTTAAACTAATCTTCTCACCAAATATTCCTTTTATTTTGACTTTAACAATCATATTTCTTTTATAATTTTCATTTAAATTTATTTTTTTATTATTTTTTTCAACATCTGTTATATGTACTAACCCCTCTTTATATCCTTCCCTAGTTTTAAAAGAAACAAACATCCCAAAGTCAGTAATTTTTTTAATACTCCCGCTAAATATGTTACCTACTTTTAGTGCCCGGTAATCTGGTTCACTACTGTCATCACGCTTTGATCTTTTTCCATCGTCATACTTTGATCTTTTTCCATCGTCATACTTTGATCTTTTTCCATCGTCATACTTTGATCTTTTTCCATCGTCATACTTTGATCTTTTTCCATCGTCATACTTTGACCTTTTTCCATCGTCATACTTTGATCTTTTTCCATCGTCATACTTTGATCTTTTTCTACCTCGGTCATCATCTGAAGAATAGTCTTTGTGTCTGTTCTTTTTTGATGTATCATTTTCATCTGTTTCTTTTTTTCTATGACTAGAATGTCGATGAGATTTATGTTCTGTTTTTTTATCATATGAGTTGTGTTTGTCTTTTTCTTCTTCACTACTATGATCAGTAAGATCAGGTAAATTGGTACTATTTTTAATTGATAGGCATCCAAACTTTTTCATTTTTTCATTTTTTTTTTCAATCTCTTGAATCTCTTTTGAAACATTATTATTACTTACATCCTTCTCGTTTTCTCCAACCTTTTCATTATCATTTGTTTCATTTTTTGATTTTTTAATTAAATTATAAATACTTTTAAGTACTGATTGCTCGATTTCTCCTCCATTTTCAAATACTTCCTTACAAAATTCTTCTAAGCATGTAGATTTTTCACATAAAAAAATAATAAACTCTGTTAAGTTTTCATCTTCAATTCCTAAATGGTCATATAATTTTTCATTTATTTTTTGAATTAAGTTTATTTTCTTTAACCCATCCATTAATCTTTTTAGTAAAGTAATTCAAAATGTTCATAACTTTTTGTAAATTATTTTATGCGTAAATAAAATAATACATACTCATTAGTAAGATTCTTTCATGTCCCTATTTTGGTTCCTTCCTTATCATTGTACCTTTGTTTGAAAATGCTAAGAAATAATTCACCGTAACTTTTTACAAGCACAAGAAATGGCTTAATTTTTACAAGGCACAAGAAATGGCTTAATTTTTACAGGCATAAAAAATGGAATATATACTCATATTTTAGCTGTAACTATTTAAGTAAATTATTTATATTCACCTTTTTTATGTTTAGGAAAGTTGATAATTATTGGATTTAAAAAATAAATAAACGCTTCATATATGTATGGTATGTTTTCACCCTTAGCATAAATAGCCAAATTATATATTAAAAAAAAAGTAATATATAATAGCAATATATTTTTTCGACTATTTCGTAAATTACATAATTAATGAAACATTTTTACAAAAAAATAAGTTGTTTATTTTCAAAAATATAGAAAATGAAAAAAAAACTACTATAGTTGGTCTACAATTTATTTTTTTTAAAAAAAAATGGAAAAAAAAAAAAAAAAAAAAAAAATATACCTTGGATATGATATAATTAAAGATTATTTAATTTGAAAATATTTTGTTAATTCATTGTTCAAGTAGGAAAAATAAGGAAAAAAAATTACACAAATAAATAATATAAAAATATGAATTGCCATTTTTTTAAACATTCACTACTCACCATTTAAAATAAAATATTTTGAACTTTTTATTTTATGGTACTTATCTTTACCCCCATTCTCCCATTTTTCATGGCACTCCCTCTAAAGTCAAGCATGCATACCGACATTAATGGGGATACGGCATGGTCATGTTGATAGGAGGGGGTGATGACCCTTCCAGAGCAGTCTGACTTTTCCTATAGGATGATAATATTTTTTGAAAATTTTCAAACAAATTTCTAACAAAATAGTGAGACTATTTTATGATTATAAGTGATGGGTTAGTAGTATTATTGTTTAACTGTTTTAGATTAAAACATGTGTTGTTTTTGAGAACCATATGGATTATTTACATCAAAGCTCATGTGTGAGTAACCTCTTTGATTAGGCATACCTCGCATGTCTTGCATATTTCTATTTGGAAAATTCATCATCCCTAAATTTCCCATAGAAGGAGATCCTGAATAGGAAAATTGTCTTGACATTTGTGGTGAAAACATCGGATTCAAATTTTGATGAGGCATCATCATGCTCATATTATTCACATTACTCATACTTGATGGCATGTTATTCATGCCTGATGACATGTTCCTCATGTCTGATGGCATATTTCTAAATCCTGGATAACCTCCAACATTACTTCCCATCATATTCATTCCCATAGGATTATTCATACTCATTTTATTAGCATTGTATTGCATAAAGTTGGGAGGACAATTATCCATTCCCTTTCCAAATTGCATCATGTTTGTATAACTAGCACTTCGTGGCATCATCATACTGTTCTGTTGCTCATATAATGGTTGATAAGACATACCCTTCCCTTCTCCAAACATCATATTTCTATTATTTCCATGATTAAGATATGATTTTTTTTGTGAATTTTTATTTGACAAATCCAATAATAATAAGGCAATAAAACATAAACCATATATACATGTTGTTATCATGAAAATATAAAAACTGTATGAACATTTTGGAAATGGAAATTGTTGAGATTTTGTAACTAAGTTCCATGATAAGTCTGTTTCGTAATACCAATATGTTCCTACTCCTCCATTAATTATAAAAGATAACATAAAACAACCCATAGATATTAAAATATTTTTTGTAAATAATATATTCCATCCTACACACATAACTATAAGAGAACATGCTAAAACAATACCACACAACAAAACTAATGAAACAAATGATACTCTTTCATATGCTTCTATACGTTTTATTATTGAATTTCTACATGGTTCTTGACATGCAGATGTCCATAATGATAATGATCCACTAGATTCACTATTTCTTCCTACTTGTATTCCTTCACTACCTTTGCTTCTCATATTTTGAACTCGTTGAGTCCATGTTTCAACATGTCTATCATCATATATTACTTTATATAATCCATAATAAGTATAATCAACATATAAAGAATGTTCACTACCTCTAAACATGTATTTATATTCTATTGGCTCTCCTTCTCTCCAACTTGTCATAACGGTTGTTAAAATTTGGGGTATTGCACTTATAAAACCTACAGCCATTATTAAATTCAAAACCCGTATTGCATTTTTTGACATTGGTGGCACTATCGCCTTTCCTTTTTTTACTTTTGGCATTTTGTCTATTTTACTTGTGTCACTATAAATGCCTTATAAATTATTTTCTTAAAATTAATAAAAAAATGATGACGCAAAAATAATGTTGCCCAAATAACATAACATAAGTATGCGACACTATGCATACGTTTTATTGCGCAATATTATTTTAGTTATGAAAAATATTCGCAATTTATTTTTTTCTCCATAAATATAGTAAACAAATATAAAAAAAAAATTATTTTTACATTATTTTGTAAAAAAATTGTAAAAAATATATTATATATTGTTGCTTTTTTAAATACTGAACAAAAAGCAACATTTTCTACATTTTCCATTTCTGTCTTTTAAAGTAATATATATTTAGATCGTTTTTTGGTTGCCGTTTTATTTTCCATTATTTTTTTTTTGTCATTTTTTTTCCTTAAAAATGGATAAATAAATACGCACACATATATATGTGTTGAATTCACACCTTTTATAAGAATATATAGACATATTTTGGGGGCATTGTAAAGTTTTTTTTATTTTTTTTATATTTATAAAATTAAATTATTTAAATATATATGAAAAAAATTATTTTATAATGAGTTAATTTATTTTGAACAAGATAAATATATACATGCACACACCAAAAAAAAATAAAATATAGGAAGTATTACACAATATTTATCTATGTTTCCTTATATGGTTGTTTTTATAAAAGTAATAAAAAACAAACAAAATTATACCGAAACATTTTTAACAACCCTTGTATATATTTTATTATTATGTCAGTTGATATAGATTGGAGAAAAAATTATTATAATAATGAGGCATAAAAATAATGAACCAATATATATAAATAAATAATATACATTTTCTATGTCTTTTTTTTTCTTCCCAGAGCTATTTTTTTTAATTATATATGCATGCAATATGATGCAACATATTTATCTCCTTATATATATATCTGCTAAGAAATTCGTATCCTTAAAAATATATACCTACAACCATAAATATGTGTACTCCCTTCCTATAAATATATTATCTTTATAAATGGTCTACATTTTCTATTATAATCTGCATATAAATTGGAAAAAGTGAGTACCAGTTTTAATCCATTTTATGCTTGCCAAAAAAAAGTTTATTTTTTTGTTTTTATTTGAATTATGACAAATAAATTGGCATTGGTTATACAAAAAACGAAAAAATTAAATAAAAAGAAAAAAAAAAGAAAAAAAAGGAAAAAAAAAAAGGAAAAAAAAAAGAAAAAAAAAAAAAATATGCACATTTTTTATAGATGCAAAAATGTGCAAGGTCAATATTTAACACCCCTTCTACTGGCTAATAAGGATTGAACTCGTTCTCTTGCGCTTTTAAAAGTAGACTTATAATCAAATGAAACATTCCATTTCTTTTTTTTTTTTATTCTTCTCATGTCATCATCCATTTCATATGACAAATCAAATTTTGTATTATTATAATAATTATTTTTATAACTTTGATTCTGATCAGGAAAGATATGATCATTAGTATTATTTGGGTTCGTTATATTCACATTATTATTTTGTAAATCATTTTTATTTATATTATTATCTTCTATTTTGTTGGCAATACCTTCTTGCCCTTGATTATTATTATTATTTCCATTCATATTATAAAAATTAGTGTTATTTGTATAGTCTTGATTTCCTTGTCTTGTATAATTGTTGTTATTCATATCATTTATATGGGGTAAGGATTTTGTAACTATCGAAGAATATGACATATATGCTTCCTTCGAGCTATCTTTACAATTATTTGAAAAAATGTTTGAGTGTAAATTATTAGCATTATTGCCATTATAATTTGTGAGGTTACCAATTCCATATGTTTCATTATTATGGGAAATAGTAATACCTTCACCATTATTATATTTATTTATTTGATTATTTGTTTGAGAATAATAAGCTCTGTTATTTATTCCAACGCCATCAATCGGTGTATGCATAAGTGCATTATTTGGCTGATTGTTTTGAGCGGGATATTCAACAATATTAGCTTCACTATAATTTGAAATATTATTTAATTTTAACTGATGTAATTCTAAATTATAATTCATATTATTCTTTTCTTTATAGGTTGGGACATTATTATTGTTAAATATATTTTTTTCTGAATGTTCATAATTTCCATTTTGATTAACATTATTAATACCATTTTGAAACTTATTTTCTGAACGGTTAATGTGATTATTTTCAATAGGAGGATTACGGTTTGGGTCGTTATAACCTACTGCCGAACTTAGTGCACTATTCATATAATCACTTAGCATGTTTCTTTTATTTTCACCTCTATTATAATAATAATCATTAATACTATCATCATTATTATTATTATTACTGTTAATACAGTTGTCATTAAATTTGTTATCGCTTATGTGGCTATTATTAATATTCTGACTGGTCAGGTCGCCATTAACGCCATTATTAATATGATTCAATGATTTGGATATCGTATCAGACGTACATTGATTGAAATTTTCAGCAAAAGTGCTAATTTTATTATCAGGCAATTTTATTCTAATGCTAGTATTTATTGTTTTATTGTCATAATAACTATTTTTGATATTTTTTGATAATTCAAATTGATTTTTATGGCCATAATTATTTCCATTATTATAGCTGTTATTATTAATAATGTTATTTTTGCCTGACCATGGAATATTATTTTTATTTTTTATATCATTTTTGGCTAGTTGGTGATAATTGTGATTTGGTATATTTTTTTTTTGCATTTTATCATTTTGAGTATTATTTAAATTATTTTTATTGTAAAAAATTTTAAAATTGGAAGGATTATTATTGTTTTCATTATTATAAGTAGTACCATTACTATTATATGGAATATTATTTTTTGAATTTGAAAAAATATTTTTTTTATTATATTTATTATTGCCATCAATATGCATAGTAGCTATTGTATTACCAGAAATACTACTAGCATCACTATTAGCAATTCCATAATAATTATCTCCCCATTTATCATATTTTCCTCCTTTCTTTTTATTAATATAATATTTTTTAGTTTTAGATGATATTTTTTTCTTTTTCTTTTGTTTTTTATAGTCTCTATTTTTTACACTATCAATAAAAACATTTTTGCCATTTCGATCTTTTAAGCCATACCACATATCACAAGGATTATCACACATATTTATACTAACTTTATTTTTTTTATTGATAAATACTCTAGTGGATTCATCACTAAATACTGAAATATTATCATTATTAATAGTTTTATATGTATCAACATTATGAATAATATATTCATTATAATTTCCACTTTCACTACTAGCCTCTTTAGTGTATTTATAGCTATTGTCGACATTATTACAATCGTTATCTTTTTTATCTGGTGAAATATAATTATCATTTATATTATTATCAAAATTATTTTCTTGATAATGTTCATTATTAACCCAATTATTTTTCCTCCTTTTTGTAACATTTTCTTTTTTTTCTTCGATTTTTTTTTTAACATAAATTAAAAAATCATTAGTATTATTATTATTATTATCACAAGTTCCATCATTTTCTTCATCCATATCTTTATTTCGTTTATCTAAATCTTCAAGTAATTCTTTTGTTAATCTAAAGTTGTCATCACTATTGGTTGGTGAGCTTAAAGAATTTATATTGGCATTATTATTATTACTATCATAATATGCTCTTTGTTCATTTTTAATAAATGCAGCAATATTACGATTATATTTACTAAAATTATTCACATTATTTTTATTACGTGAATAATGGTGATGCTTATTAATTTCGGAATTATTTAGACCTTCACAATTTTCATTATTATTATTATCAAAAAATATATTATTTTTTATATTTTTAAAATTTATTTTTTTTTGTTTATTATCACGTACAGGATAATAATTACTTTTTTCATTATCGGTAAACTGATTTTTTTCTTTTTTATAAATTTCACGTTTTTTATTTTGATTATAATAACCTGGGCCGGCTTGATAATTTTTTTTTCTCGATCTTTTCCCATTACAATTTTTTTCATTTTTCCATTCATAATTTTTAGATTTTTCATTTTTATTTTGGGATGCATCCTCATAATAAAATGTATAATTAGTACTTGTTACAGTTGTCTTGTAGTAACTTACATGGTTATCGCTGTTCTCCATTTTATCATCTCTACACTATCATAGAAATCTGAACAATTCAGAAAATGTATAAAAATATGTGTAAAAGTACATAATAGCACAAGTAACGTAGACAATATACATGAAAAATATCGCTATGCATCCTCAAAAAAGGCAAGCACATACACATGCCCATGCACACTACATACAGAATAATAAACATCCATTATGTGCAAAACTAACATAATCACTAAATAATAAACTAAAAAATTGCACAAAAAAAAGATTATGTATAACGACACATTTTAAGTGAAAAAACAAATGGTGATATACATAAGCATGTAAAAAAATAATTGATTCATTTAAAATTATTTTTTTTCAAAATTAATATAACAAATAATAATTTCTATATATAAAATATATTTGCTTATATTTATATATTACCAAATTATTCGTCAACGTCTCAGATATATGATAAGTTAAGAGTTTATAGTAATAACAATAACCCACAAAAATTAACAATATTTAAAGAGTTGGAATTCTCTATTTTGGATTCAAACCACAATCTAGTCTTAACAGTTTACGCTGTTCTTCCTTTTTTGTGACAATATTTATACCCTTATTATTTTTTTTATTATATATTTTTTATTTTTTACATAATATAAATTGATACCATAAAAAATAAATAGAGAAAGAATGTTATGCATACTAGGCATATTATTCAATCTGCTTTATTTATGATAAGCACAATTTATCCCTTTTTCGTATTTTTTATATCCACAAACTTCCGAATATATATAATAAATACTTATGTATTTATCAATATATTTATTTAAATATGCTTATTTTCTTGTTATTTTTTTTTTTTTTTTTTTTTTAAGCATCCCTTTTTTACTTTACTGATGCTTTCGACTTGCTCTTAAAGTCTTGGTCATTTTTATACTAAAAAAATGCCAAATTTAAAAGTGTTGTTAAAATAATTTGTTTTGCTTGCTATTTTAATCAAATATATATATATGCTAACAAAGTTGCACAAACTGCGCTCACGTATACATACATATATATGTGTGCGACTTCAGTATTGAGAACTTATATTTTGTTTCACCTTTTTTCTGCTGTGTTTCACGCTTTCGCAAATATAAATTGGATAATATACTATATCTGCATAAATAAATATATGTATATTTATTTATATCAACGGGTCGCGGTTTTATTCGTAGCCTTATTTATAATCTAGTTATAAGCTCTAAAAATATATTTATATATATGCTGTTTATTTGCACAAACTCAATTCCAACATATATTCCTTATAAGGGAACAAATCCAATAATATTTAAATAATTATTTTTGGAAGCTCTATACAACTTTTTATGTTTATTCACAGCAAATTCCCTTGAAAATATTTAGAAAGTGTAACAAAAACAATAAGTCTCGTTGCTTTATTTTGTCACGCAAGCAATTATTAACCAGAACAAGCTTATTTGTAGTTATGAAACAAGGGCAAAAATCTATTAGTGTATACGTATATATATATATACGTACAAATTAATATGCCTATACTTGTTTAATTTAAAAAATAAAAATTTATATGTATTATTTTATGATATGTATATATATCAATATAATGTGAATTAAATTATATTTTTTTTTTTTATCAAAATTATGGGCAATAAATCTTTAAAAATACAATGTAATTTTTTTTTTTTTCTCACTTATAGAATTTTTTTTTGAAATATATGAACTTAAAATTTTAGTGCTTTTTCTTTTTTTTTTTTTTTTCCTCTTTTCGTTTTATCTGTATTTTTTGCTCACGGCTTGTAAGCGTTCTAATATGCTTGACTTAGTCAAAAAATTTATACAATTGTGTGGTAATATATATACTTATAAATGTTCAAGTATGGTATTTATTATATATGTATGCATATATAAATATAAATATATAGGACACATTTAAATCTGACTAATCAGCATTTTATCATAAATTATTTATATTTTGACAATTAAAAAAATTAAATACTTGTTTCTTATTTTTCTTCTTTTTTTTTCAATACTATTACTATATAGACAACTTTATTGGATGATTATGTAAAATAAAATTCTCTTCCAATTTCTAATATTTTATATAATGAAATTTTAATGAGGAATAAAAAGGGGGGGAAAAAATAGTTAGCCAAAAAAAAAAAAAATTTTGAAATTAAAATAGAAATAATTGAAAAAAAAATACATAAAGAAATATATGTACATAATATATATTTCTTTGTGTGTGCATATTTATATATTGAAATATGCAATTTTAATAAATTACATATATATCAATGAATTTATATGTATAATATTTATTAACTTTCTTTGGACAATATCGTTTTCATAAAATTGTATAAATAAAAATATAGTAAATATCTCGATCTATATATATATATGTATTATGTATAGTAAATATGTTCGTATTAAAACGTGTAACATACTATTTAACAAATAATAATAATAATAAATAAAAACAAACAACAATAATCATATTATATAATAGTTACTACCATTAACTACATAATATGCATAATCAATATTTTAATTAATTGTATTTTATATTATATATATATATGTATACTTTTTATTTTAATTAATTACTATTTTTATATAAAGATTATTCAAAACAACATTAACTTACAAAAAGTCGCTTTCTCTCTATATATATATGTAGAGTATGTATATATAAATAAATAACTCTTTTTTGGTGTTAACGCACAAAAAATAGGTTTGTTATCTACAATTTTAAAATGGTTGCAATTTTTTTCGCAATGAAAATCAACAATATATATATATATACGTAGCATATACACGATTATGCTTTTCCTCTATTTTATTATAAAAAAACGTTAAATAATCTAAAACAGTAAAAAAAAAAAATATATAATACTTTTTTATAATAAAATGTACATAATATATATAGTAAAAGTAAAACAACAAAAAATATAAGGAATCATACTTTTACATATTTATCATACATTATATATCACTATGTTTTATATTTTTATTTGTATATTTTATTTATTTAGCTAAAAATTGTAATAAAAATGGAAATAACGAATATGTATTAATACATATATGTAACTTTTTATGAATATATAAATGCATATCTATATATTTGTTTTTATATATTCATTGTTAGCTCGCATATGTATTAAAAAAACAGTATATAAATCAATATGCTTATTTAATCTCATAACAAACAAATACTACTATGTATATAAATAAATCATAAAATCTTATTAACATAAATATTATAAAAATTATACTTAAAGAATATATATATATTATATTTTTAACATTAAAATATTTAAACTGCAATGTTAATGAAATATTTAAATAAAAAAATATAATAAAAATAATAAATAATATAAATATAAATAGGTATATATAAATAATATAAATATATATAAATAAATAATATAAATATATAAATAAATATATAAATATATATAATAAATATAAAAAATATATATAATAAATATATAATATAATAACAAAATATTTGAAATAAATTTATATATTTTTACATGTATATATAAAAATAAATTACATATGCATGGGTACAAAATTAATATGACGATTGGCAATTAAAATGAAAAGAATATTATTAGCTCAAAGATTTTATTACAATAAAGGGCAAAAGAAAATATTAGCAGTAAATATGGTATTATATATATATATATATATATATATATAATATGCATATTATAATATATATTTATATGTTATATTTATGTATAATATTACATTTATGTAAAACCGCTAAATATATATTATTTAATATTTACGTATAAAAATATATTTTACTATGTAGAAATGCATAGATATACGATTATGCACATGCATATGCGTTTTTCCCTTTAGTGCCATGAATGGCTAGGTTAGGATTTTATGATATTCCCATTTAAATATTGGCTGCCTATTTTTGTAATTAATAAAAAATATGTACTGTTAATACTGTATTATATTAACAGGAATAAAAAATTAAAATAATGAAAAAAGTCATTCCATATAATAAATAAATGAATCATAATTAAGAATTAATAAATATATAAAAAAATATTTAACAAACATGGCATATTTTATTAACATTTTTATCTACATTATTCAACAGACAAAATGTTATATATATTTTGAAATATGTAATTATATTTTATAAAACAACGACAATAATAAGTGAATAAAAAATGTACATATAGCTGTGTATTGGTTTTTTTTTTCTTTTTGGATGTAAAGCTTGTAATAATTAAATAGGAAAAGGAAAAAATAATTTTTTTAAATGTTAAAATATATGTATTTTTGTATGTTACTACATTTTTGTCATAAAAAAGATTAAACAATTATTTCTTGTACAAAAAATGGGGTATAACTCTATTTTATATGCGATATATGTTGTGTAGACTTTTTGTATCCATAACAAAAAAAAAATTATAAAACAGTAAATTTTATTTACAACTTTTTTAACTATAAAAATATGATTTGGTCAGAATTTTTAGCAATTTTTCGGTTTTTATATTAACAAAAATTGGCTAGTCTATGTATGTGCATATATTGCACTATTTGTAAAAAATAAATAAACAAATGAGCGAAAAAAGGAATGCATTAAAAATAGTATTGCTATATAAAATTGTGTATATTAAATAGGGAACATATTCATGAATATATAATAGTATAGACAATTGTAGTTATTCCATAAAGTTCTGTAAAAATATAGTTAGCAATATTAAGCATACAAAAATGTATATGATAATAATGAATATGGAAGTATTGATATATAGACTTGATTAGAATATTTTATTTAAGTAATTATAAGTGATATCATTTCATCTTTGCTAATAAAGGTTATAGATATAAATCATTTGAAGGATTTATGTGAGATAATTTTACGCATAATTTGTTTTTACATTTCATGTACATAGGTATAATTTTATTAACAAAATTATGGTTATTTAAAAAGTCTTCTACTTTTAAATAATTTGTTTTTTGAAATAAAAAATATATAATCCTATTTGTATAAGTATAATATTCATGAGAAACAAAAGGTGAAAATATTTTTGTTGCTGCATACCCATTTGCTTCATTAATAAAACCTAGCCATTCTACACAAGTATTTTTTTTCTCTTTTTCCTTTATATTACAAACAGTTGTATTTGGCTTTTTACTTTCCTTATTTTCATTTATTGCTACATCATCAATTATCGTTTGATTACTCCAACTAGTTGTATCTGAATTTGTGAATTCCAAACGTATTTCTGAATTATAATTTTTAATATTTTTTTCTATACCTAATATATCCTTATCATTAGGTATAAATTGACACAAATTGAAAAGAGTTTGATGTAGTAAATCATCAGTGGAAAAAAAATAGTTTGCTCTACTTTTTAATTCTTCATGCTCTATAAAAAATGGAAGCATAAAGTAGTAGACATATACTCGCTTGCCTACTTTACATTTATATATTCAAACAAAAATATTATCTTAAAAAAATAAATAACGGATATAAAGTAATTATTAACAATAAGCATGCTTATGAGTTAGTATACTTTTGTTGCTCTTTGGTAAATTTTATTCAATTATGTGTGTGTGTATATGTGGCAATATGCTTACCACGTATATTTTTTTTTAAAGAATATACTAGAGCCTCGATTTGTTTTTTGTCCCTTTTAAGGGACATTTGATCTGATACATTACTTTCTTCATCAGGATGTAATATTTTTTCTTTTTTCATATTGTAAGATTAATTTTGTCAAATGTGTATATATTTATAATCCTAATTTATTTTTTATATTAAACAATATTATATATAGACATAAGCTATGCATATGCATTCGCTTGATTTATTTGTTTTATATTATGTTTTATTTTTTTGATAAAATTTACAAAATATGAATTGTTTTATTCTGAATGGTGCAGGTTAAATAAAAAATTTTATTTTGCAAATATAATTTAACTCATAGAAATGGGGATAAAAATTATAATACTACATTTTAAGTATTATACTTCATTATAATTATATATACATAATAACATTGTCTATAGTTATTTAACAAATTGTAAAACAATTGTTTGGATAATTTATAGGTGTATATATAAATGTTCTCCGTATTTTAGTTGTAAAAGAATGCTTATTTTATATAGTAGTTTTAAATAGCGTAAAAGATAAATAATATGACTAGACAAAATATGTTGCATATTCATAGATGGTTGTATAGAGAGGTAAACTATAAAATAGAAATATACCTAATGCTATAATAAAGATAAAGAATTTACATATATTTAATGTAGGGAAGTAGAACTAAAAAAAAAGTAATACATAATAATTTATGGTTTGAAATAATTTCTTATATTCACAAAATTTCTATTATGCATAAATAGCATTTTTTCCATACTAGTATGCACTATTAAATGGTTAGTTATATATCGAATGTGTGTGTATTTTTTTAACATAGCCATGACCTTTTATATTAGCTAATATGATACCATCTTGTAATCATTATATGTATCCTCTTTATTTTTAATAATCCCATTTATTATTACTATTGATATTGTACCAGTATATATAAATAAATCTACATGTTTATAATATTAGCTTAAAATATGACAACATTTTAAGATAAAATAATTATATGGTTATAACATTTTTATATTTTAAAATAAAAAAAGTATAAGAATTTGTGTATTTTAGCCATGATATATATTAATTATTTCCATAGTTTGACCAAATTATGGCTTAAAAAAATATGACTATTTAATATATATTTATATTAGTCACTTTTTTATAAGCTGCTATAAATTTGTTTTAAATGGTATACCCAATTATCCATTTTTTTTGTAGGATATATATTGAATGAAAATAAACAGGTTTGACAAGCATTGATAAGCGTTGACATATTTTTATGTATTTATTTTTACTTAATAATACATGATTGTTTTATATTATTTAAAAAGTTAGTTAAAAAAAATTATGATGTTTTTTTCGACTATTTTAAAATATTTATTGACTTATTTTTAAAACCTTTTTCCAAATTAAATAAGCACTAAAAAAAAGTCGTGTAAAAATAATTAGCTACAAATAAAAAAATCAAATTCATATGGCAATTGGCAATATTTCTTTAATGCTTAAAAATATGAAATAAAACTAAAAAAAAAGTAAATATATATATAAGGTCAAAACACATTATTGTATACAAGAAGTAGAATATATATAAAATAAAATATTACAAATATGTAAAAGATAAATATATAAAAGATAAATATATAAAAGATAAATATATAAAAGATAAACATATAAAAGATAAACATATAAAAGATAAACATATAAAAGATAAACATAAATTATGAACTTTATCAAGCTCTCTAGTTTATATATTTCTTTTTATTGTTATCCGTTATAATTCCATAGAATTAATATACCTCCTATTGTAAACACAAAAAAGGGGAATATACCAACCTAAATAGCTAAAAAAATACAGAACCTTATTATACTATATCTATAAATTGAGCTATAGATATATATTAAGAAAATAATACAAAGGCTTATAAAAGAGGAAACCCCAAATATTGTTGTGTGTGATAATTTTCACTTTTATTTCACCACCTTAATAATTAATCCATACACATCTCTAATAAATAAACAGAATATACAAAATGAGTTTGAGTGACGAGCTTAGTAAACTATTGAATGAAAATGAAACTGACTTACTGAACGAGTTAGAAAAAAAATACAGTTTTGTCGAGTTTAATGAAATAAAAAAATATAAAGAAAAAAAACATTATCATGAATTAACATTGGAAATCCAGAAATTTGTAAATACAAAGGATATAGAAGATAGAGATAAATTCCGTTTATTTTATACATACTTATCACCAATAATAAAAAAATTAAAAAAAACAATATATGCTGAATTATTATATATAGTAACAAGTAATTTTGATGCAGAATGGACTATAAATTATGTAAAAGAAACTGAAAAGGATTTAGAAAATGATAAAGATGCTATAATAATATATAGATGTATATTAATATTAAAATACACAAAATTAAATGATTTTAAATCATGTGAAAATGAGATAGAATTTACAAAAAATATGTTACAAGGAGTTATAGGTTTAAATATAATTGCACATAAATTTTATAATTTTGCATTAATGAATTATTATAAAGCTTTAAATAAATCAGAACTTTTTGTAAAATATGCATTACTATATTTAGCTTATACACCATTAAATAATTTAGATGAAGCTGAGAAGATCGAAATTGGAACTCATATATGTATTTATTCTATTATTAGTGAAGATGTATATAATATTGGGGAAATTATACAATTACCTTTAGTTAGTGTATGTATAAAAAATAATGAAGAAAGTAATTGGCTATATCAATTAATTTATGCTTATAATGAAGGTAGTATTGATATGTTTAATGATGTTGTTCAAAAATATAAAAATAATATAAAAAATTCACTTTTAAAAAATTATGAAAAAAGTATGCTTAAAAAAATTACATTACTAGCTTTAATGGATTTAGCTTTTAAAAAAAAAAAACAAAGATCCGATATTTATTTTTCAGAAATTTCACAACATTGTAAAATTGATATAAATGAAGTTGAAAAAATGTTAATAACTGCTAAAAGTAAAAATATTTTATCATGTCAAATTGATGAAATACAAAAATCAGTTAAAATTACTTGGGTTAAACCAAGAGTACTTAATAATGAAAAAATATATCTTATGAAGGAAAGCATAGATAAATGGATAACACACTCCAAAAACCTTTTAACTTATGTCGAAGATTTATCAGTTGAATTGTTGGTCTCTTAAGTGAGAAACTAAAATAAAAGTGAAGAACATATATTTATCTAGTCTCACATTTTGTATGGATACATGTGCTAATATATTCATTGCCCTGTTTATTAACTATTATGTTTATTTACTTATTTATTTTTATTTACATGTTTTGAGCTGTTTTAGGCATATAAAGACAATGTCAATGAAAACGCATACATGCAATGAAAGTTTCATCAGTTCATTCCATACAATTCATGCTTAATGTAGTAACAAATATATTGATTATGCATGCATATATTCGTTTTCAAGAATTTTTATCTTCTCTATCAATACAAAAACAAATTTTTTCACGTATTTTAAATTAAAAAATGATAAATAATAAATTGTTTAAATAAATAGCAAAAAAGTGTAAATCACAAATTGTGACTTCATTATGTGGGTATATTCATATTGGGTGCAGTAGCTAAAATCGTGGTGTTCTGCTTTATTTTTTTTATTTTTTTTCATGTAATTTTTGATAAGGATGACTTATCGCCACGTGACAAAGACGTCATCTGTTCGGTAACGCTGATGAATAGATATATTTTCAAAATTGAAATTTTCTTTTTTTTTCGAATTTAAATATTCTAAGTATCCAGTATAAGCAATCATAGCACCATTATCAACACAATAACTATGATCCATAAATCCGATTTTTATATTTTTTTGTTTTGCCATTTTTTTCATCATATTTTGAAGGAATACATTACATCCTACACCCCCTACAATAATTACTTCTTTACTATTTGTAAATGAAATAGCTCTTTCTGTTATTTCAATAAGCATACTAAATATATGATGTTGTAAACTATAGCATATTTGAATTTTTCTTTTTTCTTCATCAGTTAATTTAGTAGCTTCAATCTCATCTGCTGAAATTTCATCTAAATCTTTTTCATAATAATCAGAGCTCGTTTCTATAGAACAATTATCATCATAGTATTCATTATTTTGACCATAATTTTGTTTATTTTCATTTTTATAAATAATATTATCTTCGTAATATGAACTTCCTTTCATTCCATGTAGGAAATTATAATTAGGCATTACATTATTTTTATCTATTTCTGTTTGTTTATTATGATTAATCTTGTTATTATTTTTAATAGAATCGTCAACACTATCTGTGGAATCTTGATCTAGTTCGTCTTCTAAGACTATATCATCATTTTGTGAAGAAGTATCATCATTTATTTTTTGTTTTTTATTATTATCTTCTTCTTTAGTAATTTGGCTAGTTCCTTTTTTCTTATTACTTTTTTTATATTGTGGATTACCTTTTTTACTATTTTTATTTATATATTTTGAAAAATACTTACTAATATAAAAATCGTAACCACTAAAGGATATATCCATACCTTTGATTGTGTAAGGGAATTGTAGTAGTTCATTGTAATATAAAGATTGTGATGCATTTTCTTTTTTACTAAGCTTTGATGAAGAGACATCCTTTGAATTGGAAGTCAAAACATCGCTCTCGTTGTTGCCATCGTTTGTATGAATTGGGCTTCCATTTTCCCTTTCCTCCATTTTGCGTAACAGTCTTAAAAGTTTTTTTTTTCGAGCCCATAATTCTACATTATAGCCAGGGGATGGTGAATTTGAAATTTTTAAAATTCGAGCAGATCGATCAATAACATTACCAATAGCAATATCTAAAGTTTCTCCAATTATTTCATATTTTTTTTTATAATCATTATAATAAATAATTTGTGTATTACTTCCACTAACATATAAAATAATAGGATGTTGTAATTTTGTAATAAAAATTCCCATTTCAATATGAGCAATACAATGGTTTACTCCTATAACAGGTATATTAAAAAGTAAAGAGAATATTTTTGATATATTGTATGCTACATATAATGCTGAACCTATACCAGGTCCTTTAGTATAACATATTAATCCTATATCTGTTATTTTTATTTTTAATTTATTTAAACAATCTTTTATCATATCAATTATATAATATTTATGATGAGCATTTATTTCTCTAGGAATAAAACCACACCCAATTTCTGAAACATAAGTTCTTCTCATATTTACAAGTATCTTCATCTCTTCATCGATGATACTAATCCCTAACTTATTAGCACTCCCTTCCATTCCTAAGATATACATTCTTTTCTTTGTAACCTCACCCATTTTTACAAACTAGCATATGTGTGGGTTGGGAAGGACCAGAAAAGTATGCCTACTGCTTACTACTTACCTATTTATATGTGTTTATTTTGAATGGTATAATTGTAGTTCCCCCAAAATTGACATTAACTTATTTCAATAAGCTATACATATAGTATATTTCTAAATCTTGTTAATATGTATAATGTGAAGAAAAATGTTTGCCCCTTTGCATATGTTCAATTATTTTTGAAATTTAATTTTTTTCAAAAAATAAAAACCATTTGCAAACAAAAATTGATGAATAGATGGTTGATCCTTAAGTGATTGTTATAGAGTGAACTTATTAATATTTCTATAGTTTTACAATTTGTTAATTTCCCATCTTTTTATGTAGTATTTATTTTTTGAAATATTTATTTTCTTTGTGGTGATCCCAAAATATGATAGCACGCACTGGGGGTATATAAAAAATTTTACAAAAAAATAAAATAAGAAAAAATTGAATGAACTAGAATTAAGTTTTAAATAATAAAATGGATTTGTAGAGTATCTTCCTCGTTAAATTTTATTATATATCATATTTATTACATAAAAATTTATAAAAAAAAAAAAAAAAGTATATATATAAATATGCCTATTTTGATATAATGAAGAAAGGAAACAAGTTTGAAACTGATAAAGAGAGGGAAGATGGGGGAAATTATGAAAATCCAAATAGAAGCAAAATGTATGTGGTTATATATAATATAGGTAAAAGAAAAAACATTGGAAATATTGTACGTAATTGTGTTGCATTTAATGTTAGTGAAATATTTGTGGTTGGACGAAGCAAAAAAGAAACAAGTTTTTTTGGTAGTATGGGAACACATGGATATATAAAAATACGATATTTTATAAATATGATTGAATTAAAACAATATTTAAATAATAATAATATATTATTATATGCATGTGAAATAACAAACCAATCTATTCCTATTACTGAACAACCATTTGTAAAAAATAAAGATACAGCATTTTTATTTGGAAATGAAGGTACAGGAATTAGTGAACATATAATAAATATGTGCGATAAAATTATTTATATACCACAATATGGAAATGGTACAGCTTCTTTAAATGTTTCAGTTTCTTGTGCAATCATTTTACAAAATTTTGCTGTATGGGCTAATTATATAGAAGTCAAAATTAAAGGAAATAAATTTATTATTCAAGAACAGGAAAATAAATTAAATAATTATTTAAATCCTTCTGAAGAGTTAATAAAAGAGATTGATGATAAGAGAATGATGCGAGAGAGAAGAAAAACGGAAAATCAACTAGCCAATTTGGATAATTTAGAATTCTTATTTTGACAAAAAATTGGCTACCAATTTGATAAAGTATGTATGACATTCTTTTTATTATTATCATTATTATTGTGATAATTTCTTATCTTATTTTTTCCTTTTCATTTGTCATATATATTACATTTGTATAATTCATAACAATTTGGGTGTGCATATATCTATAGTCTTATTTATCCTAACTACTTTGTTTAGTACATTATTAAAAAACAATTTGTTTACTACAAAAATATAAAAAATTTATGGTATTCCATAAATATAATAATTATTTTTCTTTAATTTTTTAATGACACCATAATTATTAAATAGTTTGAATATTTTTCGGTCCGGAAAATTACACCCATTTTTATTGCAATAATTTTGTAAAAAAAAAAATAAATAAAGTAAAAAAAATCAAAAAAATAAAATGCATGATATACCCATACCATTTGACAATGCATGTTATTCGACATTGTGTATAAATTTTTGCCAATTAATCAAAATACATAAATTTTCATAATTAAAATATAAATAAATATAAACATATGCAAGGATATATGAGTATACAGTAGGAAAAAGACGCTGGACAAATTCCAAAGCGACAAAATGAAAACCCAGATAAATTTACCAATTGATAAAATAAAATTAATTGAAAAAAATTTCAATTTGATTGATGGAAATGGAGATAAAAAAATAAACCCTGAAGAATTTAAAATACTGATAAGGTTACTTGGACAAACTAAAACAGATAAAGAAATATATGACATCATTGATCAACATTTTGAAGACAAAGATGAAAAGTCAGAAGATAATAAACAGGTTGAAAATAGTGGGGGACAAGTAGTAAAAGCAAATGTCGGCGAAATAAATAAAAATACTATTGTTAAAAAAAATGGTGGAAAAATATCACCAAATCATGATCGAATAAAAAATTTAATTAACAAATTAAATAATTTTAATGATGATTATGATAAAGGAATAAAAAAAAATGAAAAGAATTTACAAACAAATAATGGAATTAACATAAGTGAAATGAAACCAAAAAAAGATATCAATTTTGAAACATTTATGAAAATATTTATAAACACATATACCGAACCTACATCAGTAAACGAATTGATAAAATCGTTTGAAATTTTAGACACTAAAAAAACAGGGTATATCAATGAAGATGCATTGAAACATATTATGATCAGTTCTAATGAACAAATTAGTAATGATGATATTAATTTATTTATGAACTCTTTAAATTTTAAGGATAAAAAAAAAATCGACTATATTCTTTTATCAAAAAAATTAAAAAACACGATTTCTTAACACCAACATATATATTTCATTTTTAAGGGGATACGTGTTTATTTCCAAACAACATTTGTCTAAATATATAGGAACATGTTTAACAACTATCCATATAAGCACGATCATTTCGAGTTACCGTATTTATATGCATTCTCTTTTTTTGTTTTTAATACATATATATGCACACATGCGTAATCGTATATTTTTTTGTTCACCAATCCTATTTTAAACTTAATATTCTCACACAAAGAAATTAAATTAAGAGCTGAACATAATTCTAATTACATTCTATATCGTAAAAGGGAATATAAATTTAGTTACATTTTATACTTTTTTTCAAATTGTTCAATATAATTAAATTTAAGTCATTAATCTTAAAAGGAATAATGAAAAAAAAACAAAACACAAAAAAAAAAACAAAAAAATATCGAAAACAACAAATGAAATACAAGTTGGAAGCGAAAAAAATGTACAAATAAATGTATATTTTATTTATTTTTTCCGATGTTTTCCTTATTGTATATCATATTAATGTCATTTTTATGTATTCCTTTTCCCTTTAAACAGAAAAAAAAAACTTACATATTTTTAACATATTTAAATAGACAAGATAAAAAAAAAATAATTATTTCATTCTTGTAAACTTAGCCACGACAAATATCAATTATTTAAAAATCAATTTTGTTCCAATTTTTTTTTGTCTCTCTATATATATATAAATATGTCTACAATGTGCGATACCAATTGAATATATTAGATTACTGCTATATACATAACAAATAATGCAATAATACTGAATATTGACATTCCATTCATAAAACTTCCACTTGTTGGGGGGGTTGTGGTACCTGCACCTCCGCCAGTGCCTGGTGCTGGAACTTTGGAAACACATTCATAATATTTTCCTTTCAACTTGCATTCTTCTTGAGCTTTACATTTCAATGTACATTTAGTTTGGCCTGTACCTGTACATTTACCATTCTGTACAATTTTTCCTATATCACATGAGCATATTGCGTTGATAGGGTTGCCTGCCTCGAGTACACATTTTCCAGCGCCACAGTCGTAGTTAGCACATTTGAATGGTTTACATGTACCTTGTGGTGCTATAAATCCACTTGCACATTCACACTTAAGAACGGCAGAATTTGCCTGGCCTACACATGTAGCAAATTCACCACATACTTTATCTTTATTTTCAAGTTTATCACAAATAACAATTGGTTCACAATCGTTTTCACTTTTTAATGCAAATCCAGGAGAACATAAACATTCATAATGATTACTCATTTGAATTAGTTTTCCATTTTTACATATTGTGTCTACAGTGACTTTTGCATTGCTATATCTTATTGCAAGTTGGATAAAAAATAAAAAAATAAAACTGTATTTGAAATTCATTTTCGCGAAAATTTAATATAATATAATTTGGGTAAAATAAATGTTGTAATTATATTTTATGAAATTGTTTTGTTTTTTTTTAGGGAAATTTTGAGAATATAAATATTATTAAACTTAAAAAAATGTATAAAATGAAGTAAAAATAAAATATATAAAAAAAAATATATATTATAAAATAATATATTATAGAATTTATATTTATTTTAATATGTGCATTTTTGTTAATATATGTTTTTACAAACATAGAATAAAATAGCTCAATTGTTTTATTTATTATACCTATATGTATCGCTGTATTTTTTTTTTTTTGTAATATAGCTTTTTATCTAGTTAAAAATCGAGCTAAAAAATAGACAATAGCTAGCTGTGTGCATTGTATATAGCACCATAGAATTTATATAAATAAAAATTATTTTCAAAAATAGCTATTTGATCATGCTAAATACATTTAATGATTTTACAAAAAACAGGTGTACACACATTTTTCTACAATTTTTATTGAGCATTCAATTATTCGCTAGTTTTAGTTATAAAAAATAATCTAGGCAATTTTAATGGATAATATATGTTATTTTTATTATAATTTTATATAAAGTTAAAAGGATACAATTTTTTAAATTCTTGTAGACAGGTTAAAAAAAATTTATAAACAACTGTCTTTTTTCGGTTAAGTCGTAGGATAAAAAAAGTGGAATTTATAAGATTATATAGGCTTTTTATAAATATATTTTACGTATAATTTTTTAATAGTATTATATTTTGTAATATTTACAATGAAACATAGGATGCAATAAAATTTATATAAACTGGAATTTATATATAGGAAATGGTAAAATATGGGGTGTTACATTCCTTATTCACGGCAAATAAGCAAGCATACGAGAATTGTCTTTGGCATTTTCATAAATGAGCATATAAGATATATTTGTTAAGTGTTAATAAAAGACATATATAATATATTACTTTTTTTTTAAATAAATATAGTTATCTCACCAATATTATATATACATGTGATATAGCTTATTTTACAATGCATAATATATATGCAACTAAATGGAGCGAAGGAAAATAATTAGAAATACCAAATATTAAATCGGTTTTTCATTTGTGCATGTTTCATTTTTTACCTTTTCCATAATTATAACATGAATGTTTTTTTATCGAATGGTTTGATAAATTAATATTTCATACTAATTTTATTGGGGTTTATAAGATAAAAATATTATCATTTCAATGCTAGTTCGATTGTATTTGTTCTATAATTCATATTAAACAAAATTATATAACTCAAAAAATGAATATATGCATATATATTAAAAAAATCAATACATGTATATATATTTTTTATTGCCCACAAAAATGTAACTATAAAGCGTTTAAACTCAAAATTTATGTTGCATTAATGAAATTTATTCAGAAATATTTATTTTTTAAATGATATTTGAGAATAATAGTAAAATGACAAATATAACGCTTAGATTTAACATGCTATATATTGAATGTGAGACACATTTTTCTTCTTCAACGTTAAGTTTAAAGCCCTCGTCACAGTCACACCTATAGAAATCATTTATCTTTTTGCATATTTGGTGTTCTTCACCGCAAACTAATGAGCATTTGGTATCTCCTTCTGTTGTACATTTGTTTCCATCCTCAGTATTTACAACATATCCTATATTACAAGAACATATTGGTGGGTCATTTACAGCATCCTCATTTATTATACATTTACCAAAGCCACATTCAATATTTTGGCAAGTTTCTGGAACACATATATCACCTTTTACAGCATATGCGTTTATACAGTCACATGTGTATGTCGCTTTGCCTTCGTTTTCATGCATAACACATTTTGAAAATTCACCACATGCCTTATCAACTGTATCCACAGAGCATTCAACTTTTTTTTCACAAGTATCATTAGACACGTGTACAAAGTTTTCATTACATCGACATTCTAAATGGTTACTCATTTGAGCCAAAAATCCATTTTTACATTTAGTATTTGGCGTAATTGCTGCATTATAATAACTTAATCCAAGGAAAGCGTATATGAAAAGAAAAACACTGTAATAAGTATTCATTTTTAAATAAATTTAAACGAATAACAAAATTAAAATTTTTATTATATATTAAAGTGTATATATTTTTTTATGGGCCTTTATGTATTGTATCAAATGGAAATATTCAAACAAAATTGTTAAATACAAATAAAAAATTAGAATAATAACATAATAAAAATATATAGTGAAAAGCCAAATGGACAATAGTATAACTGAAATCAAAACACAAAAAGAGGATAGAATATTATAAAAAGTAAAATAAATAATAATATAATAATATTATAAAAACATAAAATTATTCTTTTGCATATTTATATTTTATAAAGTTTTTTTTTTTTTTATACATATTATATATGGCTAGTTTCCAAAAATGCCCAAATAGCATACAAAAAATGTGATGATAAAAAAAAAAAACTCAAAAGCAATATAGGTATATACAAGGAAAAAGTACATGTACAGTATATGTAATATTATATAATATATTTTTGTGTGTGCATACATAGAATTTTAAAACATAAAATATTTGTGTAGCTATGTAAGTACATACCACAGTATATGTTGTCTATATGGTTATTCACACAAATTTTAATAAAAATATGCTCAAAAAATTGAAGAAAAAAGTAAATTGTCTGTTAAAATAAATAATTAACAATTCTTACAATGTTTATGTAGCTAACGATTTGGATATAAAATATTTTTTATATAAAAAACTGTTATTAGCTAGCTAAAAATATTTATACATACTAAAAAATAAAAAATATGATACGGTCAGCACATTTTTATCGCTTTTGCAGTCATATGTAGAAATATTTATGCATATGCATAATATGTGTACTTACAATTATTGAATTTTTTTTTTGAGTAATGTGCAAATATCTCTACAATATAATGCATTACACAAATAAAAGGATTGAAATGTGTTTTATAAAATATATTAACACTGAATAAATGAAAAAGATATATGTTAGTATTAATATCCATATTTTGATAAAAGGATTTCCAATTTTCCTCGATTATTAAGTGTATCCATATAATTTGGCTATTTGTTATTTTTTATAGCAAATAATTGATTATTGAGCTCTTAAAATTTTCTCAAATATCGTTATATTTTGTTTTCTCTTAAAAGTTGCAATGATATAAATTTGTACTAACATCATAGAAATAAAAAAAATTGTGACATTGCATTTTATATATGTTTATATCCAACATATCATTTTGTACACACAAATTGTTTGCACTCCGTGATTAATTTGTTAACATTATACTTTTCTAATATGAGGTATAAAAAAGGTGTTTCTTTCCACATTAATTGGAGCCTATTAATCTCATTTTCACTTGTACTATCAACATGAATAAAGGATTGGTGTAATCGTCGCTTTAACTTATAATCCTGTTTAAAATATTTAAATGCTTTACTAAAAAAACGATCTAGGGAAAATATTGCTGGAGATTTAATTGATGATTTATTCATTTTAAAATCTTCTATTAACTTTTTCTGTTTTTTCAAATTTTTAGTACACTCTTTGATTTCAACTAGTATGCATTTTAAAGACTCGAATTTTTTTATAAAATCATATTTTAATTCATTTTTTATAAATATGTCCAATTTCCCATTCTCGTCAAGGTCTTCCAATGGAGACACACTATGATGAAAAAAAAAATAAAGAGAAGAAAAGTGAAAAATTATAAAAATGAAAAAACATAGAATATATGAAATTGTATAGCATTGTAATAGTGAGAAAAAACCTACTTTTTGTTTAAGATTATTTTTATAAGCTCATTTATTTCTATAACGGTTAAATCATGTAAGTCGAAATATTTTTTAATATAAATAATACAATCATTTATTATTTTTTTTTCATTGTTCTGTTCTTCATTCATTATAAATAGCCGAATAATAGGTTATTTTTTTGGATTTAATAACATAATAAAATTAGGGAATGACAGAAAGGAAGAGAAAATACGCCAATCTATGTTAGCCAATGACTATTTATAGTATGTTCGAAGTTACATATTGGTATTATATATGTATAGTATTATATCCGTTTGTTTTCCTTTTTTTTTATTTTCCCCATTATATAGTTTAACGGTATATAGAAAATGGAATACATAAAAGGTTGAAAATATTTAATATATACAAGCTTGTATAAATATGGTTAATTTGAATGATTTATCATACGAACTGTTAAGGTTGGGTTATTTGGAATAATAATAAAAATGAAAAAAATTATAATATTGTATTACATATAATCTTTACTCACATTGTTAATGTGCTTTAAAATAAAAAAACTTAAAACAAATTAATGCAAACATAATTTCGTATTCACATAGTAAACTAGCAGAGCAAAAATGAAATAAATTATTTTTTTATGAATAATTCATTGGTTGTATTTCTTAAAACTATATTACCATTTCGTTAATATCAAATGGTTATTATGTAATTTGTTTATAAAAATTGTAGCAATTTTTCTTGTAACAAAAATATTATAGTACATTGTGTTATGGTTTTTCAAGAAAAAAAAAACAGCGAAAAAAATAATATACCTAACTACACATTTATAATATATTTCTATTGTTTAAATAACTTTGTGTTGGTTTTAAAATTGATTGTATGAGATTTGTTGATATATAGAACAGTTTGGTCTATCCTGTTTACTAACTTGCAAGTTTTTTAGAATTAATAAATATTGCTTATTCATAATAATATTCAAAAAAGTATGAACATTCAGAAAAAAAAGAAAAAATTGGTTATAAGCATACACAATATATGCATGTGTAAATATTCTTTTGACAATCTAAACATATTTATATGTACAATTTTTAATTCCTAAAAATGTAATTTTTGATCTGTATAAAAAAATTGAGGGAAAAAAATGGAAAAAAATTAATCCTGTATTTTCGGATAACTATATTATTATATATTTAGAAATATAAAATTATAGTAATTTCTCCTATTTTTGAAAGATTAGTGTTGAATAGTTTATGCTACTTTATCACCTTAACCGTCATAAATATTTTATGTAAATGTTGAATAAATATAGTAACATTATTATTGTAAAACAGTAATAGTAATAATAATTGGTATTATATATAAAGACATAATAATGTAGAAATTAACTAAATACTTTCCACATTTTACAAAATGATAATTCAATATTTAAATGAAAAAAAATTTACATTAAATGTTATAAAAATATATATGCTATAAAAAGACAATTTTGAAAAAAATAATCGTATTACCGCTTTCTTTTTCCTATTAATTTTTTATTTTCTGTTACTATTAGATAGGTACTTTTGTTTCAAAAATACACATGTATATATATTTGTAGGTATTTTTTCATGTTTAAATTTTTATTAAAATTATTCTGTAATTTTATTTGGCAAAATATATTTCTAGCAGGTGCTATTATATGGAGAAAAAAAATATAAATATTCACATAACGTTGTTATATGCGCATTTTTTTTGACAATTTTTTGTTGATTGAAAAAATAAATATTGTGCATAATTATGTCTATATAATATATATGTATATGTATTAATTATTCATATATTTAAAATTTATAAAAATATACATAACTCTACAGCACTTTCCTTTTATAAAAAAAAATTACGCACACACATATATATACATCCATATATTTACACAACATTACCTACATTGTGACAAAATTTAGTTAGAACAAAATGTCTGAAGAAATGCACTGTTACAATGGGAACATTAAGGATGGCCTGTTCCATGGACACGGTGTTTTAGTATACTCAAAAAATGAAAAATATGAAGGTGATTTTGCATATGGAAGAAGAGAAGGAAAGGGGAAATTTACATATGCTGATGGTGCAACATATGAAGGAGAATGGATGGATGATAAGATACATGGGAAAGGAGTGGCGCATTTTGTAAGTGGAAATATATATGAAGGAGAATGGGAAAATGGAAAGATAAGCGGGTTTGGTATATTAAATTATAGTAATGGTGATAAATATGAAGGTGAATGGTCAGAAGGTAAAATGCACGGAAGAGGTACTTATTTATATGCTGATGGGGATATATATGTAGGAGAATGGAAAAATGATAAAAGACATGGAAAAGGATGTGTTAAATATAAAGGGAGTAAAGATAAAATAGCAGAAACATATGATGGGGATTGGTATGAAGGGAAAATGCAAGGTAAAGGTGTTTATTCTTTTGCTGATGGTGGAATATATGAAGGTGATTGGGTTGATGGAAAAATGGAAGGAAAAGGTATATACAAATATTTAAATGGCAATAAATATGACGGTGATTGGTCAAATGATATGAAAAATGGATATGGTATATTAACATATGCTAATGGGGAAATGTATGAAGGATATTGGAAAGATGATAAAGTACATGGTAAAGGAACACTAACTTATAGTAAAGGAGATAAATATATAGGTGATTGGGAATTTGCTAAAAAATGTGGAGAAGGAGAATTAATATATTCATCAGGTGATAAATTTAAAGGAAAATGGAAAAATGATAAAGCAAATGGATTTGGGGTTCTTAATTATTCTAATGGAAATAAATACAAGGGTGAGTGGGTTAATGATCAGAGACATGGATTTGGTGTTTTTACATGTAAAGAAGATGGGTCTGTTTATTCAGGCCAATTTTCACATAATAGGAAAGAAGGACAAGGAACATTGACTTTTTCTAATGGAACCATTGTTGAAGGTATATGGAATTTAGGTGTTTTGACCAAAGTAACAAAATTTCAGTTATACCCTTCTTCTCCCTGGAATGACCCTGATTTATAATTGTGTGTGATGAAAATCGAAGCAAAGGAAGAAGGACGATATTATATAATTTTTTTTTCATTGATAATTAGGTACAAATATAATGTTTATATTTGTGAAAGATTATATTATTATTATTTTTTTATGTGTATTTTTATGTTTGTTCTTTGGTGTATATTTTTTTTATTATAATCCGTATTTTATACATTTGTTAGTATATAAATATTTGTATATAAATACTTTTTATTCTTATAATTTTTTATTAATTTTTATTGTTTAATGAGGTTTACTTTTTACAATGTAAACACTTCATATAATATACACACTTTATATTAATTTTTTATTATATATTTTTTTGAATAATTTAATATATGCATTTGAACGAAAAAAAATAAAAAGAAAAAATTAAAATAAATGAAATAAAATATAACAAAATAAGTTTGTAACAATAATAATGATAAAAATGATAACACTTTTTTTGAGATATTAAAATAAAGTGTAATCACAATGGAAGAATATGGATTGCTAGACCGAACATGTTATCATATTTTATTTATTATATATAATATTACTTTGAATAAATAGCTAGCCATTTTATGTCGTATTATTGATAATTTTGTTATATGAACTGTTCATATATATTTTTTTGTAATTTCCATTTTTCTTAATTTGGTCATGTATTTTATTGCATGGTCATACAAATTTGTATCTTTTTTCGTGATTTGGTATTATTATTATTTTTTTCATACTATTGTAGCTATTTTATTCCCTTAATTTTTTTTTTCGTTCATCTTCACATTTATACACACCACATGAATGTTACATATAAAAGCGTACTAAAATGGAAACGCTGAAAAGGGTACAAAAAAATTCTCTTAATAAAAAAGAGCACAATGGTCTTGAAAATGTACTTGGAATAATATTTGATGAGTTAATGTTTGATTTTAAAATAAAATTTATAGAAAAAATATCGATACTAATCAATGAAGTGAGACATAGTGATTCAATTTTGGAAATTGATAAGGGTGAACATAATGTGAAGCGGCGTAAACATAATAATCATGACAAAAATGAAGATGAAGACGAAAAAAAAAAAAAAAATAAATACTTATATAATGAGGACAACACTCTTAGTATATATTTAGAGAGTTATATGGATAGAAAAAATCATAGCTTGTTAAAAAAATTGAAAAGAGGAAGTAAAGAACGAGAAATATATGGATCTTATAAAAACATTGATTCTGAAGATGGTGATAACAAGATGGAGGAAGATGACGAAGAAGGTGATAATAAAAAAAAACATTCTCTTAGTTTATTTGAAGGGGGGAAAAAGAATTTTAATTTTTCAAGTAAAATTGAAAATGATATATATAAAATAAAAGACAAACCATCTATTATATTAAATAAAGACACACAAAATAAGTCAGATATTGATAATAATGAAATAGATTTATTAAATTTAAAAAAATCATATGAGTATAATTATTTAAAAAAAAAAAATATGTCTGAAAATATAAAAGAGTTAGCAATTTCCAATGAATTAAATAAGAATATATCTGATTTACAAGCACAAGCAGATCCGTCTCAAAAAAAAGACTTAGATATATATTCAAATGTAATAAGTAAATATACAGTAAAGAGACTTTTATCGAATAGGGGATTGGATAAATATGGTAGCAATAACAACAAAAATGCTTGTACAAATAAAGAATTGGTTAGCAGTTCATATATAGATAAATTAATGGTAAGTAAAATAGAGCGTTTGGGTTATAGTAGTGATTCAAATGATGAAAATGTGATAAAAAAATCTAAGGGTAGTATAGAAGATGATGATAAGAAATATAATAAGGAAAAAGAGACAAGATGGCGTGAAAAATATCTTGGAAGATTACGCGGAAAATATGATGAGTTGTTAAGTAAGTCATTAGATGAATTACCTGATAAAGGGAAAGATGAATCAAATGACTGGAAGTTTAAATTTGTTGATACAATGAAAACTGATACTGCTATTTATAAGCCCCGTTATTGTAGCTTAAAAGATAAATTAAGCATAGAAAATATAAACTATAAAAATATTGAAAAAGAATATGATGCGATTTGTAAAAAAAGGGAAAAACATAAAGTTGAATCATTAGCTTCTGAAAAAGATCCTATAAATTATTTGATCGAAGCAGAATTACGTGAAAGGATGAATATTCATAGTAATGATGAGGATGATGATAAATGTGTAAAAAATAACTGCAAAAAAATGAAAGGGTCACATTGTGAGAATAAAAAAAAGAAACAATTATTTTTTGAAGTTATAAGAGGGAAAAGACGAAAAAATTTAAAAGGATTTGAATGTGATGATTGTAAATCTTTTTATAATGAAATATTTTCTGACCATTCAGAAAATGAAACTTTCAAACAAACAGAAGAAAATGTGAATCGTTTTGAAAAAAAAAAAAAAAATATAGATGAGGATAGCAAATCAGATGGGCAAAGAAATCCAGTTCGTGACATATTAAAAAAAAAAATGAGTCAAGATATAAATGCCAAATCAGGAGATATATTATCATATAAAAATAATAAATATAATTATGATAAAGAAAATAATACAACCATAAGTGATACATTAAAAAAGATATATCAAAAAAATAATATTATTTATTCAAAAAATAGAAAAAATGATTCGAATTCTATGTATGATAGTGATATAGATAAATCTACAAATGATGGTAGGTTATCTAGTAAATATGAACAAAATGGAAAAGAACACATTAATAGATCGAAACAAAATGATGACAATGAAGATACATTTTATGAGCTATGTGATGATAATCAAAACAACAAAAAAGAAACAAATAAAAAAAAAGCTATACAGGCTTATTCTCGTCATAGGTTTCATAATAAGGTTAATGATTCTCCTCAAAATTTTTGGAGTTTTGATTTTTTTAAATAAAAAAAAAAATTCCCATATTACCAAAGGGATATTTGTGTATGCCCAAATTATTTGTTTCTTCGACACACATATATAGATAATTATGCATGTGCATGTGTATTTTATACTTTTAAAGTTATTAATGTTTGACATATATTTAATTTTTTCATCTTTCATTTTATCATTTATTTTTTGTTAGTTGTTTTTAGTGTTATATGAATTGATAGTAGAATAACTGGCTTTTGCTAGTTTTAAGTTTTTATCAGTATTTACAGTTTCTTATATTTTCAAAAACGATTACCTACTATATTATTATGGTATTTCTTTTCGTTTTGCTTTTCATTTTTGTTTGCATTTTTTGCTAACATACTTAGCAGACAAAAGGTGAAATGCGATATAGACTTTATATAATTTGTATCAAACAATTTTTCTATCTTACTAATAAGGCTAATAAATTTTACACATATAAAAGTAAAATATTATAAATGTATATGTTTTAAGGATAAATAAAATACTATATTATGTTCTATACAGGGCACTTACATATATATGTACATCCAATGGGGTTTCATTTTTAGGTAAGAAAAAAAATGAAAAAACAAAAGAGAGACAACTGTCAGCATAGATAAAGGATGAAAGAGAATATGAAAACGGGAAAATTCCATTATTTTTTGCTATTTTTTTTCTCTACTTTTTTTGGGTAGCTTGTTAAGTATGGTACAAAGAACTACAAATTGTTGGTCCTATAACAAATTCATAAGTTTCATGAACAAAGTGTATTAAGACTGCATGATTATGTATGCATGTTTGGTGGCTTTAATTTAGCTGTTTATGGAATAAATGTTTTTGGAAATAAAAAAATTATAAATATGAGCAGTTCATGCATAAGAGAATGTACAAAAGGAATGGTAATAACCAAATTTAATGAGCGTACCAAATTTGTTAAGATATAGCCAAAATATATTTAGCTCGCTACTTAATTGTGATATATAGTAGAGAAGAAAAGGAACAACCTAGTCAATAGTGTTATATTTGTGTGTACCTACTTATACATATATATGGACAAGAAACTATGTTTATGCCTTTCCAAAATCAGAACTTAAGTTTATAGCAAATTAAAATATGCACACAAGGGGATATGTATTTTTTTCTCCCCACTTTAAGAATTAAGCAGCTATTGCTACAATTTTGGTATTATATATTTATTTTAATAAAATATATTTTCATTTTATTTTATTTAATTTAAAAATTGTTAGTTACATTGTACAATATGGGATTTTTATAAACTTGTTGAACGGTTATATAATTGGATATGCATATATATATTTATGTATGCTTATTTTATGTGTGCTTATTTTATGAATATTTATTTTATGGTATGTTTGTTTGGTACATTTGCAATACAAGTTAATTGAGTAAGCAGAGAGAATGTTGCCAATGATGTTACGTATAAAACAAATAATGTGTTTAGTATGTTATGCAATTTGTTAGTTTGATGTGTTTAATATATTTTTTAAAATATGCATTTTAGTATTATATATACATAAGCATATAATACAAAAGATATATAAACAATATTACAAACTACATATAGCATTATATGTGTATTCTCTCCCGTAATTTATAGTGACAAAATAAAATTGTGCATAATTATACACTTTTTTGTGACTTTTAAAAAATATGTATAATAACAACAAAAAATGCTTATATATAATTTTAAGATAAATTTGTGAAAAAAGCAAAATTAAAGAGAACAAAAAATTAACATTCTTTAAATTTCTTTTTTCCTTTTTTTATTTGCTTAAAAAAAAAGGAGCTTGGAAAAAGGGCTTTTATATTTATTATTATATATGCACGCTTAAAATATATGTGCTTATATATCTTTGAATAATATAATGTTTCTCCAATAGTTTTTTTTGTAGTGAGTTACAATAAAAAGGAAACGAGAGAAGTTTTTTTTTTGCTTTTGAAATATATATATGTTTAATTATTTATTTATATATTTTTTTATACTTTTGTATATATTTTATATTTGTTTATATTTTTAGTATACGCTGTTGTTAAAGCAATTCAACCTTTGGGTTACTCAATTGTATTAATATATATAACATGCATATATACGTTTTTTTGTCCTTTTTTTTTTAAAATTTAGTTTTGGACATTAATTTTATATATTCATTTTATCATTCATTTTTATATCCTTTTTTTTTAAACCCGCTTAAACCATATTTATTATACATATATATAAATACAATTAAAAAGGAAAATATAAAAATAGAATAAAATAAAATAATGATGAATAAAAATAAATGAAACATACCAAAATAAATAACAATAATAAAGCGTAAAAAATATAGTAAAAATGCGTAATGGCAAATAAAAAAAGTTGTTCTGTATGTTTATTAAGATATATATATATTTTTTTTTTAATATTTTTTCCATCTTATGCATATATAATATAACATACCGAATTACGTATGCATGCATTTGAAATAAATAATTATGTATATACCCATATTTTGGACTATACACGTGTGTATAATTGTCCATAGAGTGCCCCTAATTCACTCTAGCATTTAAGTAATCAATATATATCTAATGTGTTGACCAAGAGTGTATACATATAGTTATGTACGCATTTTTTTATCGAACATTTTCATAGACAGAATCAATAAACAAATATATGGATATACGCATTTCATTGCATTATCCAATTGTTTATGCATATATATATGTTCATAAAACGTCGTACCTTCATGTGCGTACATATTATATACATACTTTAAGAGACACATAATTTGGTGTTTTTTTTTTCCTAAGAGCTTAAGTAAATAAAAAGATATTAAGCATAATAGGAAAAGGTAAACCAGGAAATACCAACAAAAATTGTAAAAAAATTTGAGGTTATAAAGTTTAAATAAAAATGCTGAACGAGCAAAGTGTTGAAGTTGATTTAAAAAAAATAGAAACAGAATTAGTGAGTTGCCATGATAATACAGAAAAAACAAAAAAAAAAAAAAAAAGTCCAATTTTCTGAAAAAAATGAAACATTATATTATGAAAAAGATGAAAATGAAAATAGTTATTTTAATTTTGCATTAAATAATTTTAATTATTTTGAATCCTTTTACAATAGGATGTATAATTCAGATTTTAATGAACAAGAGATACAAAAATACGATACATTTTTAAATGACAACGATAATGATAAAGTATTGGAATATAACGATATTGATGATGAAGAAGACGACGAAGATGATGATACAGAAGATATTTTTTTAAAAAAATCGGATTTAGTTAATTCAACATTTAAAGGCGTTAATAAATTAAAAATAGATTTACATAGTAAAATAAATAAAGATACTTCAAACTCTACTACATATGAAAATGAAAAAAATAATACCCCCTATTCAAAAAAAGATAAATTTGCTCAGTCGTTTAATGAAGACTGTTCATTTGAAATTAATGACATTCAATCTGCTATTATAAATGCAGAAGAAAAAACAACATATTATAATAAAGATTATTTTGGATATGAAATCGAACCATTTAATATGAAAAATGAATTACAAGAAGGATATATAGATAAAGATGGAAATTATATTTATCATGACTCTAAAAATAATAAAGTTGAAGAAGCATGGCTAAGATCTATTGATGAAAATGAATCTTTTTCAAATAATAAATTACCATCTCAAATAAATAAACAAACTATTCCAAAATCGAATAATAATATGAATACTGATATATATGGCAATTCTCCTAGTGTTAATATTTACGATGCACTATATTCCTTGTCATGTTTATTAACAGATAAAGAAACACCTATTAAGGCTATGATCAGATATAAAAGTGATTTAAAAAATTGCAAGGATTATTTAAATCAATGCAAAACTAATTTAGAGGAAGCCAAAACACAGGGACCCCAAAAAGACGAAGCCGGGGAAAATCCAAAATCTGACCAAGGCCAGACCACCCCAAATGAGCTCCAAGCGGACGCCAATAAAAGTGAGGAAACTACTGAAGAAACTGCTGAAGAAAAAACGGAGGAGGAAGACCAGGCTGGTGAAAAGGTTGGCGAAAATGTAGAGAATGAAAAAGATGATGAAAAAACGGAGGAGGAAGACCAGGCTGGTGAAAAGGCTGGTGAAAAGAGTGACACGACTCAGGATGAGCATAAGAAAAGGATACAGCAGCTGGAGGAAGTTTATCAAAAGGCATCGTTAGATTACAAAACAATAGAAAGACAGTTTAATAACATAATTGATTTAACACAAAAATTAACTAATGAATATAAAAATGTATATTTTATAACAAAAAATGAATTTGAAGATATTTGTAAAAAATTAGAAGAATGTAAAGAGAATGGAGATATATTATGGCAACTAAAATGGGAAAGTGATGCCAATAATAATATATATGGACCATATAATTATTATGATATATATAATTTTATTTCTCTTGGTATTGTATCAGCAGCAAATCCAATATTCCTAAGACGAGTAAACAATGAAAATAAAATATTGGAAAATGTTTGGCAAAGTTATGATACAGTAAATTATCTTAATTTTGTTAATAATGATCATGTAAAAAAAAAAAGAAAATTAAATGAAATAAATATGGAAGATTCCGATGACGATAAAAAGGAAGTAGACAGTTCTACTGATGATAATGAATATGATATTCAAAATAAAAAAAAAAAAAAAAAAGGACTAATACAAATATCAAAAAAAAAGGAAAAAGTAGGCAATGAAGAGGATAGTGACAATGAAGAAGATTTTGAAAATTATGACATTTAATTGGCTTGTTGAAATGGTCAAAATTTTCATAATTTTTTCAAATTTTCCAAGTATAATTATAAATATTTCACTTACCCTTTATGCAAAAAATCGAATTTATTTGTAAAGGGGAAATGTGTAAATCAGTTAAATTGGGCAGAATTAGATACAATATCCAAATAGCTATTATTATATAGATTTTCGAGTATATTTTTTTCAAAAAAATATTACAATTTTATACATATAATTGGAAATAATTATATTTCCTTTTTTTCACCTCAATGAAATAGTACATATATAAATATATATATGTGCGTGTATTTTATTTTACTTGTTTTGTTTTTTTAAAAACCCCAGTTCAATTTGAATATAATTTTTATTATATGTACTGGTTTATTTTGGCCAAAGACAAGCATAAAAATTAGACATCACAAGATAAAAATTATATATTATCATTTTCCCTTTCCTTTGAAGATTTAATCTTTCAGAAATTGTCAAATATAAAAAAACTGTTGAGAGATGGCTGTAACGAGGAGTACTCATCAAATTGCAACCACAAAACATTATAGATATGTCTGTATAGATTTATAACAACAATTTTATATATACTTCATATATTTATTATTTGCTTACATAAGAGCAAGTATATATATGAGAAAGACACACTTTTATGAGCATAACTAAACATATATAAAGAGTTTAGCAAAATATTACTACACATTTGAATTAATTATTACAAAATAAAACATTATATGGAAAAATATATGTATATATATTATGAATATAGAAAAATAAAAAATATTAATTTTATTAACAGACAGACGCCCCACCCCCATAATAATGACATGCAATCATATGCATTATTTATTATTTTATAAAAATGGAAATAATTTATGAGCGAGGATGTTTGGTCTAAAAAACCTTTTTTCATTGTTATGCATTGGCGTTATTATATTTGTATATTGTATTTTTTTTTGTCGTTATTCCGATTCCTCATACATAAATATATTATATATATAATGCATGATGAGGCATATGGGATTATACATGCAAATTTATGATTATATTATTCACATTACAAAATAAATAAAAAAAAAAAAAATAGCATTTATTTTATGCATATTTTGTACCATAAAATCCATACTAGAAATGTTCGATTAATTTTATGATTTTATTTTATTTTATTTAATTTTTTAAGTCACAAATTAATCTATAATAAAGCATAATTAAAAAAAATTATAAAAATTTTTTATGTATAATTATGGTTATATTTACACAAGTATATATGTTTATTTAATACTAGTATAATTACTATAAAATAGTACATTACAATTTTTTTTCTTAATTTTGTGTTTTTTATTATATGCTACAAAATTAATTAATAAAATAAATTATAACTAATCAATCAAAAATTGTCAACCAATTAAAAAAAAAAAAAAAAAGAAAAAAAAAATCGATAGTACAGTCCAAACCCAGTTGTAGAGAGTGCCTAAAGTGCTTGAAATTATTTGAGCATATAAACACAGTGTTATATTTGCTATATATACAATTTTTTATAACATCATATATATATATATTTATATTTATATATCAGTGAGACATACCATTTAACATACAAAATAATGTAAAATAATTAAAATCAAAATATAGTTAATGTTTTATAAAAAATAGGAATACCATTTGTTTAGTAAAATGAAAAATATATATCTTTTTGCGTGAAGGTATTATATATAAAAATTCCCTATATTTATTGCAAGCATATATATATATATTTTTCAGTATTTATTGGAGGGCTAAAGGATATCACGCTATTTAAAATGGCGTAATGTAATTAATATATATTTATATATATAATATATATACATATATATTTACAAAATTTATTGCAAATATATAAAATAGTACATGCATTTAATATATATATATGTATATATATATTAATCAAATTAAATGCAAAGTACAATTTATTACATTCTTTTGGTGTTTTTATATATACTACCTGTTGAAAACACCGTAAAAATGTCCTATGGCAATTCAACTATAACATGCGTACAAGAACCTCCCTCAAGGACTGGAAGAGGTGGGAATTCTCGAGCTACTCTAAGAATTGTAAAATTGGCACCCAAAAAAAAAGTTACATGGGATAAAGATACAGTTGATAATGAGCATGCCAACAAAAAATCATCTAAAGGTATGTTTAAAAAGAAGATAAAATGAAAAAAAATATGTAGAGCCCAAAAAAAAGTATTCATAAAGAATGTTTCTTTATGTATTGATAAACATATTAAAGATCGATTCATTCCGTTTTTTTATGCTCTTCTTGTACATCACCATTACTTAAGCATGCACATTTGTTTGCATATAGTGATATATTATAAAAAATAATATATATTATTTTATCTAACTTTTGTTAGTTTGTTGTAAATATAAAAAGCCAAGGAGATTTGATGAAAGTTCTGAGTCCGAATCATCAGATAGTGATTCAGAGAGAAATAGTTATGACTCATTTAAAAAAGCAAAAAAAGGTATGCATATTATCTTAAATATAGCTAAAAAAATGTAAGCTTACACATTTATAAAATAATTAAAAATGATAAACATTATAATAATTTTTTGACTTTTTTAATAGGTGGTTGTAGTGATTGTTCTAAGAGAGTGTCAATCAAAACATAAATGGGAATAGCACATTAAGGAACGTATTTATAGCTATTTGCTTGTTTCACTATATGTTTTAAAGAACAAGCAATACATTAGTTATTTATACTTTTTTTTTACAAAAATATTTATGTTTTAACATCGAAGATATTGGAATAGGAAAAGGCTGTAATAAGGATGTCTTTATTTATTTCATTCTTTTCCACAGCGTATTTTTTTTTAAATATAATTTTTAGTAATAAAAAAAAAAGCGAGATCAAATATGCTCGAAATAGTGATCTCATTTATTGAAGCCTTATAAAAATTATAGACCATTGAACTTTTATATGGTTGATATTTTTAACATTATTCCGCTTACTATTGTTTTTTTTTCACTAAAAAATTTTTAATTTTATTCATCTTATATTGTTTAATAATAATTTTTTTTGATATATTTTTTTTAAAACATTAAAAGATAATAAACAAAACACTATTGTCTTATATTATGTATTAATATAAATACTGTATATTTTTAATTAAAAAAATAAAATGAATAAATAATACCAAACAAATGTATTGGAAAAAGTAAAGTCCAATTTTATGCATCCCATTTATAGTGGTCTGCAATGGTTAAATATAAAGTTCTATTATTATTATTATTATTAGTGAGGGAAGAAGACAGTTTTGTGTTTTTTGACTTATTTTCTTGGGGTCCCCCCTTTTGTGTTACTTTATTTTTTTCTTTGATGGGCTCATATCCATACTCATAAAACATTTGTATCCATATTCGATGAGAAATATGATGACCTGAATTAACTAAATATTCAGTTTTTTTAAAAGTACAAGAACCATTATATTTACTAAGAATAGATAACATACATTTAACATACTCTAAAAAAAGCAATGATAAAAATTCTGGATGTTTTCTAAAATGAAATAAATTCCACATTAATTCATCATCATTAATTTTTAATCTTTTATAATATTCAGAAATAAATTGAGTAAGTGTTATTTTTTCTGACTTGAAATATACAGTCCCTTTTATTTCATTTTGATCATCACATGTGTGTGGTAATGGATTATTGTGGTTACAAGTTTTGATTAAATTTTCAGTAAAATAATCTAAACTTATAAATATATTTGAAGTCATTGAATCTTTTGTAATAATACAAAAACTTTTATTTTTTTCTAATTCATTTAAAACTAAAGAATAATTTGTTCTATCTATTGGTCTCAATGTACCAGTTTTTAAAAAAAAATAATTTATTACATTTTTCCAATAATGTATATTTGTTTTTATTTCATTGTCTTTAAAAGATAGTGAATATAAAATTTTTCGGAGATATAAACTCACAACTTCATTGTCTATTTTTGAGCATTCTTTAAATCGTATTAATGTTTGAAAATCCATAAAATTTAAAATATAGCTAATTAAGTTGTGTTTTATAAACATTTTTTTTTCGTCTCTTTGGAAAAAAACATTATGTAAGGAGCATTTTTCTTGGGGTGGGTTAGCTGAAGGGGCAAGCATAAAAAGGAAAAGCCATGAATTATACAGTAATAATAATAAAAATAGTTGTAAATGGGACTAAAATTTTCGAATTGAAGAATGTGCCTACCTATGATCTCTTTCATGTACAAATTAATGTGATCTTCAGAATATTTTGAGAATTTATTTTTTACTATTTCATTAATTGTATTTAGAGCATTTTCTCGATCTTTGTCATTTTCTTTTTTTTTCAGTATCGGTTTTTTATATGTTTTTTTATAGTCCCATTTGGGCATAGAATCCTCATGTTTAGTTACATTTTGTGACCTTAGGATTAAAGAAATATATTCGGCTTTGGACTGGATAAAACTATAAAGTTTCTTGTAAAATTTTCCTTCTTCTGTAAAGGTAATAATAAAATGAAATCAAACTAATGAAAAAAGACTGTGAAATAAGGACATACATAATTGGAGATGAAAACAAAAGGGTACAAATAATGAAAAAGGTATATCATGGCCCTATCATAAATTTATGACAAAACCTATTTAAACAATTTTTTATAAAACTGCACATTAATAATATATTATATGTTCTACTATTTTTTTTTTCACTTAATAAGTATACATATATATATATGCTTATCCATGCATGGACATACTGTTTACTACAATAGAAAATGCCTCCACTTCTTCGTCATCACTATCAGAGAAAATTTGTGACTTTGAATTTTTGTTGTCCTCATAATTATTATCCCCATTTGATTTTATATCTAAATTGGTATTACTCATTTTTTATCACATCCTTTTTATTAATTTTTTTTTTTAATACATTCTAGGTTATATTGGCAATAAAATGATATTCATTTCGAAAAATATAAATTATCATAAAATAAGTTTGGGAAAAAATATGAACAGCTAGCGAATTGCGAATGATACATTTATTTATTTTTATTTATGTGTATAAGGTTAATGGAAAATTGTTAAAAAAATAATGACATAAAGGGATAACAAAAGTGCATTGAAACTAAGAAAAAATATTCATACAAATAAATGTGTAAGTGTAAATAAAATATATGCATGAAAATTTATAATTGTAAAAATGTGTATTTGTAAGTAATAATGTGAAACAACTTTATATGATAAAAAAAAAAAAAAACTACAATTTTAATGGAATAATATTTGGTTCTATTAGTACTCTCTTATTTTGCATACTAACAGAATTTACATCAATTTTATTTTTTATCATCCATTTTTTTCTTTTATATATATAATAGCAAATAATTAGACTTAACACAATTGGAAGTAGTATGCAAAAGTATAATGTATATAATCCATTATATCCGGTCAGGCATACATCACATCTGTAGTTGTGTTTGAATTCATCGTATTTTATTATGGCCTAGAAAAAGGAAACAATGAAATAGTTGGTTAGTAAGGGAAGAGAAAATCAAGCACAGCCATTGCTGTAACATCGAGTGGCATGTGCAAAATCTCTAAATTGTACATAATATTTAGATAATAGCATCTTATCTTTTCAATTTCTGTTGGTCATTTATTTTTTTTCTCAATGGAATATTAAGCCAAAAGAACTTACATCACGTTCGAACAGTAAAACAGTTTCATAGTGTTCCCAATGACTACTAAAGATTCTTTCAGCAATTACATCTGATTTCATTTTAGATGCATCTTCTGTTTTTTCAATAGATAAATAGATTAATTGTTTGTTTGGCTTGAGAAGGGATATGACTTTATTAAGGATATATGTACTAAGTCCCCTAGAAAAAAAGCCAGTAAAAATAGGTGGCTGTAATTCATTTGTATATATACAAGAACCCATGACCTTTATTCTTTCTTTATCTTGTTCTTTATTAATTGAAAACATATCTTCGGATAAGACCATATTATTCATATTATCTAAAAGTTTTTTCACATTTATGTTAATGTCTGTCAATATAATAAGACTTAATGTTACATCATCATTTATGAATCTTTTTTCTTTTGTTTCATCAACATTTTCTGAGTAAAGTAGGTGAAATTGTGTATCTATATCACCTATTATAGGTTTATGTATTTCTTCCATAATAGTTTTATATATTATATCTGAATCAAAATATGTAGGATTATTTGTATATTCACCAATTGTATATTGTTTAACAATTTTGATCATTATTATTCCTTCATTAATTTTAAGACTATTTTTATACTTATTCTCTATAGTGGTATAGTAATTTTTTTCCATGTTATATTTTCTAGATTTATATAATCCATTTATTGTTTTTATATATATAGGTACTATATCAATATAATTAAAATAATATGTATCATTAGACGATTCTAAAAAAACCACTTTTCTAAATAAAACAAATAAATTTTGTATAAGTTTTTCTCCATATTTATTTTTTAAATATATCTCATCATACAAAGATAGTAGATTTTTTTCATTCAAAGAGTTAATATTAAACTTTTCTTTTATTTTTAAAAAAACATTAATCTCTTTTTTATATATGTCTACTGCTTTATTACTATGTTCGTTTACTACTGAAACGAAAAATCCAAAGTAGGTAAAAGATTTTTCTAGCATATACTTTACTTCATCTCTGTATATTTGGTCTGATATTTCTGCATAGTTAAGGGGAAATAAAATTAGCAAACATTTATAAAAATGCATATTTCAAAAGAAATCGTCTATATACAAAACTGTTCACTCTCAAAGAGGGTAAACATGGGATCATCATGTGATAGACATAAAATACGTATAATTGCATATGTATGCCTATTTTAGGTTTATTACATTTTTCTTATTACCTAACTTGTCTAAAATAAAAGGAAATATTGTCAGTTGCATACTAAATTCATCAACAGCCACAATTGAATCATAACAAACTTCCAAAGTTAAACTTGAAACATTTCGAAATTTGGGATTAAGCCTTCTTAACTCATTGTACATTTCTAAAAAGTTTATTCCATTATTTTTCATGTATTCTTCTATTTCCTCAATCTAAGGTGAAAAAATGTATAGAAAAATGTGATAAAAAAATAATCGCACAAATATATTCTCATTAAAAATTAAAAAAAATTTTCAAATTACGGATGATAATAAAAGTTGGGGAAGATTAAAATCGATAAAACTCCATTTGCTTACGTCTTTGGAACTTTTATTTAAATATAGCAACTGTTCTTTTACTATAAATATTTCTTTTTCATAATTTTTATCGGGGTAAGACTCAAAAATGTTCTGAGTTAATGTACATCTTAACATGTTATATAAGTATAAAAAGGAGAAATGAAAAAATATTGTAGAATCCTTCAAAATATAATTTTTCAACACATTTTTTATTTCATCCATGGATAGGTGTTCGGCTTTAAGGGGTATGGGGAAAATAAAAAGAAGAATGAAATGGAGAAGATTGGAAAAGGGTAGGAAAAAATGAATAATTTCATTGCCCCTTTTTTATTGTTATTATTTATGACGCTATGATTGTATTCATTGTTTTTATATTTTTATTTCCAAACCATTTTCGACTATTTGAAAAGGGACTACGTAAAATAAAATCAAAAGAAATGGCAAAATGTTTTTCTTCATATTAATATACTTATTAATTATTTAGAAAACATGTTACTTAATAAAAACAAATTTAATTTACAATATGTGGAGTTGCATATTCATAGAGAAGTAATATAGAAATAGGAAGGAAGCAGATATGGTTGGAAAAACTGTGTATAGACAACCAAAAAGGGTTTATATATACATATGTATGTGTGTGTGAAATATTTGGATTTACTCACTTTTATATGAGATAAATTAATGATTTATTTAAACATTACAAATTAGGATAAGGTTAAAAAAACGGAATTTTTTACAAAATAAAAGAAAAACTTCATTGAGGTTTTCACAAATTTGTGCATTAATGATGTAACAAAAAATAAAAGAAAAATAAAAGACGAAAAAATAAGTCGCAACTAAACGAGGAAATTCTGCAAATATGTTATATTCCCAGAATATTATTTATAATATTAAAGTGGGCAATGTAGCTGTTTTTTTTTTGAAAAAAAAAAAAAAATACATGATTTAAAAATAGGATTATTTTGGGTTGTCTAACAAAAAGATGGTGGATATATCTAGGTAAATTTTTTTGTGCTCATAATGTACCAATCTTATTGTTTTTTCTTTTACTATGGGAACAAAGAAACTACAAGAAAGTAAAAAAAATATATAAATAAAATATAGTGTATATTTTAAATAATTATAAAATAAATGGAGTTGTATAGAATACATATGTAGAGAAATAAATATAGGGATTTATTATAAAATTTATTTCCTTTGTTTCTTACTAGTTAATTTTTTTTTTAATATTCTTTAATTCATCTTCAGTCAATTCATAAAGGGATTCTTTATTGGCATTGGACTCAGAAGAATGAAACAGCATCTCTTCGTCATGTTGAAAATGTGAGTTTTCATGTTCAGTTGCTTCTTTTAAATTATCATAAATATCATCACAAAAATCACATTTATAAATTTTTTTATATGAATAGCCTTCAAAATTTTCTAATGAATCATAATAATTTTTGTCTCCTTTAATTTTGTCTGCTTCATCTATATCATAATTTTCTTTAGTTATTTTTTCATCCGTTTGATAAAGATTAAAATTTTTACGGTTGATAAGTACCTTAACAGGTGCATGTTTTTTTTTTAAATCTTCCGCATTTTCGTTAGCTCGGCTAGCCTTTAAAATATTGAATATTTTGCTTATTGATACATTTTTATTAAGCTCAATTTTAATTAAATCTTCAGCGATATCTTGCACTGATTTATTACATATGTAGTCATATTTAGAAACAAAAGAAAAAACAGTTCCTATTGGCATATTAGTAGGATCATTAAAAATGTGTATATCAAAATTTAGTAAATCTGTAGATATATATTTATTTTCACCAATATCTGGAAAATTTCTTTTATCATCACATATAAGACAGCCTTTTAATCTTAAAGCATCAGTTCGTGAATATATTTTTTCAATTTTAATATAAAGAAACCCAATTTTTAATGATTCTTTTACATATGTAATTTTTATTGGTATAGGGTATGGATATGAATTCATAAAAAGGTAACGATAACTATTTTCTTTAAATCTGATATCATTGAATGTGGTATAACTCACTACTTTTAGACATCCTTGTAATCCATGTACTCCTACAATTTCACCAATAACAGAAAATTCATTCATAAATGAAATATTCTTATTGGGTGTGTTTTCAGTTTGATTTGTTTGTGAATTCGTATTAGTACTTATATTATTTTCTAAGTGATTATATTTTTTAACAAGATCTAGATCATTTGGTCTCATTGAATCTGCATAATAATTTTTTATTAAAACATCTGGAAGATTAGTATTACTAATGTTTATATTATTTACTTTGTTATTTTTTTTTAAATTTTCTAAATCTTCAAATGATTCTACATATGTTAATACATTATCATCATTTTTTATTATATTATCAAAAATGTGATTATTATCATATATTGTATTATTAAGATTGTTGCTTATATTTATTTCTTTTATTTTTCCTGCTTTAGAATATTTACTTCGTTTGTAATATTTTGTATCTGTCAAAAATTGTCTTTTTTTATTTCGTTCCTCTTGTTTATCTTCATTTGACAAAACATTATTTTGGTTATCTACTATAGAATTTTGAGAGGTTTCATCTTCTGATGTTTCCTTTTTTATACTATCACAGTTGCTATTATTACTATTTTTTATATTATTATTTTCGTCTGAACAATATATATGCATGCTTATGATGTTTTTTTCATTTTCTTGATTTTTCCAAAAAATATTTCTATGTTTTATGTTGTGGTTACTTGAAAAAGTTTTATTTCTCACATTGATTTTATTCAAATATGAAAGTGTGTCATATTTTAAAAAAAAAGAAACCAAATGTCTTTTCGTTTGCTTCCTATTTTTATTTTGTACATCCTTTGTGTATTGATATGCTTCTATATGTGGCTTATCTCTCTTTGCATATGCATTTTTTCCTTTATTTTTTTTATAATCATATAAAAATGGTATATCCTTAACCAATGGTGTAGTGGCTGTTTTTGATATTTTATTCCAGGCCAGACTACTGACCCAGCTCTCAGCAAACAAAAGAAAACTAAACAGAATAATTGTTCCCCCCAATTTTCCAAAACATTTTATCATTTACGTATGTATTTTAGCTCATCAAGGTGAGGGGCAGAGATAACAAATTAATAAGCTAAATATATGTTTCTTCTCACGAAAGGGTAAGAAAATAATACATAAGCCTCAATTTTAGGAGAGAAAAAAATTAATATTTATATCTCAATTTCGTTATCACATTTACTTATAGATACTTCCCATTATAATTTTGGAATACTTCTCTTCATTACTAATTTTTTTTATATATATTTGTCGAAGAGGGTAGAGAGAATTCTACTTTGTTGCTACAACAATAGCACTTATTTCCTTTTTATAGGCAAACAGTTTATCTTTATTTTACTTGCACAATTTTTATTTTATTTTTGTTAATATATTTTTGGGGAACTATGATGAAAGGAAATTCTTTTTTTCATTGTAAAAATCTATTTACATTTTAAATTTACTAACCTCAAAAATAAAAAAAATAAAAGAACCGGTGGGTATATGAGGTGAAAGGAATAGGCTTATCAAAGAGTAGGTATTTTTTATACAAGCTTGTAAATGGAAAATTTAAAAATATTATATATATGTATATAATAAAAAGTGGGTGATTAGGATGTTAAAGTGTATGCTGATTATATTCTTATATGTATTGTTTCTTACATAATTATTTGCGAATATAAACAAAATAATGGAAATTTCACAAACCAAAAAAAAGAGAAAGAATAAGACTTTTTATTTTGGGAACCTTATTATACTACTAAAATAAATGAGTATCGCTCATTTTATTGTTATATGCATATTATTTTGTATGACCCTGTATATGGTTACATGAAATTGGTCATTCCCTTTTTGTTTATTACTTATATATTCATAGGCAAACCTCAAAATCGAATAAGTGTTTTACAATTTGAGACTAAGTTGTATTATTATACATTATGAAAGTTTAAAGGAAAAAATACATTTTTTATTGTGCTTATGAGTATTCCTAATGTTCATCATTTTCCATATTTTATGTATATGATATAAAGTTAACTCATGATTGAGACTTTCATTTGTAATGCTTACTCTGATATGCATTACTTTTGGGTAGTACAATTTTGATAAAGAATAATATTATATTACCACAACTAATGAAACAAATATATAAAATGTTATTATATATATATATAAGTACCCCCAAATATAATATATAATGGTAAAGTGTTTATTTTCTAAAGCATTTTTTTTGTATAATCTTTGGCTTTTATCATTTTCTTTTAGTATGATTATATTTTTTAAAAATAATGTAAAAGAAAATCCCGCATTTAAATTGCAAAGAGGAAAAAAGGAGACGCAATAATGAGAAATAAAAAGAAAATAAGAAAATGGAAAAAAAATACAAATTTTTAAAGCTTAATAATAATAAAAAAAAATATATCGCCTGATCATAATGTGCTATTTATGTAAATACTTTATTTTATATTATATTATTTATTTAAAAAAAAACACAATAATTTGTTTTCATATATGAGCATTTAAGCCCTTCACCATAATACGCAAAAAAGTATAAGCCCGCATAGCAAACTTATTTTTATATACGCATAATTTTGATATACTAAGAAAAAAATAACTTTTTTTTTCATTTTTTTATACATCAATTTTCATTTCATTCTTCCCCTTTTTTTAATTTTTTTTTCATTTTATATTTATATTTTTTTTTTCTTTATGAATGTATTGAAATCCAGAATTACAAAGTTTTATTCCATTTATTTTATATTTGTTATGAAATATATTTTTTTGTGTTTATATATATATAATTATTATATATATATATATATATAATATGTATAAAGGAATAAATTATAAAACATATTTTTTCCATGATAATTATGTTATATATTTTAAGCATATATATTTTTACAAGATATTGTGGAAAATATTGAAACTTTTACATATGCAAAATACAAAAAATATATATATGTTAAAGAATTCATAAAAATAATAATTATAAATTTAGTTAGCAAAATATATTACAAAGTAATTTACACAGTTTGGATAGTATCACAATTTGTTGGGTTTTTATATTAATATATGTATACATATGTGGACATATGTATGTATATATGTAAATATTACATTTGCCTGCTTATACATTTTATGCATGTACAGTTTAATAACATATATAAATGCGTAGAATATAAATTTACAGAAAAGTTAATCCAGTATATTATTAATATATATGTAAGTGTTCAGTGTGTTTATGATTATATATGTCATATACGTATGTAAATATATATGTGTATGTATATATGCTCGATTTTATAAAATAAATCCATATTTCAATTTATTCGAACATTTTGTTACTGCTATATTATAATTAATTATTTCTTTTTATATATATTTAATGTAAATCTTCGCGCATATGCATTATATGATTATATACTTATTACATTTATTTAGCATTTTATGTATTATTTGTTTATTTTTTTTTTTGCGTCTATAATTATTTAATTTCTTTCATAATTATTAATACCTTTTAAGACCTGTTCCGCTCTATTTGTGCATATAAAAAGGAGTGTGAAAAGAAAACAAAAATGAGCGATAGTAAATAAACAAACAAATTATTTATATATCTACATGTATATATTTATCAAATTTAAAAATATCAAGAATAAAGTAAAGAATGAGAATATAAAATATTCATAATTCTATTTAAATATATACACCAGTAATATATTCACAATGTGTAAATATAATACATATGGGTAAATTTTATTTTATAAAAAAAGATTGTAGCTATTTTTTTTTTTATAGCATACCTGTGCCCATTTTTACATCATGAAAATATTAGACGTTTCTTTGGATTAACCTTTTTATTTTTATTTTATTTTTCACGTTTGTTAATTTGTAATAATTAGGTCTTTTAATGATATTATATGTGTTATACATAAGTGCATATGCATATGGATTTATAGATATACACATTTTTATAACCAATTAAATAAATCCATAGAAATATATAACTAATTATATTGAAACTTTTTTTTGTCATTTATTTTTGATTTTATTTTTTGAGAAGATTTAAAATATATTTTGCTTATTTTAAATTTCCCAATTTTTTTTTATAAATATGATAAATTAATATTGTGCAAGAAAGCATATATATGAGTATGTATTTTGTACGTATGTGCATGTGTGTTTATGCTTAATATTGCTTTTTATTTCTTTTATTTTTTGAATTTACAGCGATAAAATTAGCTATATATGCATATATAATCATTTTGCATTAATTTATCTTTTATATTATACGCCTATTATGTAATCTTTACGCTAATTGCTATTTTATTAGAAGCTATCGCCTTCTTTTTTTTTTTTTATCTTTAGAATTATTCCAATTTATTCTGTGCTAATTTTTCATTTATTTAGTTGCTTCTAAAATTTAGTTATAGCCTTTGTTTTTTTTTGTTTTTTTCACATTTTCTTTTTTTTTGTTTTTGTTTTGGCAACAAGCAAAATGAAAAAAAAAAATAACATCCCCACAAATCACGGCAAAATGAAAAACGCTATGAGTCGTTATGATATGAACTGTTCATATAATTATAATGAACACAAGAGCAATAATAAGAGTGGGAAAAATAATATAACAACAGGAGATATGAATAATTACAAGGCTTATGATAGTGGAGGGGGATATAACAATAGTTCGGCTTATATCCATGGAAGTATGATAAATAATAATAACTATCATTACTCATATAATTTAAAACATAATAAAAATTCTTATATCTATGATTATAATTCTTATTCCTCAAGGAAAATTCACGAATATAAAGACAAACATAAAGGACAGACAAATGGAATTAACAGCAAAAGTGTTAATAATAATGATATCAATAATAGTGGCACTAATGAAGCTACTCAAAAATTAAATGACGGTATATCTAAAACAATTAAAGAAATTGGTAATAGCGTACAAAAGGAGGATAAGAAGAAAGATGGAACAATTTCAAATAAAGACGAGAATAAAAATGTATCATCAGGAATAATACCTGATAATATAAGTATGAATAATTTAGAAAATAAAAAGAAAGATGAAAATATAAGTGAAGAGATGAGTTTACTTCGAGAAAAAATATGTTTTAAAATGCTTAAAAGTATAGATACATATATAACTGAAATAATTATGAAATCCTGTTTTGTAACAGTATATAAAATGAATGAAAATGAATTAAAATGGAAAAGAGCAGATATAGAAGGTTTTCTTTATATTGTAAAAAGGTCTTTAAAACCTTTTTATAGATTAATTATAACAAATAAAAAAAATGAAAATCATTTATTAGAAGATATTAATAGTAATATGAATTTATCAACAGATCAAAATTATATTTTTTATAAAATTTTAAATGAAGAAAATAAATCAAAAAGTATATATAGTTTATGGTTTTATAGTACAGAAGAAAAAGAAAAAATATATTCTGTTTTAAAAAATATAGTTGGTAATATATCTAAAGAGCAAAAAGGAAAAAAAAATAAACAATCATATACTAATTCAGAACAATATATTTCGACTACTAATGAGGATAATGCAATGACGAGTGTTTCAAGAAATAATATTGCTAATTATAATAAAAGTGTTAATTTTATTTTATCAAAAGGTGATAATAATACAATTACTAATGCAGAAAATGGATCAGAAGGAAATGAGCCACGTACTAATGATAATGACATATTGCTTGCTCCTAACTCTGAAATACCGAGTATAGATAACTTAAAAAATATAAATAATTGGTATGATGATAATAGTATAAATAAAGAAACAATGAAAAGTATAGAACATCAATTTCATTCAATAGGTAGTGTAAATTTATTAGATGATCAAATAACAAACATAAATGCGAGCAATACTGAAATGGATGGTAATAATAGTAAAAGTTATGGGCTTGTTAAAAAAGAATCTATACATAAAAATAATGAAATAAATAAAAAAAATAAAAATGTAGGATCTTATACACATGATAATAATAGTATAAATGGAAATGAACATTTTATGGATATGCTAATTCGACCAATGAAAAATCAAAATATGGATTATGGGCACCCTCTTGATGTTAGTAATAATGAAAGTAGTGATAGTATCTTAAGTACTGATAAAAGTAAAATATGTGAAAATTATAATAATGTAAAAATGACATCACATCAAAATATGCAAGAATATAATGATAAAGCAGGTCGTAAATTATTATATCTTATTAAAGGTCTTTCAAATGAAGAGAAAAAAGATGAGGTGGAAAAAAAATACTCTCACGATATACATTATGATAAACAAATTGTAGGAAATCATAATGGGGTATCTAAAATGAAAAATAGTTTATCTGATGATAAAACAAATTTATTTCCAAAAGAAATTACTGGAAAAACAGGTGGAGAAGCTATTATGAATTTGTTAGGATTAAATAAAAATAATGATCAAAAAGAAGAGAGAGATGATATATCGATGTTAGACATGGGTAGAAATATCAGGATGGTTGATAATGAACTTGTGAGAATTGGAGAGAAGGATAATAATAATAACATTGATGAAGATGATAATGATGAAATAAAAAGTGTAAGAGATAGAAAAAAAATGAGTAAAAATGGAAAAAATAGTAATAGCAATAATAGTGCAAGTATATGTCACTTTAATGAAAATGAAATACATGAAAGAGATATTTTAATAAATAATATGATGAAAAATGGGAATTTAAATAATTCTTATAATAATATTAATATGAAAAAATTAAGTTATCAAAAAAAAGAATCACTAGAAATGCATGAACAAAATAAAGAGTACATGCTAAATAATGACCATCCTTACAATAATAATAATAATAAGAACATGTATGCTTATTATAAAAATATGTATAACGATAATGAATGTAATAATAAAAAATTAGACAATAATGAATCGATTGAAAATAATTATTATAATAAAGATATAAATATATTATGTAATAATAATCAAGATGAAAAAGCTATGACAGATGCATTGTTAGATATTATGAAATTGGCATCAAATAAAGCTATTAATGATCAACAAAAATCGAATTTTAAAAATAATGAATCACATAATGTAAATAATACAAATAAACCTATACATAATAATTATATAAATTCCTATGATGTTTTGTTAAAAATGCAAAACTCAATAGAAAATGAAGAGAATATGGCAAATTCGATTGGAAACCGAATACCAAATACTAATTCATATGCATATAACAACAATTTAATGAACAAGCATGAAAATAAACAATATAATAGTAAACATGAAAATTATGGTGACCATAATAATATAGAAAATTTTAAAAATAAAAATATAATTTTAAACAAAAATACTGTATATAATGTAATTAAAGAAACATTACAATCTGAAGAATTTATGAGCCTTATATGGAAAAATTTATTGAAAAACGCTAAATTTCAATAATAATTTATTTTTAAATACTATAAAATATTTATATTATTATATATGTTTTTAGCATATATCTATTCATTTATCAAAAGAATTCAAGGATAACTATGATTATGTATACTTATGTGTGTTTTTTTTTTAAGTAGATATAAAGGAATATTTGCTTTTATTACATTTTTAATTTTTTTTTTTTTTATGGGATGTAGTATATATTTATATACCTATATTCGTGCTTGTTTTTTTATTGTTTTATTAACAATGCCCATCATTTAATTAGTAACACTAATTAATGTGTACATTTTAAAATATTGTATTTAATGCAATATATGGAATAACGGACAGTATATACGGCATAAATATAATCTGAATAAAAAATAATAAGTGATAAAGACAAGGGGTGGGTTTTGATTATAAACTCATGATTAATACTAAAAATGTATTTATCTGCTATCCTCGTCTTCAAGAAACCTAAATTGAAAATAATACAAAAGTTGAAATATATGTTTATATAAACCATTTTATAGTTCTTAAAATGTGATAAATGTGTGTATATATTTTTTTTTTGTGGATACATATCACTATCTTGGTCGACATAACTTTTTTTAGGGCCCCCTTCTTGAAGAATACTTTGTAAATTTAATCTATAACTTCTTCTCGTAATATTATTTTGTGGTACTAATTTTGTGTTCACATTTTTGGTTTTTCCTCTTGTAGATATTAGGGTAATATATAATGTATGTATAGTAGATATATTTTATTTTTTTTTAAATTAACTAGTATAAAAAATGAGCATTCCAACAGGCATTGCTACCATTTATGTGAATGCTAAGAAATAAATGTAAAATAAATCCTTACCCCTCATCTTTGAAATTCTCCCCTTCTGATTCGGATGTATATTTCTATGTTAAAAAATGTATTTTTTTTTTTTGTTTTTTTTTTGTTTTTTCATAAAATGGTAGAATAAGAATGTGATTGTAAATACCTCATTTAGTGTTGTTATTTTTGTCCATCTTTCAAACAGGTTTTCGTCGTCTTTTTCCTGAAATACACCAATTTTTAAGAACAAAATAATGTCAAGCATAGGATATATATATATATATATATATATATATATATCGAAATATGAAAGCACACATACACTTTTGCTCTAACATGTGTATATGCAATGCAAATGTTGTACTAATGAATTCGAACCTTAACCCATTTTATGATATATTTATTTTTTCTGTTTTTTTGAAATTTATATTTATGTATAGCTCTTTTATTGCTGAAATGTAAATTCCAAGCTTTTTGTTTTAATTCAATATCATTGTTTATAAAATCGTCCATTTGTTTTTTTTATTATTTTTTATGTAAAATTTGCAAAGTTGTTTTTTCATTAAAATTTTTTTAAATAAAATATGGTCTACTATTTAAGTTATAAATAAATAGTAATAAAGACAAAACTGTTTATACAATTTGTATTTTAATGTAAACTAATCGAATAAAATATTTAACTAATGTTATATGTATTACTAAAATTTAGAATATATGATACAACATTACATTTTTAAATTAACACAAAAACAAAATTGAATAAATGCGACATCGCGAAAGTTGGCAAATGAAACTAAAATAATAATATTTGAGCTTTTGAAATTTTTTTTTTTTTTTTTTCTGTGTGTATAAAAAAGAACGAAAAAAAGTTGTATAGTATAGGATATGCACTATTGTATTCTCCCTCTTCTTAATATATTTTACGGTTTCCGAATCCTTCTAATTTTACCCCGTTGTTTTTTTTCCATTTTTTACCATAAAAAATAAAATAAAATAAATATAACAAAATAAAACATAATAAAATAGAGTAGCATATATAATATTTCCACTTATTTTAATTCACACTTTAAGGGAATGTGAAAAATCAAAGTTATACGGATATATATATTTTTTTATATTTGTTACATTATTCCATTTGTGGTTTGTTTTAAATGAATAAACTTTTATATTTAAAAATAAATCCTATAAATTTTGTTTGATTATTTTACAAATTTAATGTGATGTTATAATTACTATATAGTTATTTATGTTTCTTCGAATTTTATTTTAATAAATAATTATGAAAAAGGGGTGATGAAGTAAATATGTGAAAAGAAAAAGGATAAAAATAAAAACTACTAAAAAATAAAATAGAGAAAGTACGTAAAATATATAGTATATATAAATGGTTAATGCTAGTACAATGTGCAAAAGGATTATATAATGACTTAAAGAAAAATAAGAAAGGGATATAAAAACAAAATAATGTAAAATGATATCATTTGGAAGAAGACAAATTATAGAGAGAAATTGTAATATAAAGAAAACGAAATTTAATAGTTGCTTTTTATTGAGCTATCGTAAATATAGCATAAAGGGTGGAGGTAAAGTTAATGGTGGAGCCACAGAATTTAATAAGGAAACGTTTGAAAACAAATGGAAAAAAATAATTAAAAAGGATTATGTAAATAGAATAACAAATATTTTTGAAAACAATAATACAAATGAGATAAAAAAAAACAGTTTCTATTTTATCCTAGGACCAAAAGGTGTTGGGAAAAAATTTTTTATCGAAAAATCGAAGGAGATATTTTTAAATCGTGAAATTCAAGATGAAGAAAAAAAATCAACTACTATAAAAAGGAATAAATATAATGAAGGGAATGTAGGATCTCGAACTGAAGGATATATGAGAAAAGTAAATGTAGACGGAATGAACAAGGTCAGGAAACAAAATATATTTTTTGAATATGATTTTAAATTGAAATGTGAAAATAATGTGATACCATTTTCGATGGTAATTTATAACTTGGAAAATTTTTTAAGACATGAATTATTAAAAGTAATGAATAATGATATAGAAAATAATAATATAAAACTAGAAGATATATATAATGAGATTATGAATACAAATTACAATGATATAATAAGCTTAACAAACATTAAAGACTTTTTTAAAGACATTATAAATAATAAAAATATTGAGATAGATATGTATGACTATTTGAGTGATACTGATAAAACTACAATAGAGAATTATATAAAGTTGATAGAAACAAATAAATTTAGTTACAACCATTTTAAATCCTTTTTAAATATACTACTAAAAAGATTAAACCCAAATGTATTTTGTTCGTTTTTCAACGAGTTTAGTTCCTTTTTATATTTTTTTAAGCTTATTGCACAATATGAAGAACAATTATATTATTCAAAAAATTCCCAAAATATTATCACACATTATTCAAGTAGCGGATTGTATATTTATAAATATTTTTTACCATTAATTAAGTTATTAAAAAATAAATATGGCTATAATTTTTTTTTCATTTTTTATAATTTTAATTTGTTATTCATTGGCCCACAACCTTCTCAAAATTTTCAATTCTTTTATAATTTCATGGACGAGAATTTAAGAAAATATAATATACCGGTTCTTGCTCATTCTATAAAAAACTTGGAAATGATGAAGACCATTTTTTTATACAACAATTATGTTAATAATTTATTTTATCAATCATCTCTAAACCATGATAGCAATAAAACCATTTCAAACTCACCAAATATGAAAGAGATAAATTATTCAGAAATAAGCAATACCATATCTTCTGATAAAATAGCTAGCTCTAGTAATAATACAAAACATTATAATGATGAATTGAAGGAAATACAGAAAAGAATTTGTATGAACGAGTCAGAAAATTATGAACTGATTAAAAATAATATAATAGAGATAGAAAATATGTCCTATGATATTATTAAATTTATTTTGGTACCAAATTTTGTAAATAAAGAAGAAATATGTAAATGTATTTATGAAATAATTGGGGGTAATATAGGATTAATAAAACTAGTGTGTAAAGGATTAGATGATTTAAATAGTGAATTTAATGAAAAAAAAATATGGGAAGAAATTGAAAAAGACAAAAAAGATAACATTACTTATGATATGGATGAAGAACCAGATATAGGTCGAGACAATACAATTGAAGAAATTATTGCTTATAAAAAAATAGAAAAGCAATATAATTTTTTAAAAAATATTCACCAAAATGTTTTGCATACCTTTATTTTAGATTTTGAACAAAAAATTATTAACTTTTTTTCTTTACCACATATTGAGAAAATGAAAGAAAATAATTCTTATCAAGTAGATGAAAAAAATAATACTACCACTACAAAGAAATGCAACAAAGACAATTCTGAAAAAAGGGGACTAAGTTATGTTGAATTTCATTTTACAATTTTTGAAGTAATAAGATATTTTATAAAAAAAAAGAAAGTATTTTGTAAAAATATTTTAAAATTAAATAATCCAGTCCTTTTAGGACTAATAGATGTCAATATAATTCATTATAATTACACAAACAAATATCTTGAGCTTACTAATAAGTTTTATGAAGTTTTATTATTAAATTATATAAATTTTAGATATAATCAATTTCCTTTAAAATTTAAAGCACAATATAATATCAATTATGTTTTAAATTACAATACTATAAAACATGAATATAATTTATTGGAAACGCAAACATAATGAAAGTATGAAATATGCATTACATCAATGTGCATATATAAGTTAGCAAAAAGGTCATGCTATGTCTGTAGCATACTTATGCTATTAAATTGTTTTTTTTTTTTTCGTATTTTTATGTTTTTCTTTTATTTTTTTGGTTATTTTATGTTAAGAGTGTATAATTATTCGTCTTCAATCAGATGTGGGAAACTAATAGCCTCTTCTATATTTTTTCTAAAAATGTTAATAAAACAGTTAAAAAAATGAAAATTAAAAAACTCATACAATATAACATTATATTGTGAGCATATTAGAAAGGTAAAATGAACAGATAAGTTGCTTAATTTTTTTGTATCTTACCTGGGGACTATCCACTCCAATATTTTGCAATAAATATGGCTCACCATGATCAAAAAAATGCAAATTTTACCTTAACAAAGGAAAGAAAAATAAAAAATGATTTAAATTTGCGAGAGTATTATGGAAGGACAGCGAAATAAATGTGCTTCCAATTTTTTTCAAATATATATTATGTGCCTATTTTTAATTCCATACTAAAAAAGGTATTATTATTGTACATCGTTTGTATCCTATTTAATAGAGTCTCATTTGAGTAAGGCAAAACAGTCATATAAACTTTTTCCTGAAATTGGAAAATCAATTTTGTTTTCATATGTTCAGATGTAAAACTAACACAACATTTAAATGACAAATTTAGCATTGATGGGGTTATAAATTTTATGTCTTTGAGCGTACTGTTTTTTCGGCGACTTTTTTCCAGGAGTACATTTTAGAAAGCTGAAATTGAGGGGGCAAAATGAAAAAACATTTAAGAGGAAAACATGCGTAATGAGAGAGTTTTACATGATGATTTGATAACTTACTCTATCATGAAATAAATTTACATCAACATCTTTAAGCTTATCCAATGCTTGGTCAATTGCTTTAGATAAATCGATAGGATCTGGTTTTGCTAAAATTATCATATCAGGAGGTAAGACCTCAGCAGTACCTCCTACATTAGTTGATACAACAAGTAAACCAGAACTTGCTGCTTCGATTATAGCTATACAAAAGGCTTCAGTTAAAGAAGCATTTAGAAATATATGACCAGTTTGTAAAATATTTTGAACTTCTTCTTGTTTTATTTTTCCTAATAAAATAACTGAATTATGTAATCGATGTTTTTCTCTCATTTCTTCAAGTATTATTCTTTTGGGTCCATCACCACCAATTATAAAATTTATAAAAGGATATTTTTGGAGTACTAAAGGAATGACTTTGGCAATTAAAGTAACGCCTTTTCTATATGTTAATCTACTTATTATTATTATATTTATTTTGGGGGGTGCTGGCCGTTTATTTATACAAGGAACAAATTTCGTACTATCAATTGCATTACTTATTACTGAAGCTTTATAAGGATTTACTTGAGTACGCAAAATAAAATTTTCTCTATTAGCATGTGAAACACATATAGAATGATCTACATCGTGTATACAATGCCTTAATAATTTATTTAAATGTAAGCATCCACTTTCTGAAAAAGAGTAGAGAGAATGATCTGTGTATACAGTTTTTACGCCTAAGGTCTTGGCATGTAATATAAATTGTTGAGTTAGTGGTGATCCAGCCTGAAAAATATGGACATACATATGTGCATATTATAAATATGAAAATAGAACAACCATATAAGACAGTATATTAATATACCTGATGGCCATGAACAATGTCAACCTTTTCTCTAAATATTATATTTCTGCACAAAGGCAGCACCCCTATGAAATTTGGAAAAGTGACAGCATCTGTCAATATTTGTAAAGGTAGATAATACACTTTGATTCCATTCCCCATCCATCTGACTCCATGTCTATTGCCATAACAATGTGTAACTACGATAACTTTAAACCCTTTAAAAGAAAAAAAAAAATTAAATATTTTCATAAGCATGCGTAAAATGTGAATGTATAATAAGTATGTAATATTTTTTGTTTGTTTGAGTTTTGGAAAATATTTTATTTGATTAACCTCTTTTTATCAATTCTTTCGATAGCTCAAATATATGAATTTCTATTCCTCCCATGTTAGGGTAAAAAAAGTCACAAACCATGCAAATGCAACATTTTCTTTCCTTTTTATAAATTAGTTTTTCCCCCCCTTTTGTTTCATCATTGTTTTCGAATTCCATAATTAGACTTTTAAAGTCTGCCTTTTATTATATTATGTCTTCATTTATTCGTTATATAATTTACACCTTTTTTTAATATGAACAAACTAACCTAATTTATATATTTATACATGGTAATATTTTTTATTGATAAGACAAAAAAAATGTGTAGGAAAGAGTACCAAAATATACACTTAAATGTTATTACAATATTTTTTTAACATAAGATTATAATTGGGAAAATGAAGCAAAGAACAAACAAATTATAGTTTTTGCGATAAGGTATATATTTAATATATTAAAAAATTTTTATTCATAATTTTTTATTCATTTTTTTCCCACTTTTTTATTTTATTATTAATATTGGAAAATGCAAAAGAGAATATGTTAGAGTGGGAAAAAAATAATAAAAATTGTATGCATACTTATGATTATTTAGTTATATAAAATGAGTGCCCATTCCTATGGTTTTATTTTTACTAAAAAGAGTATTACGCTTAAAAGGAAAAGAACAAAACTAAAAAGTACTTTAAAGTAGAAAAATTTTTCTTTGCTTTTCTTTCCTTACAAATTTATAAGGTTAAAAATTTTATCTTAATTGGTATATCGTGTGTATATATATTTTTCAAGGTCCAAAAGTACACAAATGTGCATATGCGTTCTTCAAAAAATGGTACCACATAAAAAAAAAATTAAAAATAAAAAATAATTAATAATTATCATTCCCAAAAAAAATTCTTTAAGATGAAAAGTAAATTATGTACTTTAAAAATTAAATTAAACAAATAATTAAGAGAAAAAATATAAAAAAAAATACTTAGTGTAAATATAAGAGAAATTGAAACAGTGTAATTATTATAAAACATAGGCTTATGTTCAGTAGTATTTATATATCAATAAAATTAATAATGAAATAAAATAGAAAAAAATAATAGGTAATAATATTAGGTTGTTCAAATATTTATATGGGCATATGCCAAGTTAAAATTACAAACTAATACATCGGTAGTTAATTATTGGTAGGAAATATAACATCAATATTTTGGTGGTGTTTAAGAGAAATTCAATTGCCACCTAATCGCATACCCCTTCCAATGAAAACTCTTCTTGACCCCATATTGGTTGTTGGTGGTTGATTATTTGTATGTCCATAACCATATCTGGTGTAACTATTTCTTGCTCCGTTATTTATTGTGAAATTTCCTAGCTTGGTCATTATTTTTTCGAATATCTTGGGAGTCTTTTCCACGAGATTAGGTCCCCCTATAGCCATAAAAAATGGTATGAAAATGAATAAGTTCAAAAAATGATAAATAAAAGGTATGCACTAATGCATATGGTTTGTAAAAAATTTAATAAAATTGATACATCACAATTAAACTTTTTTAAAAAATTTTTTAATATACCTTCTCTTGGAAGAATCTCCCTTAAAAAATAATAAAAATGGCCTGATAAAAGTCCCATAATATCGCTCCATAATGATTGCCCCATTATTAGGTGTAAAAATATTAAGGCAAATGGTAATTGGTAGCCTTTAACTGTAAAGAAATAAATCGAGACATGACTCCATGCTTCTCTTCGAGACCAATAATAGATTATTGCAAATAGCAGAGAGTTTCCTAAAAATGGATAACCTGCAAAATGAAGGAAAATTATGTTAATTATATGTGTATGTATATGTAGTGGTATATTATTGTGGTTAATTATAGGATGGGTGTAATTTCTTTTAATGTGAGGACTTACCCCTTGGCCAGTAGAACAGGATACTTATTATTGATAGAAAGACACAATGAATAGTTATAAAATATAAATAGGAGCCGGGCATGGAAAACATTTCATTTTTTTCCAAAGATGATGAGAATTGAGCAAACAAGGACATAAAAAATACCCAAGAAAGTGAGAAATTTCCCACATAAAAAAAGTTAAAAAAAATTCTCCATATTTGATATTTATTATATATTAAATTCCAATCTAATAATATGTGTACTACATTTAATAAATTACATGTTATTAATAATGTAACAAAAAAAATTATTAATATCATATATTTTGTCACATTTGGCAAGTTGTTGTACCAAACTTCTGGTCCTGATACATCCATTCTTTTCTAAAAATTCATGTAAATTTATTCTGTAAATAAGGGTATAAAATGAAACAAAACATAAAATAATAATAATTGGTTTTTATCTTCTATCTCTATAAATATGTGTTATATTCAAACTCCTCAAATGGATGTAACTTATAGATGTTTCTTGATTTTTTGAAATTTATATACTCCTATTTTTTTTTTACTTTTAATTAATTGGTCCCCAATTATTATATTCTTTTGCATTCCGTATTTAGTTCTCATTAAATTCCAACACATTTATTTACTTGGACATGAGCCAAGTTTTTTTTACTTATTTTTTATTCTATAATATATTATGTTATATCATAGTACTTAAAATATTCATTTATATAAACTATTCCATATACAGAATTTTTTTTTTTTAAAAATCCATTAATCATTCATATTATTTACATATTTTGGTAAATATAATTAAAAAGGTATTTAAAAAAAAATGTAAAAACAAAAAATATAATTTTTTTGTAAAAAAAATATTTATAGAATAATTTTCAATTACAATAGGTAATGGAAATTTCCTGAACATTTTTGTATATAAAACTTATTAACATTTCTTATTGGAATATTTAGAAAAAAAAAATATATTCATAATGTTAAGCCGTGCATTTTTCAGATATTATCCATATATTTTATATACTTTTTGTTGGTTTTCTATTAATATTAAAATAAGTTGGTATATTTAAGGCGGAGCATTTATATAATATTTCTCATTTTATTTTTATTTATTTTTTCTTATTATTTGATATTTTTAACTTAATATACTGCGCACGCATAGTGGCAAATAATAAATATAAATTCCGACAATTATTTTATTATGCTACATATTTTGGTAATTTTTATTTTTCGTTACGAGCCCAATAATTTTTCATAAGTTTACCTTAATAAGTATCAATTTTTTATTCCTATTTTTATGAGAATATAAAATTAATTATAGGTTATATATAAATATATTTGAAGTATTTTAACATGGGGTAATTTGTGAAAATTATAATTAAAGCTATATGCTTATATAGTGTTATTTTTTTTCTATTTTGTTTTTGGTAAATTCAATATAATAAATATGATGGAATGGAAAGGTCTCATAAGCCTTTTTTACAATTAAAAATTATAAATATCTCTAAATAAACCAAATTTATTTGAGATACCATTTTTTTATACCCTCTTTATATATTTATAAAACCATTATATTATATACACTCACTTAAAAATTCTTTTCAAAGTTTGAAGAGAGAAAATGTGTTTTATATAGCGTACACCTTCAAACACAAAAACAAAAATACAATTACATAACTATGCATATATAATATCAGGTGGTGATAGTTATCCCCTACACATGAATAATAATAATAATTAAAATGAAATATTATAGATATAATATTATCGAATATATTTTCTAAAACTTAATTGTTTTTATTCGATATTCTTTCTATTGTTTTATTTATTCTTTTTTCAATCTATAATTGCAACAGTTGGATAAAACATATTGGTTATATGTTTGAATTCCAAAAGTTTGTTATAATTTGTTTTATTTGCATATAAATATATATGATAAATATTTGTATATTCATTTGAAATGTAAAATGAAAAAATAATCATAATTTTCCTTAAATTTTAATTCATAACCATACAAATTATGAAATACTGGTGTAGAATGTTAAGTAGCTAGCCATTTCGTGTTTACATAACACGTCCATTATTTGTGTGTACTCAGAATATTATATTAGTATATTTTTTTTGTTTTCTAAATTATAATTAAATAAATGTGCATATAGTTTTGCCCTTTTAATGTGCTTTTGAGATGATGAGCACTTGATGGGAATTGTAACAAATGTTATGAACATCTCTCGAAAATAATTCAATGTGTCGTTTCATTTAAGTGATAAAATATTTATACAAAAAAAAATATTAACAAGATAGAAATATGATACGATTTAAGAATAGAATAACAGGAGGAAGTATGTTTTTCCGAAGCATACCATTTTTATCGAATAATATAATGCATTTTCATCATTTGAATAAAGAAAAAAGTATTAATAATATATATACAAAAAAGAAGATAACAAAAAAACGAGAAAAATTATTATGTAATGTAAAACCATTTATAAATGATAAATGTGATGTTTCAGAAAATAATGTAATAGCATATTATTTAGGTAAAAATTTTAATTTACAAAATTTAAAGAATTTATATGAAAATGTAGGAGCACAAGTTATATATAAAGAGCCATATTTATATGTAGAAAGTTGTGAATATTTTAATCAGCAAAATAGTTCAATTGTTATATTTAAAAATGGTTGTATAGTATTTTGGAATATGAATAAAAAAAATATAATTTTTTTTTTAAATTTTAGTAAAATTCATTTAAATATAAGCGATGGAAATACATTAGTA